>NC_066582.1:174558365-175158365 GCF_024323335.1 Lathyrus oleraceus
ATTATTAATATATATATATATTTATAAAAGTATATATATATATATATATATATATATATAAAACTATATATAACTATATATATATACATATATTTATAAAAGTTATATATATATATATATATATATATATATATAATATATATATATATATATATATATATATATATATATATATATATATAAAACTAATATATAAATATATATATAAATATATAAATATATATAAAACTATATATATATAATATATATATATATATATATATATATATATATATATATATATATATATATATATATATGCATATAAGTATATATATATATATATATAACTATATATATACATATATTTATATACATATAGTTTTATATATATATATAGTTATATATATATATATATATACTTTTATATAGTTTTATATATATATATATATAGTATATATATATATATATATATAGTTTATATATATATATATATTATATATATATATATACTATATATATATATAAAACTATATGTATATAAATATATGTATATATATATAATGTTATATATATATATATATACTTTTATAAATATATGCATATATATATATATATATATATATATATATATATATATATATATATATATATATATTATATATATATATATAATATATATATATATATATATATATATATATATATATATATATATATATACTTTTATAAATATATATATATATATATATATAGTTATATATAGTTATATATAGTTTTATATATATATATATATATATATATATATATATATACTTTTATAAATATATATATATTATTAATATTACATTATTAATAAAATTATTTTGTGTTTTATTTTAATACAATTTAAAAAATACAATTGAACAATGGCTCATTAATTATATGATGAAACAAATTTACATGAAGCGTCTGTGGTGTAATGGTAATGTCTTTCACTATTGATTCAAAGATTGTGTGTTCGATTCTTGTTGGTTGCAAAAATAAATTTTATTTTCAAAATACACTTGCCATGCAGGCGCCACCTGTATTGGCGCCCTCTCACACTTGCCATGCAGGCGCCAGCCCTAGTGGCGCCCTCTCACACTTGCCATGCAGGCGCCAGCCCTAGTGGCGCCTCCCCTAAGGGGTTTTTAACAAGGGCGCCTGTCCCTTTGGCGCCTGCCTTTAAGGCTCTTAAAATTTTTAAGGGATGCGCCTTTGAAAGTCCGGATATTATCGTATTTAATTTCAAAAATATGGTTATTTTAAAAAAAAATTCAAAATTGTATTTAATTAATTTGAATTTTAAAAAAATAAATAAAAATATATAAAAAATTAGACTTAAAAATATTTAAAAAATTAAAATGAATCCACTAAAATAATAAGTTTAACATAAACCTCTAGAAAACAGACGGATTTTAATCTAATTTTGAAGTAAAAGATATTAGGTTGAAAAGACACAAACTTGTCAAAATGCGATCGCAAAAGAAGTCGTACAATAAAACGAGTACGCTATGTTAAACTACGCGAACCGTAGGTTAATAAAACTGACGTTTAGAAATTCGATCTTGAAATTTTTCGCCAATTAAATTTACGTATATTTGAAAATTGATTCAATTAATTTATCTATATAACTGAAAATTTATTCTAGTTAATATTTTAAATATTATACGAGATAAAATGCGTAGTAAACTATACAAATGTTATAATAGATGTATTAACTTCTTGAAAGAGGAGCAAAATTGGGATGTAAATATATATTTGAATCACACTTTAATTACCTATGATAATTTTATAATTAAAATTCATATTTAACCCCATTCCAAAACAACAATAAAAATATCAAAATACGTAATATCAAGTGTATGAATATTTAAAGAAATCTTTGTGGCTTACATAGACTATAGGCTATATGCATCATTATACAATTAATTAAAAAAATGCTATTCTCGTACTATAATTTTTTAAGAAAAATATTGTTCTTACACTATAATATACACCTACATCGTATTTTATTGTTCATCAATATGGTGAACAATAAAATATTGTAATAATATATATTTTTTTAAATATAAAAAAAAATTATTTTTTATTTATTTTTTATTATATGGATGTATTAACCAACTTCATAATTTGTATTAACCAACTTTAACGGCGGCTCAAAATTATTTTTAATATCTAGAAGTTTATTAACCAATTTCATAGCTTTATTAATCAACTTTTTATTTTTCATTAATCAACTTTGCTTTATCACTAAAAATTATTTTTAATATTTGGACGTTTATTAATTAACTTCGTCACTTCATTAACCAATTTTTTACATTTAATTAACCAACTTTTTTTATTACTTTAAGTCATTGTTCACGTGTATTGTTCATAGACATTGTTTACGTGCACTGTTCATGTATTATTCACGTACTGTTTATATATTGTTCACGTACTGTTCATAAATATATTTTTTATTTATTTTAAAAATACAGTGTTCACCGTATAAATACGACGAACAGTGTATATAATGTAAGTATTTGGTGTCAAAAAAGGGTGTAGGAATAGTATTCCTGATTTTTTTAAAGATATCGTCATAATCAATCCTACCCAAAAAAAGTATGGGTAATACAAATGACTGATCTTTTACTTTTGGTTAGTCAATATTAACATCTTTTTGTTGGAGATAAATTAGACATAAATCATTGATCAATGACATTGTTACTTAATTTATTTTAGGCTAAATACTATTTTAAATCCCTTATCTTGACCTCAGAGTCCATTTTAGTTTCTTATTTTTTTAAAACACCAATTTAATTCTTTATCTATTCAAACAACGTCATATCACTCCTTTCCGTCTCATTCTCAAAAACTACGTTTATTATTGCATGTGTGGCATATGAGGTGACATTTCTTCATCACCATCTTCGTCTTCATTGCATCTTCATTGCGTTTTTACTTAGAAACAAACCCTAAATTGAATTAGGGCTCAAAATTCATTGATTGCCATCGCTATTGCTTACTGAACTCGCGAGTTCTATAACTATGAGTTTTGGGAGTTTGAGTAGAAGGTTTACACAAGCTTGAATCTCTGATGAAAACCTTATCTAGTTTTAGGAGTTTGTCGTTGTGGAGACATTGATGTTCTTCACAGGGCAACAATAATTAACAACAATGAAAAGCAACTTTGGAATTGTTCACATTTTAAGGCAAGCTTTCATGGTAAATCAGCTTCGTGGAAAATTTCTGGGAAACTTTAGGTCGTATGACATTGTTTTTTAGTTTCTTAATTTATACAAGGCTCTAATCAGGCTCACTGTGGCATCTTTGGTTGTATCTATTAAGAAGATGAAGATGACAAGGACCCAATTATGATGAAACAAAAATGTAGGTTGAAAAATTTAACAAAAGAAAATGATGAAGCATAAATGGAGGTTGAAAAACTAAGACTCACAAATCAAGAACAAAAACAAGAGTTGTTGGAACTAGAAATGACTATGAAGAGCATGATGAAGTGAATTTTTTTGGGAAGATTATGTTTTTTTTTTTGTTTTCACTGTATTAATATTCATGATGTTTTAATTTTGGAAGATTTGTTGGAACTTGAGAATGCTTGTATCACTTTTAGTATTTGTACCAAGTTGAATCACTAGACAAGTTTTACTTGAATGTACCAGTTTTACAAATAGTTGATTTACTTGAATGTACTAGTTTTAGTTAAATGTATTAGTGGAATTATGTAACAGTTGAATTACATCAATAAAGGTTATTATGTACTCGTTTTTATCAATGCATTTGTTGAATTATGTACCAGTTGAACTATATCAATGTATTGTTATGAAGTAGTTTTCATCATATTAAATTTATTATAATTGTAATTATCAACTTAAATGTACCAGTTTAGAGATGTTATCACTATGCAGCCATTACACAAGAACTTGAATTTGTTACCACAAAACATACATTACACCAGAACTTTGAATATACCAGATAACCATATTAATAATCATTAAATATTCAACATACATAAAACTTTGTTCAAATTACAATGTGGATTCTAATAGACCTTATACCAAAATACCTTATTCAGATATACATACAAAAGAACTCGCATCTGAGGCCTATTAAGCGCACTTCTGCATAACTGACGCACATCCCTTGGATCTAGCCAATCCTATGACGTATATGGTGGAGCATAAAGACGCCCACCTCGATATGATCTAAATCTAGGGGGAAGGTACATGATCATACCCTTGGTCGGGGAACAATCCTCTCTGACGTGAAGCGTATTACAAATTGTGACTACATACGTCGACCTTTTCAGTCCTAGGAATCGCATGGGAAGAGCAAATAAATTACTAGACGCGACATGCAAACCAAATATGGAAACTAAAAATGGTATCCGACATCATTCAAATGCACCAAGTTGCAAAAAGTAAGAAAATTCTAGGGGTATTGTAAGACCCCAATTTTGACCCTAAGATCCATCATGCTATCTCATAGCTTTGCATTGGCATTGAGATCATACCTTGGTATCCTCCTCACATTGTATTCATTGGGTTTGTATTAGGAGAGATCACCAAGAATATTTGATTGTATCATACTTTATTTTCTTTGTTTACTAACCAACAATCCAAAAATATGCCTAGTGTAGCTTTGTTTCTT
Organism: Lathyrus oleraceus; assembly: GCF_024323335.1. Lineage (NCBI taxonomy): Eukaryota > Viridiplantae > Streptophyta > Magnoliopsida > Fabales > Fabaceae > Lathyrus > Lathyrus oleraceus. Next base: position 174,563,016 of record NC_066582.1, read on the forward strand.
TTGTAGGTAGTGTTTGTATCCACCTGTGCCTCATCAAGCCCACAACTAAGGTTTGAGACCCTCAGTGAAAGGAATCAAGAAAAACAAAGGTCTAAATTGGTTTTAATCATCATATATGGATCCCCATGTTCTTTATTTGTCATTTTGATCAAGAATTCATCAAGAGTTTGAAGCTTGTTTGTCAAGGAAGCCCTAATTCATTTGGGTATCTTGTGTGCCTTTCTCAGCAAGTTTCTTCAACATTTGGTCAAAGATATTATGGTATACTTCATTGAAATTCATCATAAGCAAATATGATCCTCCATTAGCCCCAAAGAGCAAAGGAACTTCAAGTTTGCAAGTTGGTTCAAGGAGGTTGACCAGAAAAGTCAACTAACCAAATCTATGGTTCCCTAGATCCTATATCCTACAATTTTTGTCATATGAAAATGATTCCAAGAGAAAAGTTGCTCTTTATGACATTCGAAACAAATTTCATGTTGGCATCAAGAGCTAAGTTTGCTTGGAAAGTCATTTTTTATGGTGAAAGATTATAGATCATTTTATTTGTGCCCTAGATAAAAGGTCAACTTCCAAGAACCATAATTTCCTCAATTTTTATGATATGAAGATGATCCTAGTTTCATGATCAATTTCAAGATGTATTCTTCAACTTTGATTCTTTGAGAAAGGTAAAATTCCACTTTGAAGGGCATGTGCCATGAGGAAACATTGTAGGTCCATTTTGGTCCTTACCATTGAACAAACATTTTTCCTTAACTTCTAAAATCCATAACTCTATCATGCAAGCTCCAAATGGTGTCAAATTTGTGATCAAATTTAAGATAATTGAAATAGATATAAGTTTGTAGAAGGAACCAAAGTTATTTGAAGCTCATAACAAATGTTATTCAAGGTGGAAAAATGGGTCATTTGACTTTTAACTTAGAAAATTTTCAAGTATGTTTGATTCCTCCAACTTCAAGGTCATAATTCATCATGTTCCAAGCTTGAAATGGAAAAATTACCAACATCAAAGTTGTTCCTCATTATGGTAGATTTCCAAAGAGCTCAAGATCATTCCATTTGGACAAAGATTGAAGGACTTGTGCATGGTTTCTTTGCATGACCCAATTTGGCAACTTTTGAACTCAATTGTCACACTCCTTTGCATGGTTCCATGTTATGATCTCAACATCATTTGTGCATGAATTTGGACAGATTACATTGATCATTTGGGCCTAAACACATGCCCATGTTGTTGGTGTAAGCCCTAGAGGCCAATACTTTTGGTACTTGTATCGAATTATTTATTAATAATAAAAGGATTTTTCTTTATTATGTTTGTTTAATAAAGTCCCTAGAATAACTAGTTCGTTTAATGTATCAAGTGTGACTTAATCATGATATCCCATTAAACATAAGGACACTATTCTTAAAGTATCCGTAGTCGAGCTTTGTTGTGAAGTGGGATAACATTAAATCATTAAGACTATTATGTATATAGACTGATGATCACATCTCATGGATCATGGATAAGGAGTTATCAAGTCTTAAACATAAGTATGAATATTGAGAGTAATATTTATACTGGATTGACCCGCTATGAGAATACTATATAGAATGTTATGCTAAGTGTCATAAGTTATTCTCATGGTGATAATGGTGTATACCACCCTTTGACCTGAAACCATTATGTACCCTAGATGTAGAGTCGAGTGCCTTATTGCTGATCAAACATTGTCCGTAACTGGATGACCATAAAGGCAGTTGATGGATACTCCACGAAGCATGCTGAGGGACATGAGTGACCTAGATAGAATTTGTCCATCTTGCGTAACAGGATAAATGTCTACGGGCCCAATATTGAACTGGACAAGGATGACACGGTATATGCCTTGTGTTCAATATAGACATAAGGGCAAAAGGGTAATTATACACATAAGTATTATCACAAAAGGACTTGTCAAATCACATGACATTTTCGTGTCTTGGGTAGCAGTGATGTGTTTCTAGATACCACTCACTATTTATTATGTTAAATACGTGATTTAATATAATTGCTAATGTCGCGAAAACCTACAGGGCCACACACAAAAGGACGGATTGATGAGAGATAGAGTAACTAAGGAACACCGTAAGGTACAGTGCACTTAAGTGAATTATAGAACATCGTAAGGTACACTGTACTTAAGTAGAATACGAAATATGGTAAGGTACCACACGCTTAAGTGATTTTGGCATATCATAAGATATGGGCCACATACACTTAAGTGGGCTTTTTAGCTTGCAGCCCACACAAGTGGTTCTATAAATAGAACCCTTGTGCAGAAGCATTTGTGCAGTTACAATTTCATTTCTCTCTCTCTCTCTCTCTCTCTCTCTCTCTCTCTCTCTCTCTCACTCAAAGCCTTCATTCATAGCAGCTAGCACTGAGATTGAAGGAATCCATTCGTGTGGACTGAGTAGAGGTGTTGTCACCATTCAACGTTCGTGATCGCTCCGTAGACCTGCATCAAAGGTTTCAATCGCCACAAGAGGTAACGATTCTATCACTGATCATGCCCATTCATAAGGATCACTAAAGGAGATTTTTTTTTTAAATTCCGCTGCGTTTTGGATCGCTCTTCTCCTTCACATGCACCCATGCACATTGAATTATTATTTTTGGCTTAAATTTGAAATGGTGTGGAAATGAATTGCATAGCCTATAAATACACGTGCATTGCCTCAGATTTGAGAGGAACCCTTTCCCAAACTCTACCCAGCAATCCCATAGCCACACTTGAGAGAATACCTTGAGGATTTCATTGAAATCAAGCTTCTAGTTCAACTTCTGTTTCTGAACTAGAACTCCAAGGATTCACATCCATTTTGATTCTAATCATCTCCTGCAAGCAAGAGGAAGTAAAACCAAGTGGAATTGCATCAAGATCGAGCTTCAAAACCACTACCCAAAGGTGAATTTTCCAGAATTTCAACTCTTCGATTCTCTTTCATTTCTTAAGATTTTAGCTTGATTTATGGTTGGCTGAAGTCCTACCAATATAGGCGTTAATACCGAGTTGCTTTGAGGTTGAATCGAAGCAATTCAGTTTGCATACCTCAATTTTCAACTCCATATTTCTCATTATAGAATGAGAGTTGGAAAATTTGTAGGTCATATTTGGAATCCTCGTGATTTTCTCTTCAAATTGATGTATGATCCATTTATTTTTGTGACATTTTTGTCTGGACCAGTCCGATGAGGTGGCCGGAGAAGATGACCGAAGCTAGGGCTCAGGTGGTGTGCTGGTGCAGTTCAGACCATCTGATCCATTGGCCATGTTCTAATTTGGTCCCTTGATTTTAAATACCATTGATGCGCGCGCGTTAACTAAGGTGCATGGTGGATGATATGTGTGTGGCCATCATATCTGTCACCTCAATTAATATGGGAGATCAGATGACCCTTGTTTTTCTTATTTCTTTTATTTTTCAAAATTATTTTTTAAATACCATTTTCTTATAAAATTCATTGTAATTTCAATTTTAATCCAAAAATTATGGGACTACCACCAAAGTTTTACAAATAATTTCCTCTTCCTATTTCTGAATTAAAATTAATTTTTGGATTAAGTTTGATATTTTTAGTGAATTTTGTGATTTTTGACTTGTTTTAATTGATTTTTAAATACTTATGACTTTCAAAAAATGACAAAAAAATTAGTCAATTGTCCTTTTACCTTTGGCCATTTCTTTGGTGATTTGAAGGGATTTTAGGTTTTTTCCCTTTTAAAATGTATTTTCTTCATTTTAAAAATTGATTTAAATTGTTTTAATTGCTTTAATCTTTTTTTTGAGCTATTTTATTGATTTTGTGTTGACTCAACTTTTGTTTGGCTTTGATCTTGGTTGAATTGGACATTAATTTGGTCAATACCATTGGATTTAAGGGGGTTGATAAAGTTTGAACTTCATCCCTCAAGATGAATGGATGGTATTGATCAAGTGAGGTTCATCCCTTGATCAATTTGGGATCTCTTTCACTTCATTTCTTCATCTTAATCTCTTTTCTTCCTCAATCCTCTCATGGCCAATGGTTTCTCATAGATCAAAATGCTAGTTGATTCATCAATGACCTTGTGTCAGATGAATCAAAATAGGCTTGATTGAGATAGGTACATCCCCTCTTATTTTTGTGTGTGGTATGCTTTAGGAGCTTGGTCTTTATACCTTGTCTCTAGCATGCATTAACACCAATATTATTATTTCCTGACCTCAGATAGTTGTGACTTCTACATAAGTCTAATTACGATTGCTTAACATAGGGCTAAATTTGTCCCAAAAGCAATAGCAATTTTGTAAGTGAGATTGTAAGTCTCCTATTTTTTATGGTATTGCGTGAAGATTTTGCCTCTTTTCCATTTGTGAGAGCTAGTGGCATACATGTTGATTTATCCAAGTTGGAGCCCTTCTCATGAATGATGTCTAGGTTCATATCTTCATGCTTGTGAGTGGATGATTGAGTGTTCTCCAAAAAATAACTTAAAAATAAACTTCTCTTCTTCCACTAAGATTCACTAACTTCTCTTTATATTGACTTTATTTTAATGTCATTTAATTTAATGCAATTTAAATTTATGCACTTTATCATTCATTGTCATTTACATCCATGCATTTTTTTTATGTTTCAGTCATTTTCACTTTGCTCACTTGAGCCATATTGTGTGCTTGTGATTTTGCTTTGTTTATGGTATTAGGACCATAAAACACTTAATAAAACAAAAACCCTAAAAAATACATTGGCGGACTGTTGGACCTCTGTCTATGACTTGATCTGGATCTATGGACTTAGTGTAGGTAACATCCCTGAGCTATGGAAGAACTTGGGCAATGCCATTAATTTAAGACTGAGATACCTTGGCCAATGCCATTCATCTGATACAAGCTTGAGAAAATCCTTTGGTTTATCTGTTGCACTCTTTCTCTATGTCTAAGTTGTTATTTTGATCTTATTGATATTATTTGATGGTTTCTCTTTGAGTATGTTTCAAGGGATATTTCATCTGATACATTTAAAGGACATTAAAGACTGCTTTCTTTGGAGTGCTCGCTTGGATGCTTGGTTATCTTTATTTGATACCACTTGGTCTTCTTATTAATTGTCGGGATGCTTATGATTTGTTGCTTGCTTAACAATCCAAAGGAAATGGGTTTCTATCTGACACTTTTGTCTTGTGAATGCTTCCCATTGGTTAGATCTTTTCAACTCTAAACTTTTAAATCTTGTCTAGGATAGTCCATCCATTTGCTCCTCCTTCTTTAATTTCAAAATCTCTCCCTCATTTTTAAAAACTTCTTTGCTTGTGTTTTCAACTTAGACTTGTTTTAATGAGTAGAAACCTTGGTCTTATGCCATTGATTTTTTCAAAATATTTTCTTAATCAAACTTGTAAATGAAGTTAATCATATTGACTTTATTTTCAAAAGGACAAAAAAGAACTAACAACCTCGTCTAATCATTTTGGCCACTTTGTGCCTTTTTCTATTAACTTTTTCAAAAGGAAGCATTTTAGATTTGAGTTATCTTTGGTCGAGATATAATTTTCCCATTCCATGATATATTGATTGTAATTCTTTCCATTTATTAGGGGTTAATGGCATACTTGTTGATTGAATCCAAGTTGGAGCCCTCCCTCTTAAATGTTGCAAAACCCTCATTATCGGTGGATGTTTGGTTGAGTATTCTCTCATTGATAACAAAAATATTTAAGCTTTTGTTAAAATTAATCCACCCATCTTTGGAATTTTTACCACGAACTACGAGGTTTTGATCCCTCATTTTTATGTTGGTACGTAGGCATAAGACTGAAGGTCTTGTCAAACACAAAAAATGTAAATAATGAATTCTTTTCTCATCCCCTCATTCTATTTTTTTTAGCAAACATCTTTTTCAACTAAAATACTTGCACACAAAAAGGGCTCCCTAGGAGTACCTAGGACACTTTGGGTGCTAATGCCTTTCCTCTGTGTAACCAACCCCCTTACCTGTAATCTCTGACATTTTATTAGTTTTGATTTGAAAACTTCTTATCTTTGGTTTTGTTCGTACTTTTCCCTTTTCCTTTGGAAACAATAAAAGTTAAGAGTTGAAAAGATCTGACCAATGGGATGCAATCCAATAGACAAGAATGTCATATAGAAACCCACTTTTCCTTTGGACTTTAGAATCAAACAATATCAATAAACAAGTAGCAAGATAAAGATCAAGACATCAAATAAAGATATCCACATCCAAGCAAGCAACTTCACAGACTTCTTCTTAATCTTCCCATGTATCAGATGAAATACTCCTTGATTGGCTCAGAATAAGGCATTAGACACAGGTTCAAAATAACATTTCCATCAAGACCATGTAGTAGATGAATTCATATGGATCCCCATACTTGCATCAGATGGAAGCTTAGATCACAATAACTTGGTTTCAGAAAAGTTGGCATTGGGCAAGTCCTTTTGAATATGGGAGGTTTCCTAATTCTAAGTCCAAAGCTCAGATCAAATCCAACAGTTCACACAAACATTTTTTAGGGTTTTTGTTGTTCATTAAATATTTGAATTTTTTTGGTGAAAGTCCCATATTTTTTGGATTAAAAATGAAATTGATATGAATTAATTAAAAATAAGGGATTAAATGAAATAATCAGAAAAATAAAAAAAAGGAGAGCCATCTGATCTCCCTCATTAATTGAGGTGACATATCAGATGGTTGGAAACACGCGTTCCACCAATACTTCAGTCCACTGTCCCACACGCGTGATAATCAATTTGGATGGATGAGATTAGAAGCTATGGACCAGATCAGATGGTTGGAACCTTGCCAACACACCAACGGAGCCCTAACTCCGGCCATCTTCTCCGGTGAGGACCACCAGACTGGTCCAAGTTCAACTCAATGGAAAATGAAAAGTGAATACACTAATTTGAAGGAAAAATGCTCAAGAGCACGAATCTGGCCTCAATTTTGTCCAATTCCAAGTATATAAAAATATACAGGGATTTAAACTTTAAGGATCATGAACTGAGTTGATTCGATTTGACCTTAAGGAAACTCAATCTTCTTGCCTACATTGATAGGACTTAAGACACCCAAAAATCAACAACAATGGTGAAGAATTGAGAGAGAATCGAAGAGATGAAAATTATGAAAATTCACCTTCAATGGAGCTTCAGATTGGCACGATCTTGCTTTCAATTATGCTTGGCCTTGCTTCAGATGCTTGATGGAAGTGAAATGGATCAAGGAAAGGGATGGACTCTTGGAGTTTCAATCTCAAAATAGACGGAGAATTGAAACTCGATTTTCAAAGAAAATCTTCAAGTTTATCCTTCAATGGTGAGGGTTTGTGGTTCCAGGTTCAAAGCTTGGGCATGAGGTCCTTAATTCTGAGCAATGAGGGTCTTATTTATAGGCCATGAGATTTATTTTTGCACACTTCCAAATTTGGAAAATTTTGAAATTCTTCTTTGCATGGTTGCATGGGCGTGTGCTAGGCCCATGAAATAATGTGATATGATCCAAAATTGAATGTGCATCATGCTGAATTCATGTTGGTGAGCCATGCAATTGTGTATGAAAAGTGAAAGTTGAAATTATCCAAATGGTCCTTTAACTTACACCCATGTGCAACTCCCTCATACTTTGGCCAAATGAGGTGATCTTGGACTTTTTGAAAAGGTGAGATTAAGGGGAACAACTTTCATGTTGAAGAATTTTTCATTTGAAGCTTGGATCATTATGAAGTTTGAGGTGGAAGTTTGGGAAATCAAACATATTTGAAAATTTTCTAAGTCCCAAGTCAAATGTTCACTTCTTCCACCTTGAATAACTTTTTCTATGGACTTCAAATGAGAAACATTCCTTCATCGAAGTTGTACCTCTTTCAAACCTATTCAACGTGGTCACAAATTTGACCTCATTTGGATTCGGAATGAAGGCATTATGCATTTTAGAAGTTGAGGAAAATCACTTGTTCAATGGTATTGGCCCAAAATGACCTATAATGTTTCCACTTGGCACATGCATTTGCAAGTTGAATTTGCACTTCCTCCAAACATCAAAGTTGAAGTAGACATCTTAAAGTTTATCATGCAATTTTAATGACTTTCATATCATAAAAATTGAGCAAGGTATGGTCTTGGGAAGTTGACCTCCAAACCAGGGTTCAGACAAAGTGACCTATAATCTTTCACCATAAAAAATGACTTTCCAAGCAAAACTAGCTTTTGACCTCAACATGAAGGTTGTCTGGAATGTCATTTTGAGTAACTTTTAGCTTAGAATCATTTTCATATGATAAAAATTGTAGGAGATAGGGTCTAGGGAACCCCAGTTTTGACCAATTGACTTCCTCTGGTCAACCACCATGAACCATCTTGCTAGCTTGACATTCTCTTGACTTTTGGGACTCATGGAGGATCACATATGCATAAGATGATGAAATATTAAGTATCCCTTGAAATATTTGATCAGTTGTTGAAGAAACTTGTTGAAAAAGTCACACAAGATACCCAGATGAATTAGGGTTTCCAAGGCAAACAAACTTCAAACTCTTGATGAATTCTTGATCAAAATAACATGTGAAGATCATGGGGATCCATATATGATACTTAGAGTCAAATGTGAACCATTTATTGATTGCACTCCTTGCATTGAGGGTCTTAAACCCTATATATGAGCTTGATGGAGCATAGGTGAGCACACACACTACCTACAAAAGAGTTAAACTATACATTGGCATATTTTTTTGGTATTTTGGTTAGTAGACAAAGAAAAATGAAGTATGATATAATCAAATATGCTTAGTGATCTCTCCCAATGCAAACCCAATGAATGAGGGGTAAGGAGGATGCCAAGGTGTGATCCCAATGCCAATGCATATGATGAGATAGCATGAGGGACCTTAGGGTCAAAATTGGGGTCTTACAGCTGCACCTATTTAAGGACATTCTAACTGAGGAGGATGAAGGTTAAAATCTTCATATCGACTCAGTAGAATGAACTTAAATAACAACGTATATAAACAAATTTTAGTCCCTAAGAGACCTCATGATGCATATGGTATGAATTTTAAAATAATCTCTGTGGGGAAAATGTTGCCACAAAGGAAAAGAATTTGGAGAGACTGAAAGTTCGTAGGAGAATAATGAATTCCATAAGGAAAACTCATTGGGGAAACAGAGACTCTGGGGGATAAAAAGTTATGCGTATGCCAGGCTACGACTTAAAACTGCTGGAGATACGAGAGGAATTCCATTAAAATAAATCAATGGAAAGACTCATCCAGGGATAAAGATTGTAGAAGCAAGCTTCAATCCAAAAAGTATTTTGATGAAGACAACATGTATCAATGTAAAAAGAGAAGAGCTTCAAAGATAATTCAAGCATCAAAGTTATCAAGCCACATTTGCATGAGAAACTTTTTGATCAAGCTTCTTTTTTTCAAGTCAACCGTTTGCAAGATTGTTGATTCACTTCTAAGGTATATCTAATTCATTCTTAGATTAGTAAACAAGTGTTCAACAATCATGATCTGCATTTGCATTTTTAACATAACCATTTGTTAACATGTTGAAATGATATACACATTTTTCTTAAAGTATTTTTCTGCATTTCAACAGTGTTAACCGGTTAACCATATTGGTTAACGGCCCAGTTTTTTGAAATTCTCTGTTAACGTTATATGCGTTAACCGGTTAACCCATTTGGTTAACCGGTTAACACTGTTCGTTTCAGTGAAAAATAATTTCCAGAAACTTGTACCTTTTCATCATTTTTTATGAAAAATTTATACCTCTTTGAAAAGGTGTTTTGGCAATATAAATTCTTGAATTTTCAAAATGAATTTTCACCTCCAAGAATTTTCATAAAAACTTAAGATAATCACTCTTTCATATTTTCTTCAATATTTCATAAAAGTGTTCACAATCAAATTTTCATCTCATTCCATTTCTGAACACTTGTATATTATTTATTGAGTGAATCATTTATCTAAGGAGAAGATCAATCAAGAGAAGATTGATAATACTCCACTTTGTTAAAATCATCAAAAAGACTTATTTCTGTTTTGACTTGTGATCCAGGATTGTTGGACACAAGGGTTAGTGTTGAAGAGGATTGTTCTTCATACACTTGTTTACCTATAGGTTAGATAGTAAGCATCACCATTGGTGTGAGTAGGCTGTACCATAATTCTAACTATAGTGAAATCTCTTTCGTGTCGAAAGGGGAGTGGATGTACCTTCGGATTGTGAAGGGAACCACTATAATTTCCGGTGTCTTTTTACTTTCCGCAATTTATCTTTCCGCACTTAAACTTAAAATAACCAAAAACCGGAAACAAGTTCGAAGAATTTTTAACCACCTAATTCACCCCCCCCCCCTCTTAGGCGCATTTACAACTTACAATTGGCATCAGAGCAAGTTATAGGTAACTTGTTCCTAGAGATCCAGCATGGCTTCCGCAAGCATAAACCCGGTTTTCAAAGACGGTGGAAGTAGCAACAAGCCCCCACTCTTCTCCGGAGAATATTTCGATTTCTGGAAAATCAGAATGAAGGCACATCTTGAAGCCCAAGGGGAAGGTATATGGGAAGCAGTTGAAGAAGGTCCACACAAACCGGTGAATGTGGTGAATGGAGTTGGTACCCCAAAGTTGAAAAACACTTATGACGAAGATGATAGGAAAAAGATTCTGAATGAGAAGAAGGCAATCAACATACTCCAAAGCGCTCTTACTATGGACGAGTTCTTCCGTATATCTCAATGTAAATCGGCAAAGGAGATTTGGGACACCTTGGTTGAAACACATGAAGGAACCACCGAAGTGAAGAGATCGAGGCTAAACACTCTAAGTCAAGAATATGAGATGTTCCGCATGCAGCCCGGTGAATCTATAGTTGCCTTACAAAAGAGATTCGTCCATCTAACAAATCACTTGATTACTCTCGGTAAAACTTTCACCAATGATGATCTCAACCTGAAAGTCCTAAGATCTTTGACAAGAGAATGGCAACCGAAGGTGACCGCTATTTCGGAAAAGAAGAGTCTCTCAACGATGACATCTGCGTCTCTATTTGGAAAACTTCAAGAACACGAATTGGAACTTGGAAGGCTCGAGAAGCACGAAAATCAAGAAAAGAAGTCCAAGGGAATTGCCTTGAAAGTTGATTCAAGAAATGACAAAGACGATGAGACGTCCGAAGATGAGAACTTTATGCATCTTGTGAAGAAGCTTGGTAAGTTTTTTAATAAAAATAAAAATTCCTCTTATCCTAAAAAGAATAAACATTTCAGGAAAAAGGAAGCATCCACATCAATGCAAGACGTCACTTGTTATGAATATGGACAGCAAGGTCACATAAAGCCGGATTGCCCAAAACTTGCAAAGAAAGGAGGATTCAAAGGCAAGAAGGAATGCAAAAATAAAAAGGCTTACGTCGCTTGGGACGATAATGAGATCAGTTCATCTTCGGAATCGGAAAACGATGAATGTGCGAACATGGCTCTTATGGCTTCACATCACTCCGATGAAGAAATCGATGAGGTTAGTAGCAATTTTTCAGTTTATGACAATGATGCACAAGATGTTATAAATGAACTCTTAAAAGAATGCAAGACATTGTATAAAAGTATTTCATCCCAAAAGAAACAAATTTCATCCTTAGAAGAAAAAAATATTGCTTTGGAAAAATATATTGAAAGTGGAAAACAAAAGTTGATGGATGAAAAACAAAGTCTTGTATGTAAGAATTGTGAATCTTTATCTTTTCAATTTGTTCAACTTAAAAGAGTTTTAGAAAGATATGAAAAAGGTCAAATTGGCTTGGAAGAAATTCTTAAGCACCAAAGGTACTCTAATGATAAAAGTGGATTAGGGTATTCTAAGTTTTCTAAACCAAGCACAAATAAGACCATTTTTGTTAAAGCAAGTGAACAAGTTGTTAAAGAGAAAGTAAACAACTCTAAATGTGTGCATCAAAGTCATAAAAAGAAAATGATTGCTAAGAAGAAGAATTATGTTCCTAGATATAGAAGTGATTTTCAACCTACTTGTTTTTATTGTGGAATAAAAGGGCACACACCTAATGCTTGTTATGTGCGAAACTTTAGTGTTCCAAAAGGGCATTATGTGTGGGTTAAAAAGGGTACTAACTACCAAGGACCCAAAGCAATTTGGGTACCCAACAAAACTTGATTTTGTTTTGTATGAATGCTTGAAGACAACCTCGAATCAATGGTATCTCGATAGCGGTTGTTCAAAGCATATGACGGGCGATATCGACAAATTTTCACATCTATCTTTAAAGGCCAAGGGATATGTTACATACGGTGATGACACTAAAGGAAAGATCCTTGGAGTAGGAACCATTGGAGCACCTCCTTTTACCATCATCGAAGATGTCCTTTATGTTGAAGGCCTAAAGCACATAGATATCCGACATCATTTCCTTCGGGATCACGTGCTGAACAGAGATGTAGATGTTACGTTCGTGGATACACATAACCAACTCGCCGACATATTCACAAAACCATTGGCTAAAGAACAATTCTTCAAGATTCGGCGAGAACTTGGTATTCTCAATGAAGGTGACATCTAACCTTGTCTTAATATTACTTGTTATGTGGTATAGTTGCTAAAAATTTGTTTATTTTCAATTTTTATGTTATGCAATGCTAGCACTTCGTTTTCACCGTTTTTTAGTTTTTCTCACTTTCGCATGTCCGAAAATTATCGGTTTTAAAATATTTTTAAATCGAAAGTTGTGTATTGATAAGTGCTAATACTTTGTGAAATTTTTTTGTAAAAATCTTTTCCCAATTCTTCATAACAGAGCTGCTGTTTTTCAATTATTTTTTGAAAATTTCAGTCCGTTAACCGGTTAACGGTATAGGTTAACCGGTTAACGCCTCCAAAACAGCAACTCTGCGTTAGCTGTAAAAATACAGAATTTTTAATATTGTTTTAATTTTATTTTTTTAAATCGTGGTATGTGTGTTTATGGTTGGTGCATGTGCTTTACTCTTCACCTACACCTCATAACTCTCTCCTCCCTCATTACTCACCATAAACCCTTCATCTCATTTCATTCAACTTTCAACCTTCTTGAGTGATATTAAAACCCATTAAACCCCACTCAACCATACTCTCTTATTAACTCTCAAAATCCCGAAAATCCTCTCAAAACCCTAGCACCTCCATTTTCCTCCATGGCTCCTCCAAGAAGAGAAAAGGCTCCTGTGTCAGCATCTAGCAGTGAAGAGGAAGAAGTGAAAATGGAAACAGCAAAGAAGAGAAGAATGGATTTCAGAGTCAGGGTTAGACATCTGCTTAAGGGTAAGTATGTGAATCTCAAATCCTTCACCCCTATTACTTTCACTTTCCCTGAGCTGTTGAGATATCAAGGGTTGCATGAGTTTATAACTGATAATGGCAAAATTTATACTGATTTGGTAAAATCTTTTCTGAACCATTTCACCTTGAATCTGAATGATGATGATCAACATATGCTGTCTACCACTGTGAGAGATTGTGAAATTGTAACAGACCTAAGGTCGCTGGCTGCGTCTCTTAGGATTCCCTATTCAGGATTTTTTCTTCGGAAAGGTGTTAATCATGTTGATGGAAAATGGGCTCCATATGATAAAATGGAATATTACTACTCAATCTGTAGATTTCCAAGGGATGCTGTTGTGTCGGGACAACGGACTTCTCGCATACTCTGTTATGCTAAGAACTTGTCTGTTGATGATCGAATGCTACATTATGTTATTTGCCATGTCTTGCTGCCAAAGGATTCAAACCTTTCACAAATCAATGATTTGGAGATGCAGGTTCTATTTGCTGTGAAGAACAAAATCAGAATTAATTGGCTACCTACTATGATGTATCATCTCAAACAACAACTATCTCTCAAAACAAGGCTGCCCTATGGTCGTCTTATCTCAAGGATTTTGGAATTAACAGACATGGAAATCGGGCGAGAACCGTTCCTGGCTATGACCCCTACCACCAATGAGATCAATGGCGTTACTATTATGAAGAATACCGGGATTATTCAATGCAATGACGGATCTTACAAGTATGATGACGGGTCTTCTTCTTCAAACTTTCCTATTCCGGAGGGTGGCATTACAAACGAGTTCCTATATACCACCATGATGAGCCAACACCGTGAAACCACCCGCGCTATCAAAAGCCTTCGAAACCTTGTGTTAAGTTCTCGCAACCTTCCCATGGAAGATGATGAAGGTGAAGCCGGTAGTGAAGCGGAAGGCGAGGAGAATGAGGACAGTTCGGAAGAAGATTAAAGCATTATGTTTTATCTATGTTGTTGTTATGTGTTGTTCTGCTTTTTAGTTATAGATTATGTTTATGCTGATTATGTTTACCGTACACTTATTTTAATTCTGTCGTCATTATGTGCTTGAATGCTTATCTAATGATCACATATTGTGTGTATGCTTGTCTATTTTTCTTTTTCATAAGTTTCTTCCTTTTTGCTAATGCCAATGGGGGAGAAGACTTGTTTCTCTAATGGTTTCTCTATGCAGAAATTTTGTATGCCTCTCATTTAGGGGGAGTTCTTAAACTTAGGGGGAGAATCAAATTAGAGAAACTTCACTTTCAAGCATCTATCTCAAAGTTGGTTGTCATCATCAAAAAGGGGGAGATTTTAGAAGCAAGCTTCAATCCAAAAAGTATTTTGATGAAGACAACATGTATCAATGCAAAAAGAGAAGAGCTTCAAAGATGATTCAAGCATCAAAGTTATCAAGCCACATATGCATGAGAAACTTTTTGATCAAGCTTCTTTTTTTCAAGTCAACCGTTTGCAAGATTGTTGATTCACTTCTAAGGTATATCTAATTCATTCTTAGATTAGTATATAAGTGTTCAACAATCATGATCTGCATTTGCATTTTTAACATAACCATTTGTTAACATGTTGAAATGATATACACATTTTTCTTAAAGTATTTTTCTGCATTTCAACAGTGTTAACCGGTTAACCATATTGGTTAACCGGTTAACGGCCCAGTTTTTTGAAATTCTCTGTTAACGTTATATGCGTTAACCGGTTAACCCATTTGGTTAACCGGTTAAC
The DNA here is from genome assembly GCF_024323335.1 of Lathyrus oleraceus. Lineage (NCBI taxonomy): Eukaryota > Viridiplantae > Streptophyta > Magnoliopsida > Fabales > Fabaceae > Lathyrus > Lathyrus oleraceus. Next base: position 174,578,142 of record NC_066582.1, read on the forward strand.
ACTGTTCGTTTCAGTGAAAAATAATTTCCAGAAACTTGTACCTTTTCATCATTTTTTATGAAAAATTTATACCTCTTTGAAAATGTGTTTTGGCAATATAAATTCTTGAATTTTCAAAATGAATTTTCACCTCCAAGAATTTTCATAAAAACTTAAGATAATCACTCTTTCATATTTTCTTCAATATTTCATAAAAGTGTTCACAATCAAATTTTCATCTCATTCCATTTCTGAACACTTGTATATTATCCATTGAGTGAATCATTTATCTAAGGAGAAGATCAATCAAGAGAAGATTGATAATACTACACTTTGTTAAAATCATCAAAAAGACTTATTTCTGTTTTGACTTGTGATCCAGGATTGTTGGACACAAGGGTTAGTGTTGAAGAGGATTGTTCTTCATACACTTGTTTACCTATGGGTTAGATAGTAAGCATCACCATTGGTGTGAGTAGGCTGTACCATAATTCTAACTATAGTGAAATCTCTTTCGTGTCGAAAGAGGAGTGGATGTACCTTCGGATTGTGAAGGGAACCACTATAATTTCCGGTGTCTTTTTACTTTCCGCAATTTATCTTTCCGCACTTAAACTTAAAATAACCAAAAACCGAAAACAAGTTCGAAGAATTTTTAACCACCTAATTCACCCCCCCTCTTAGGCGCATTTATAACTTACAAAAATCTGCAGGGGAAACGGGTAAATCAGGACAAAACTGAAATACTCGATCCAAACAGGGGACGACGATTTCACTGAGGAAATACATGCTCAAACTCAACTGGGGAAGAACTAAACTTCAACACAGGAGTGATAGAAATATATCATCTATTACCGGTTACCGGGTAAGGAGATAACACAATCTAATAGAGAGGACATTCGTTACCGATTAGGGTAAACATATCAAGGATGACTCGCTGAAGAACACATAGGGTGTATTCATTACCGGTTACTGGGTAAGAACAACCTGCTGGGGAAAATCCAAATAGGATTTACAACTACCGGTTACTGGGCAGAAGACCAAAGAGAGAGAATATCCGTCACTGGTTAAAGTGAACATATCAAGGGTAAAGTCAAAGGGAAGAGTATACATCATCGATTAAGACGAACATATCAAGGATAGACTGTCGGGGAAAAGTAGGAATTACATCTATCAGTTATTGGATAGAATACCAAAAAGAGAATATCCGTCATCAGTTAAGATGAACATATCAAGGATAGACTCAAAGGGGAGAAATAGGAATTACATCTATCAGCTACTGGATAGAATACCAAAAAGAGAATATCCGTCATCAGTTAAGATAAACATATTAAGGATAGACTTTGCAAGGGAACATAGGATTTACAACTACCGGTTACTGGGCAGAAGACCGCAAAGAGGAGGAAACCCGTCACCGATTTAGATGAATATATCAAGGATTAACCCTTTAGGGAAAAAAATAGGGATTACAATTACCTTTTTACTGGGCAGAATACCAAAAAGAGAGTATCCGTCATCGGTTAGGATGAACATATCAAGGATAAACTCAAGAGGAAAGAATATTCGTCATCGGTTAAGATGAGCATATCAAGGATATACTACCTGGGGAAACGTAAAATGAATCCGCTGGAAAAAACAAGAGTAAATAGATTACTGCTACCGGGTATTGGGTAAGAGTAAGGTACTCGCAAACCGAGAAGAATATTACCAGTTACTGGGTAATAGACTCTCAGGGGACCAAAAGCATTTATCTAGGTAAGAGCTAGAAAGAAACGACCAATCAAAGACTCGACCCGGTGAGAATATAACTCAAGGGGAGTGGTTCCATCCTGATAATCTACTGGGGAGGAAGCTAAAATAATAATCATCCATGAGGAAATAACTCAGTGGGGAATGAGAAAGGTTAAATTCTTTCTGCTTAAAGGGCTAACACTCTACAATTGAGAGAGGACAGACACACCAAATCTCCGTGGGGAAAGGATACCACCATAGCAGAGGATCAGAAATAATGAATCACAAAGTCCAGTAATAATGAAATAATGAAATCTATGAGTGTATATGTATATGTATATGTATATGATGATTATGCTGACAAAGCAATCACAAAGGATACAAATGTCACTGATTTGAATCATCGTTACAACACTCGGCTAATCTCGACAGGACTGAGGCATCAACTGGAGAAAAGAGTTAGGGATGGATATAAACCATCCATCTCAAATGTTCGACCCCGACTAGGGAAAGGGAATAGATCCGCTGAGGATTTGAACCATCAACTCTGCGGGCAATTTTAGGTCAACACCATATCAAATGGGAGACAACCTTGTAGGGGATACTGCCAAAATTGCTCAAGAATCAGTGATGACGGGGGATCAGGAGTGAAATCCGCTGGCGAACTGAGGGGAAATAAAATCTTGCGCGGAACTATGCAAATGCTGAGAATACGTGCCTGCAAATCAGCTAGGACAACGATCTCAAACTCAGCTGGGGAAACAAGCTCAAACTTTGCTGGGGAGACTAACTTGCTGAACTGACTGCTTGGGGAAGACCAATAATGCTTCGCATTTTGGGACCCACCTGTTCTCAAAATGCTGTTGATATTTCTTATTGAAATCAATTGATTAAAAGTAATCGCTTTTATTATTTTAATAAAAATGATTTTGATTTTAAATTCAATTTCAAAAATGATCATCATAAAATTTAATTCTATTTGACCGAAAGATAAATAAGAGTAGAAACAATTGGATAAAAAGCTCAACTTTATTTAATAGAATGGTAGTCTGTAAATGACAAGACCCCATAGATCTTTACAAAAGTTAAAAAATGGTAATTTACATGGAAAAGAGCTACATTGAATACAATGATCACTAACTCTTCTACCAACTTCCATCTCCACTGTGCTCTTGGCTTCGGTTGAGAGTGACGAATCAGAACCAAATGACGTGCTCAAGAATGTCTTCAAGATTGAAGATCAACCGAATGCAGTTACTTTCCATAATCCCTAATTTTTGCATAAATTGCCCCAATGTGTGGTACTCAATTTATCGGGATAAATTTTCTGTTTTATGTCTCTAACTTTTGCCTGGACCTCTCTTTCGGGTTTTCAATCCACCGAGACGCTCATTTTTTCCTAAGCCGCCCTTTCGAGTTTTCAACTTAGCGAGTTATTCTTTTCTTTTTAGGCGAAGTATTTCTTGACTGCATCGGCATTCACAGGACGATTGAACTCTTCACCATCCATAATTATAAGAATCATAGCACCGCCTGAAAAGGCTCTCTTCACAACATATGGGCCTTCATAATTAGGAGTCCATTTGCCCCTAGAATCAGGTTTGAAAGATAGAATCTTCTTGAGCACAAGGTCACCTTCTCTAAACACACGAGGCCTGACCTTCTTATCAAATTCTTTCTTCATTCTCTGCTGATATAACTGACCATGACACATGGCAATCAACCTTTTCTCTTCAATTAAATTCAGCTGGTCATACCTGGTCTGACACCATTCAACTTCTGTCAACTTGGCTTCCATCAAGACATGCAATGATGGGATCTCAACTTCCACGGGGAGCACAACTTCCATACCATAAACAAGCGAGAAAGGGGTTGCCCCTGTTGAAGTGCGGACAGATGTACGGTATCCGTGCAAAGCAAACGAGAGCATCTCATGCCAATCTTTGTATGTCACAACCATTTTCTGAATGATCTTCTTGATGTTCTTGTTTGCAGCTTCAACAACCCCATTTATCTTGGGTCTGTAGGGAGAAGAATTATGATGTGCAATCTTAAAGTCTTTGGAAAGAGCTTCTAACATATTGTTGTTCAAGTTAGATCCATTATCAGTAATGATCTTACTTTGCACACCATACCGACATATAATATGATTCTTGATAAACCTCACAACAACTTGCTTAGTTATATTTGCATACGATGCCGCTTCAACCCACTTTGTGAAGTAGCCAATAGCCACCATAATGAAACGATGTTCGTTCGAAGCTTTAGGCTCAATCATACCAATCATATCAATTCCCCACATGGAGAAAGGCCATTGAGAGGAAATGACATTCAACAGTGTCAGAGGAATATGAATCTTATCTGCATAAATTTGAAACTTATGACATTTCTTCACAAACTTGCAACAGTCAGATTCCATTGTCAGCCAATAGTAACATGCTATCAACATCTTCTTTGCCATAGCATGTCCATTGGAATGAGTACCAAAGGAACCTTCATGGACTTCAGTCATCAATAAGTCTGCTTCGTGTCTATCCACGCATCTGAGCAGAACCATATTGAAGTTTCTCTTATAAAGCACATCACTATTCAGGTAGAAGTTTCCAGCTAATCTTCTCAAAGTCTTCTTATCTTTCAAAGATGCCCCAGACGGGTAAATCTGACTTTGGAGCAAACACTTGACATCAAAATACCATGGCTTTTCATCTTTGATCTCTTCAATAGCAAACACATGAGCTGGCCTATCAAGATGCATCACAGTCAAATTGGGAACTTCATTCCAAAATTTCACCATAATTATTGAAGCCAATGTTACAAGAGCATCTACCATCCAGTTTTCATTTCGAGGGATATGATGAAACTCAACCTTTGTAAAGAAAGTTGATATTCTCCTCGCATAGTCTCTATATGGTACCAAACCAGGTTGATTCGTCTCCCATTCACCTTTGATTTGATTCACAACCAAAGCTGAATCTCCATAGACGTCCAAATACTTGATTCTGAGATCAATGGCCTCTTCAAGCCCCATAATGCAAGCTTCATACTCAGCCATATTATTTGTACACTTGAAAGTCAATCTAGCTGTAAATGGAAAATGAGTGCCTTGAAGAGTAATAATAACTACCCCAATGCCATTACCATACTGATTAACAACTCCATCAAATACCATGCTCCAACGGGAACCAAGTTCTAGCCCTTCTTCAAGCAATGGTTCATCACAATCTTTCATTTTCAAATACAAGATCTCTTCATCAGGAAAATCATATTGCACTGACTGATGGTCTTCAATCGTTTGGTGAGCCAAATGGTCAGCCAAGACACTACCTTTGATAGATTTTTGATATCGGTATTCAATATCATACTCGGATAGCAACATCTTCCAACGGCAATCCTCCCAGTTAAAGCAGGCTTCTTAAAAATGTACTTGATTGGATCCATTTTGGATATTAACCAAGTAGTATGATTCAACATATACTGGCGCAGACGTTTAGCAGCCTAAGCCAATGTGCAACAAGTCTTTTCTAGCATAGAATACCGAGTCTCACAGTCGGTGAACTTCTTACTGAGGTAGTAAATAACATATTCTTTCTTTCTAGTTTCGTCTTGCTGACCAAGAATGCAACCGATACTCTCTTCGAGCACAACCAAATACATGATCAAAGGTCTTCCTTCCACAGGCAGAGACAGAATCGGAGGCTCAAGCAGATAATCTTTGATACTGTCAAAAGCTTTCTGGAAATCCTCGGTCCAATCACAAGACTGATCTTTCCGAAGAAGCTTGAATATAGGTGCACATGTGGCATTCATATGCGATATGAATCTTGAGATATAATTCAAGCGGACGAGAAAGCCTCTAACTTGCTTCTCAGTTTTGGGTGCAGGCATTTCTTGTATTGCTTTGACCTTGGCAAGATCAACTTCAATACCCTTCTCGTTGACAATAAAGCCCAACAACTTACCAGAATGAACACCAAATGTACACCTATTGGGATTCAAGTGGAGTTTGTACTTTCTCAAACGCTGGAATAGCCTCAACAAATGCTCGACATGTTCTTCTTCATCACTAGATTTGGCAATCATGTCATCAACATAGACTTCGATCTCTTTATGCATCATATCATGAAAAAGAGTGGTCATAGCTCTTTGGTATGTTGCACTAGCATTCTTTAAACCGAAAGGCATCACTCTATAACAGAATGTTCCCCAGGGTGTAATGAATATGGTCTTCTCCATATCTTCGGGTGCCATCTTGATCTGATTATAACTGGAAAATCCGTCCATAAACAAAATGAATTTGAATTTAGATGTATTATCTACCAACATATCAATGTGTGGCAGAGGAAAATCATCTTTCGGACTAACTTTGTTCAAATCTCTATAATCAACACATATACGGACTTTTCCATCTTTCTTTGGAACAGGCATAATATTGGCCACCCATTGTGGATACTCAGCGATAACAAGGAAACCAACATCAATTTTCTTTTTCACTTCTTCTTTGATCTTTACTGCCATATCAGGATGAGTCCTCCTTAACTTCTGCTTGACTGGCGGGAATTCTGGTTTTAACGACAATCTATGCTCCACAATCTCAGAATCCAAACAAGACATGTCTTGATAGGACCAAGCAAACACATTTGAATACTCTCGGAGAAGATCAATCAACCCATTCTTAACTTCTGGACACAATTGAGACCCAATCTTGACTTCCTTCACATCATCTTCGGAACCCAAGTTGACTAGCTCAATCTGCTCTTCGAATGGCTGAATGGCTTTTTCCTCGTGCTCAAGTAGACGAGATAATTCATCAGATACTTCTTCATCAATCTCTTCCTCAGCCTCAAACACAGGGAAATTAAAGTTTGGAGAGGTAGTAGGATCATTGTATTCAATGGGTTTAGACACCAACCTGCATAATGATTTGATATTTTGATTCTAGAGAAATGAATTGTGACCAAATATTATGCAGATGGACAATTATTTATTTATTTATGTTTTTTGTGATTACCATTTTCAGAAAAGCAAAAAGTAAAAATAAAACATCATAGATGTGGATGAATAGAATTGCATTTTATTGATGATAAAATTTGAAAAATGCCCAACAATGTTCACTTCTCCCTTAGGCATAGGAGAAGGATTTTTTCTAAAATAATGAAAAATAAAATTACTTAGAACGGTGGACAATAACAGGAACATCAACAACAACCCAATTGTTGCAAGTCTTTCCATGCGTCACAAAATTGGCGCAATATTCATCTTCATCGCCCTCGATCACAACAACTGAGTGTTGTTCATTATCATGGATGAACCCTCTGCTACGAAAGCTCGGTTGCACTTCTTCAGCTTTGACATTAAACGACCCTCGCTGGAATCCCAATTCGGCCCGGTTCTTGTTCTCGATGATCTTTACCATACGGCCCCACTGATATGTACTGCCATCTTCGATAATTTTCTGAGCATCTTTGAAAGAAGAGATGGGTGCCCCAGTTTTCTTTACTTCATCAACAGACTTAGACAAAGATGACAGATGGCTCACCAACAACGATTTGTCTTCACCCACAATGACAAGCTTGCCATTCTTCACAAATTTCAATTTCTGGTGCAGAGTGGATGTTATAGCTCCATCCTCATGGATCCATGGCCTTCCCAACAAGCAGCTGTAGGCCGGGTGGATATCCATTACTTGAAAAGTAATCTGAAAATCATTCGACCCTATCTTCACTGGAAGGTCCACTTCTCCTATAACAGTCTTGTGAGAACCATCAAAAGATTTGACGATCACGCCACTATACCTCATCGGGGCACCTTGGTAGGATAATTTGGACATAGTTGATTTGGAGAGTACATTCAAAGAAGAGCCGGTATCAACGAACACATTTGACAATGCATCCTCCTTACAGTTTATCGATATGTGTAGTGCTAGGTTGTGATTTCTGCCTTCCTCGGGAAGTTCTTCATCGCAAAAGCTCAAGTTGTTGTAGGAAGTAATGTTAGCCACAATGTGGTCAAATTGATCCACAGTTACATCATGCTCGACGTAGGCTTGCTCCAACACTCTTTGCAATGCTTCTCTGTGCGCTTCAGAATTCATTAGCAGAGACAACACTGAAATCTTGGACGGGGTTTGGAGTAACTGCTCCACCATATTAAACTCACTTTTCTTGATTAATCTCAACACCTCATCATCATTATTAGACTTCAATTTGTTGGATTCACCAGACTGACATATTGGAGCACTAACTGGGTTCACTGCAGGCACATCAACCTTCTTACCAACTGACACGTCTTCTATCACTTCTTTCAGAAAGACTAGACCAAATACTCGACCGCTATAGGTCACCTTCGCAATATCTGCAATATTCACAACTGAATTGGTCGTAGGCAACGGAACCTCTTGACCATTCTCCATCATTGTAGCATTATATTAGTAAGGAACAACTCTATCGGATGCATACGGGACGGGGCCCGCTAACCGTATCATTAACGGCGGTACCGATCTGTTGACGCTGTTACTGTTGCTGCTGTCAAATTGAATCACTACCCGCTATGGGGTCTTGAACACTGGTACTATCACATTCACATCATCCATATCCCTCAACTGTTGAATCTGGATTACATTCTCATCTATCAACTTTTGGATATCTCTCTTGACGATCAAACACCCACGGGGGTTGACACTACTAATTACACAACCATCATGGTCGTGCTCAAAATCACTGATGGTATACAGGTTCCTATGCATATCTACCAGGGATCTACGAATATGTCGTACATCGAAGAATCGGAAGCTTCCTGGACAACCATTTACCATATTAACAAAGAAATTACCATGAGCGGGAAATGTGTTAGCTTTCACATTCGGCGCACGATCCTCAAAAGAAACAATCCCACTCTTTACAAGCTTCTGGACCTCATACTTCAATGGGTAACCATTTTTAATATCATGACCTGGAGCTCCTTGATGAAAGGCACAATGGAGTTCGGGCTTATACCACCACAAAAGTGGGTCTGGAATTTGAGGCAGATATCTTGGTTGGAGTAGGTTCTTGAGAACCAAAGACGGATAAAGTTCGGCGTATGTCATAGGAATAGGGTTAAAAGAGACCTTCTTCCTCTCGAAATTCTGTTGTTGCTGATTATTGTTGTTGTTGTTGTTGTTTGTTCTTTGTTGCGACTGTTATTGACGTTGTTGTTGAACTGGTACTGATTGATTGTTTGAAAATACTGGGATAACTTACGAGACTTGGTGATGATGCTTACACGGTTGTGAATTTCTTTTGACATGAGACCTCCTTTGCCTCCCTACTGATATTGCATTAGTTTCCTCTTCCTTCTTTCTGGCGAAACTGCTTCCATATTTCTTGCTTGATGACATCTCTTCTTTAGACAGACGTCCCTCTCGGACTCCTTCCTCTAACCTCATCCCCATGTTTACCATTTCGGTAAAATCACTGGGGGCACTAGCAATCATGCGTTCGTAATAAAATGAACTTAGGGTCTTAAGGAAAATCTTGGTCATCTCCTTCTCTTCCAACAGAGGATTGATCTGAGCAGCAAGCTCTCTCTACCTCTGGGCGTACTCTTTGAATGTCTCCTTGTCCTTCTGAGACATAGATCTCAGCTTGTCTTTATCAGGCGCCATGTCTACATTGTACTTATACTACTTCACAAAGGCTTCACCCAAATCATTGAAGGTGCGAATACTTGCACTATCTAGTCCCATGTACGATCTCAAAGCGGCACCAGTCAGACTGCCTTGGAAGTAAAGAATTGATAACTTATCATTATCAGTTTGACTCGACATTTTCCTGGCATACATGACGAGGTGGCTAAGTGGACAAGTATCCCCCTTATACTTTTCAAAGTCAGGGACTTTGAGCTTCATCGGGATCTTGACATTTGGCACTAAGAAAAGTTCAGCAGCACTCTTACCGAACAAATCTTTTCCTCTCAATGTCTTCAATTCCTTTCGCAACTCAAGAAACTGATCCTTCATCTTATCCATCTTCTCATAAACATCAGGGCCCTCAGACGGCTCAGAATGATAAATGGTGTCCTCAACACGAGGCAGAGTGTGAACAACTGGAGGTAGCACAGACATGACCGGGCTAGATGCTGGTATAGAAGCAAATGTGGGTGCAAACCCTTCATGCATGAAATTTTATGGCATCCCCCATGGGAATCCAGCAGGCATAGACGAAACAATTAAGGTAGCAACCTCTGAGATAACAGTCCTCTAAGGAGGAGGAGGAGTTGCAGGAGTTGGAGAAGACTGATTCTGAGCATCTAGAACAAACTCCATCATAGCAGTTAGACGAGCAATCTCATCCTTCAGTTCTCGGTTCTCTTGCTCTAAGTGCTCCATGATTCTTGGTTGATTGGAGCGAGTGTTGTATCGGTGAGTCAGCTTGGCTGAAGCACAAAAGAATAACCGATAAGATATCTGGTGGAAGAAAACGTGTTATGCAAATGATGCATGAAATGCAATGTTTTTTATTGTTTTTTATTTCCAAGGAACATACTATTTTATTTGCAAATATATAATAACAATAATAACAATTTGATTGACCATAAAGATCTCTTTTATTGATATAATTTGGAAGGATTACACTGAGTACAATTTCAGAAACCAAAATATAAATATGAGAGAAAAGGAAACTAATCATCCTAAGGATCCCCTAACAACAGTGTCAGATGATCTGGCTGCAGGCACATATTTCCTTCGGATGCGTCGAATCTCGGACTCAAAAGAAGTCTTCATCTGAGCCTTCTCAAGGACAAGCTGGTCAACAATCTTCTTCCAAGCACCGAAAGGCTGAGGCATACTAGAGGAAGATGGACCCTCTGGTTCTCTCTATCTCTTCATTGCTCGGTCTTCAAGAAGTTCAATAAGTGCGTCTTTGTCCTTAGACTCAAGCTGCAACTCCTCATGCTTTCGGCTTAAAGCATGGAACCGCTCTTCCCACATATCCCTTTCTTGCTTCATCTTGGCGAGTGCGTCTTCCAAATCCTCTACATCTTGGTTAGGGAGAGTTGATGGCTCAATCACAAGCATAGACATAGGTCTCTCACAAGCATATGGCATCTTCAATTCCAAAGCTCTCTTCTTCACCCAAGTAGTATAAGCTACCAAAGCTACACAGTTGCACGGACCAAGCTCGGATCTTCCTTTCCTATGCACATTAAGCCAAACATGTATCATATTTTGCTTCAAATGTTGGGGATCTTTACCCTCTTGATAGAAAAGACCTTCTAACTGAGTGTTATTAGGTTTGTCTCTCAAGGGGAACCCAAGTTGACGACGAGCCAAAGAGGGGTTGTAGTTTATTCCTCCTTATGTACCAATAAGGGGTACATTAGAGAATTCACCACAACTATCAATAATATCCAAGCTACTCAATGCGGAGTCATACTAAACTATATCATCATTAGTGAGAGACATAAGTTTCTGAGACCTCCGTAGACATTGCTTGTTCTCCACAAAAGCAGGCGTCTGAGGCAAGTGCAAAATAAACCATTTGTACAGAAGAGGAACACAACACACAATAGTTCCACCACCTTTAGAATTCCTTATATGCAAAGATAAGTACATATCACCCAACAAAGTAGGCACAAGATTCCCAATCAAGAAGATTCTAATGGCGTTAACATCAACAAAACTGTCAATGTTAGGGAACAAAGCCAAACCATATATGAGCAACACAAAGATGGCTTCAAAAGCGTCCACACTGCCGGCTTGAGCAAAAGCAGTAGCTTTCCCAATAAGGAACTCAGAAGTCAACCCAAACATTCCTCCTTTCTTCACCCAATGAGCCTCAATCTCAGACTTCTTCAGATGAAGAGCTTCAGCTATAATATGAGATCTGGGAATCTCCTCCAATCCACTAAAAGGCAACTTGTCAGAAACAGGTATTCCCAAGAGATGGGCATACTCCACTAACGTAGGCATAAGCTGATAATCGGGAAAAGTGAAGCAACGATAGAGAGGATCATAAAACTGAACCAACACACTCAAGAGTCCTTCCACTACATCAGCAGATAATACAGACAGAAGCTTCCCATGACGTTGCTTGAAGTCCAAGGGATCTAATACAAAAGATGATAACTTCCTTAGTTCTTTCAAATTGGGACATCTGAAACTGTACTTCTTAGTGTTCCTTCGTCCATAATCCATGGTCTGAAAAATATTTGCAAATAAAAACTCAGTTCCTTGAAGTTATTTTCGTATGATGAATGTCATGATGCGCATGAATGCATGAATGCAATAATGACAAATAAGGGATCGCACACAAGGCAAACAAGCAAAGGTCAAGATCAATCATCCATTTTGGTGGATTATGGTTTTCACCTTATCAACACCCAAGTTCCATTGATATTGACAAGACTTGATTAGATCAACCAAGAATCAAGGGTTTATTGTGAGTCACGAGCATGGAGTCAGGTTAAGTACTATCCCAAAGGAGTGTTCTAAGGATAAAAACCTATAAATCATGTTCTGAAAAGTTCCCAGAGTCTTAATTCCATCTATCAGATATTATAGGTTAGGATGACTGACGCATCAACCCATAATATTCTAAAGAGAAACTCGTCTGAGTGTAGTATCTCGTAAAAACTATTATCAAGTCTACACCTAAACAGTCTCTGCACTACGTCGTAAATAGGCCAAGTTGGGTTAAATGTTCCATGGTTCTCAATGTCTCGGACCCCAAATCAGAGAAAGTAATGCCTAACCACAAATGACTTGTGTGACATTAATAGCTCCAAAAGGGTCTCCAATGAGTAGATGGGTCTCAAGCCAACTTGTTAAGGACTACTCCACACAAGTCGAACATGACTATACCATCCTCCTATCTTAATTGCACTCATGTTTGGGTTAGAACTTATCTCACCACTCAAAGATCACCAAGCACAACAAGAAGATTATATCACACAAAACAAGTATACAAACATCAAATATACAATTATATACACATAAAAAAGTAGGCTAAACCCACTGGAGACTACTCCCCAGCAGAGTCGCCACTAAATTTCTATAGCGGTAAATTCATGACCATTAAGCTATGGATAAACTTAACGTCAATAAAACCAGAGTCGCCATCGCGCTTTTATCGTTTCTAAAGGAAAAGGGAAAAGTACGAACAAAACCCAAAGATAAGAAGTTTTCAAATCAAAACTAATAAAATGCCAGAGATTACAGGTAAGAGGGTCAGTTACACAAAGGGAAGGTGTTAACACCCAAAGTGTCCTAGGTACTCCTAGGGAGCCCTTTTTTATGTGTGTATGTGTTTTTTGGATAAAAGATGTTCGCAATAAATAGAGTGAGGGGATGAAAAAATAATTCATTAATTATATTTTTGTGTTTGACAAGACCTTCAGACTTGTGTGATCCGCTGTCGCACGCGGATCAAAACGAGTAGTTTTTCAAAAATGTAGTTTAACGACAAATTGACTCAAATATCATTCTCAAGGATTCTTGTTTAATTAATCTACCGATAGAACAAAAAGGGGGGGGGGGGTGTTGGTTGGTTTAGATTCGAAAAAGTGATTATAAAATAAGCTGACACGAACCAACCTACTGCATCATCTTCCGACTTATCATTGGTTCTTATAAAATTCCAAATCCCTAACGGGTTTGCTCCTATTCGATTACAATTACCATTAACAAGCGTAAAGGAAATTATGCGAGTAATATTCCCAAATTCCGAATTAAACAAACGGATTAAAAACTATTGCAAATTAAGCAAACGCAACTTGATCGTTCGTGATAAAATAAAAGCTATGTTAATACGAAATTGATTCGGGATCATCATTCATCAATCGAATTTAAGGATTCTATCCTATAGCAACAATGAGATTAAGCAAATAATTGGAATTATAAGAAGAATTCAAAGGAAACAAATTAGAATTAATAAAAACCTCAAAGCGGATTCTGAATTACAGCAGGTTGATTCAAAAGGGATTAGTTCTCCATAGTCATCTTGCTAGCTCTCAAAAAATCGTACATGAACAAAAAAGCGTAACCCTGTTTTTGGCTGCCTAACCTAGGTAAAAACACCCAAACCCATTTCACAACTCAACCGGGTCAAATGTACGATCCGGGCCCAATACAACTAACCCAAACAAAATATAAAAATAATGCAGCAACTTCAACGAAATTTCTGGCCCTTCTACAGTCTGATTCAGCTCTCGACTTCTGAACAAAAGTTGTAGATCTTTTTCTTAGCTTTCCATCAACTGGTATCACGTCTCAATCCGATACTCCTAGCTCAAGATATGATTTTTCTCGCGAAAACTGCTAATGCTGAAAATTAAATACGAAAATTAAAGAAGTGCAAAAATAACATAAATTATGAAAACATATTAAAACATAAAAATAATCAAAGAAAACCAAAGAAATACTTAAGTACAAACATGGAAGAAGGTGCATCCAAAATGCACTGATCAAATTCCCCCACACTTGAAATTTTGCACTCCGAGCAAAATGAAAAACAAAACAAAACACAGACACATCAACGGTTACTCATTCTAGGCTACAAGTCATCTTCGGTTAAGTTTGCTTCGATAGGTACTAATCTTGCACACTAAGGACATTGTAAGAACACTAATCCACAGTTATGCAGATATAAACCTCCTGAATACACAAATCAACTCGAATCATGTTATTATATTAAAGCCTAACTTACTCATCCTTCTTTGGCTCTTTTTCATTCAGGCACAATCACATTAAGCCCGTTATCTCCACACACTCATAGCAAGGCGAACGGTTAGTGACTCTGATCCTTTTCTGCACGGGGTTCTGGTACTTAAGTGGCATAACCCTTTGCTTACTCAATTGTAGTTGCGGGGGATCGGACCGTAATCTGCCCTACCAAGTTCAGCACCAGAAACCGCTGAACCAACTACAAAAGAGTCTTATTTCCAACTTTTTTTGAAGGTTCCACAACCGTTGGGTTAAGTGACCGGGTGAGGGTCACCAAACTTAGAAGGTGCATTCCTTTATTTTTTTCTCTTTTTTTTTTTCCGGAACACTCACTTATATTCATCGGCTTCCTTGCGTAGAGTGTGTGTGAGATGGTGCTGACTGCTGAAATAAACTACTCAAGAGCTGTCAGAGGATGAGAATGTAAGGCTAAAACATAATAAAAATTCAACTCAATTTCCATATGCAGGAGACTTACGGTGTTAAAACAATACCGATCTTGTGAATTCTTCCCAAGTCTCCGCAAACTCGACTCAAAGTAACCTATAGTCTAAAACTTTCAAGAAGATGCAATTTTTTTTATTTTTTTAATGACTAAAAACAAACAAAACACTAACATAAACAAAGAAAACACACGATTCCCCCCCCCCCCCCCCATACTTAAACTAAGCATTGCCCTCAATGAAAGGACTTTACTAATAAAGTAGAGAGAAGGAAAGAAAGACTCCCTGATCAAGTTGCAGTGTAGTCAGGCGCTTCCAAAGAAAGCTCCTATATGCTGACATCTTCAGGCACCGAACTTGCATGGAATAACTTCAGACGCTGCCCGTTAACCCTGAAGACTTTGTTAGTACCTGCACTTTTTATTTCTACTGCACCATGAGGGAAAACATTAGTAACAACAAAGGGGCCAATCCATTTGGATCGAAGTTTCCCAGCCATAAGCTTAAGGCGGGAGTTAAACAATAAAACTTGTTGGCCCACAAAAAATTCCTTCCTAGAAATCATCTTATCATGGAAGTGCTTAGTTTTCTCTTTATAAATCCTAGAGCTTTCATAGGCCTCTAATCTAAGCTCTTCCAACTGTTATAATTGGAGTTTTCTTTCAATACCTGCTTGTTACATCTCCAAATTATAACTTTTCACCGCCCAATAAGCACGGTGTTCTATCTCAACAGGAAGATGACATGCCTTACCAAAAACAAGTCGATAAGGAGACATCCCAATGGGTGTCTTGAAAGCAGTTCTTTGAGCTCAAAGTGCGTCTTCTAGACGACGACTCCAGTCCTTCCTGTTTGGCTGCACCATTTTCTCTAAAACTTGTTTGATCTCCCTATTTGAGATCTCAGCTTGCCCATTAGTTTGTGGGTGATAAGCAGTAGAGACTCTGTGCATAACTCCATACTTCCGGAGTAAAGCTTCCATGATGCGGTTACAGAAATGAGTGCCTTGGTCACTGATGATAGCTCGCGGTATTCCAAACCTGCAAAAAATATTAGACCTGACAAAATCTGCAACAACTCTAGAATCATTAGTCCTAGTGGGGATAGCTTCCACCCACTTTGAAACATAATCAACAGCAAGAAAAATGTAAAGAAAACCAAATGATACAGGAAAGGGACCCATGAAGTCGATTCCCCATACATCAAATACCTCATAGAAAAGCATAGGCTGCTGAGGCATTTCACTCTTGCGAGTGATGTTTGTACCTGTTATCTGGCACTCTTTACAAGTGCGGTAAGTCTCATAAGCATCCTTAAAAACAGTTGGCCAATAGAAACCTGAATCAAGGACTTTTCTTGCCGTCCTTTGAGGACCAAAGTGTCCGCCGACTTGAGATGCATGAGAAAAATTCAAAATAGATTCAATCTCATTGTCGGGGACACATCTCCTGATTACCTGATCACTACCAAACTTCCATAGATATGGATAATCCCTAACATAATATTTGGCATCACTCTTGAGTTTATGAACCTGTGATCTCGATGCACCTGTAGGAAAAACACCAGCAACAAGAAAATTAACAATGTCAGCAAACCAAGGTGTAATCCCATGCAAAAGAAACAACTGCTCATCAGGAAAGTCATCCTGAATAGGAAAAGGATCTTCATTTCTCTCTATCCTGCTCAAGTGATCAGCCACTAAGTTCTCAGCTCCACTTTTGTCTTTAATCTCAACATTAAACTCTTGGAGCAACAACATCCACCGAATCAATCTGGGTTTTGCATCCGGCTTCTTCAGCAAGTACTTTAAAGTTGCATGGTCAGTAAAAACAACAACCTTGGAACCTAGCAAATAAGATCTGAATTTATCAAGAGCAAAAACAATAGCTAGCAGTTCTTTTTCAGTGGTAGTGTAATTTGACTGTGCAAAATCTAAAGTCCTAGAAGCATAGTAAATAACATGGGCAGCCTTGTCAACTCTTTGTGCAAGGACAACCCCAACAACATAATTAGAAGCATCACACATAAGCTCAAACGGGAGGGTCCAGTCAGGGGGCTGGATTATGGGAGTGGAAGTCAATGCTTTCTTCAAGAAGTCAAACGCTTGTTTGCACTTGTCATCGAAGCTGAAAGTGATGTCATTCTTCAACAAGTTTGACAGCGGAAGAGCTATCTTGCTGAAATCCTTGATGAAACGCCTGTAAAAACCTGCATGACCAAGAAAAGAACGAATCTCGCGAACGCAAGAAGGGTAAGGCAGTGTAGAAATTACATCAATCTTAGCAGGGTCAACAGAAATTCCTTTTTCAGAAATAATGTGACCAAGAACAATTCCCTGCTCAACCATAAAATGACATTTTTCATAATTCAAAACAAGGTTAGTCTTGATGCATCTTTCTAAAATCAAGGTTAAACTGTTCAAGCATGCATCAAAAGAGGAACCATAGACAGTGAAATCATCCATAAAAACCTCCATGCAATTTTCGATAAAATCATAAAAAATGCTAATCATGCATCGCTGGAAAGTTCCAGGAGCATTGCAAAGACCAAAAGGCATCCTCCTGTAAGCAAAAGTACCGAAAGGACAAGTAAAAGTCGTCTTCTCTTGATCCTCCGGTGCAATATGAATATGAAAATAACCTGAAAAACCATCAAGAAAACAACAGTGTGATTTACCAGCTAACCGTTCAAGCATTTGGTCAATGAACGGTAAAGGAAAATGATCCTTTCTCATAGCCTGGTTCAATCTCCTGTAATCAATACAAACTCTCCAGCTGTTCTGAACTCTAGTGGGAACAAGTTCATTCTTTTCATTTTTCACCACTGTAAGTCCAGATTTCTTAGGTACAACCTGCACTGGGCTTACCCACTTACTGTCAGAGATAGGATAAATTATACCTGCTTGCAAGAGTTTGGTTACCTCTTTCTGCACAACATCAAGAATCAAAGGATTAAGCCTCCTTTGGGGCTGCCTTACTGTTTTGGATCCATCCTCAAGTAGAATCCTGTGCATGCACATCGATGGACTAATACCTGGAAGGTCGGCTAATGTCCACCCGATTGCCTTCTTATGCTTCTTCAAAACCTGCAAAAGTTTGTGTTCTTGATCGAAATCAAGGTTAGAAGAGATAATAACAGGGAGTTTCTCATTACTCTCCAAGTAAGCATATTTCAGGTTCTCAGGGAGCTCTTTTAGCTCTAAGGACGGGGGCTGCTCGGTGGATGGAATGCTTGGGGCAGCCGGGATGTCAAGAGCATCAACTGCAAAAACAGGTTTATTGGTAACAACTTCACTTGTAGGAAATGTATCAGCCTGCAAGGCAGCATCAATCTCAGCACAGACAACACAAATGTTAGTGTCAGTACAATCAGAACATAAATAAATATCATCAAAACCAGAGAGAGATGGAAAATCAAGCGCAAATAGTTCAGAACTAGCGTCATCAACTAATTCAGAAATCAGCTCAATATGAAAAACGGAATGCTCCTCCACAGGGTGTTTCATGGCATCAAAAATGTTAAATTTTGCGACAATGTCACCGAATTCCATGGACATGGTTCCATCGTCAACATCAATTTTTGTCTTCGCCGTTTTCATGAACGGTCTGCCTAAAATGATGGGAGCTCTGCTTGTCTTGGTTTCTCCTTCCATGTCTAGAATATAGAAATCTGCAGGAAAAATCAAATCGTTAACTTGAACAAGAACATCTTCGACTACCCCGGCGGGTCGAGCGTTGCTCCAGTTTTCCAATTGAATGATTAAACCTGTATGCTGCAAAGGACCAAGACAAAGATTATTATAAACAGAAGTAGGCATAACATTAATGCCCGCTCCCAAATCAAGCATGCAATTCTCAAATTTACTATCCCCGATGGTACAAGGAATAGCAAATGTTCCCGGATCCTTCTGCTTTTGTGGCAGAACCTGAGTAGTGAGGGCTGAAACATTTTGCTCGCCTACAATCTGTTTGGATGATTGTTTGGGCTAAATAAAGGCAAAAATATTCCGTCCTAAGTGTAGCACCTCAAATTTGCACCTACCTTTTGTACATACATTCTCATATTAGGTCATTAACATAACATGGTTCATTGCATAGCATTGCATTGTCTTTTGCCCAAGTGCAAGTCCAGCTAACAAATTAGGTCAAACTGGTCAGGAGATCAGGTCAAACAAGCAAGCATGTGCTATTTTCATTGAGACAAAGCCCTAGGGTGGATTTATCAAGTTCATATGGTCTAAGGATCATTTTGAAGTGGTTTGGCCAAAGATTGGATGCTCAGAAGTCATCAGTCAAGCTGAATTTCAGCTGAAACCCCAGAAAGTCAACTGTGGTCAACTGTGCCTGATTTTATGGATTGGAAGGTGGGAGATGGTTTGAAAGGCTTCATTCATGTCCATATAAGTCTCATTTGACATATCAAAGACCAAGGTTGAAGAATTGGAGGTCAGACAAGAAGTTTCCTAAAATGGCAGGTGACCTGTAATTGGAAACTGCCAAAAATAGAAGGTTTTTCTCCTCAAATTTACATCATCATACAAGCTTCAAATGAAATTTTGTCCAACACGAAAGTTGAAGATCTTGCTCTCACCTTTCGAAAAAGTCCAAGAACACTCATTTCTCATTTATGGTTGGCAAGTTATGATCAAATCATTTTCAGAAATTTTTGAACTTCAAAGTGGCATATCTTCCAAACCATTTGGCCAAATTGAGTGAGGTTTTTTGCTACAAGTCACATTTGATATTCTCTATCCAAATCCTTCATCACAATTCACCAAAAATCATCCAAGCAAAATGGCCTTTTTCAAGTGGCATGAATTAAAAAAGAGAGAGGTGAAAAAATGAGCTTTCAAATTAAACATTTCCAATGCTTTTTACCATTTGCAATTGTTCAGAAATCAAATTTGGGGCATGCCTAAGCCCATTTTCGTGCATTAACATGCACCCCATGCATTTTTGGTTGTTTTTTAGCAAATTGGCAAAACACTTCATTTGAGCTAAAGGCAATTACCATTTTCACTAACCACACTTAAGCATTGCTAATCAGAGTATATAGTGCACATTTTCAGTCTGAAAACCCTAGCCACAACACACAAATCAGATCTGAAAAAAATCATTTCCTCTCAAAATTCTCATTTTTCATTTTGGAACTTTTCTGAAAAATCTCAAAGGAATTCGTGCCTTGGTCCATGGATTCACCATCTATCATCATTGTTGAGACTTGTGCAAGCATAAAATCACAACTGTAGAGCTGTTTCATAGCACTGTTCCATTGAACCCCTTCCATGGCAGTTGGATTTTTGAGCTGGATTTGAAGCAATTGAACATCCAACCTACTTCCATTCACCTCCTGGAGCATGGTAGAATTTCTGTTTGCACAAAACAAGGACAAATAACCGTGAATGCAACCGCTGTTCTTCATAAAGGTCAGATTTCGACCATCTTGATTCATGAATTTGTTGAGTGTTACTTATAGATCTTTGAACGCTGAGTTAAACGAGCTTTGAACCGTTGATTTTCGTGCCAAAATGAGCTAGTTACAAGCTTTTAAAGTTTTGATGTTAATGTGTTTTTCCTTCGATTTGCATATGCTTTTTGTTTTCTTGATGAATCGTTGTTGGATTGTGAATGTATGATGGAAGACGCACGCATTGATGTGTTTGTTTTTGAATTTGGAGAAGAAAAGTTCTTGGCCTGGGTTTGTAGTGATGAACCCGATGATACTGGAAATATTTTCTGTGCGCCAAACGCATTTTGATCCATAGGTTTTCTGTTTCACGCTTTGCATGTTGTTTGTGGAAGACGCTGCGATTGGCCAGGCGGTTTCACCATGCAAACACGCCATTAGCCCAAGCATGCTGCCACGCGGGCAGTCCAATTGGCTGGAGGAGCGTTGACTGGGTCCAAGCGGCCACATAGGATTAGTGATACGGGGCATTTTGCCCCCGACACTATTCATTTTATTAATTAATTTCCAAATCATTTTTATGGCATTAAATCTTTTCATTTCTCAATATTTATTTCATTTTGCATGGCCAACTTAGAAAATTCATAAGTCACTCAATTTTAATCCAAATTTGATGGGATTTTTTGTGAAATGCTCCTCTTGACCTCTAGTTTATTATGATGATTTTTCCAGATTTTTTTGCACGTGTGAATTTTTAAATGTGCTAGGGTTTGTTCATGTGTGTCCATTTTGTATATGCTTTGCCAATTTGCTTGTGAAATGATGATACATGATCCAATGCCTCTCAAATTGTTTATGCTTAAACTAGACATGTTCATGGTGATTTTGGTATAGAGTTTGTAATTTTATCATTGCTGGTTGTGGAGATATGATTTTTTGAATAGGGGTGTGACAATTTGTGTCACCCCATGCATGTCCAACTTCATGATTTTAATTACCATGCTTAATGAACTCAAAATGGTCTGGATTTTTGCATGAAGACACTTGTGCATGTTGAGAATGTGTATGAATTTTTCTGGAATTTTTGAATGCATTTCCTATTTGATTGACAATTTCTCCCCTGTTTGACCAAATTGTTGACTTTTGTGACACATGATGCCATATGATTTGTGAAATTCTAATGCTTAATTGGATGGACTTGAAAGTTGACATGTGGATTGTAGACATCTTAAAGTTTATCATGGTTTTAGTCCCATTCATTTATCATGTGTTGTTTCTGTTTGATGATTAATTGAAGTTGGTGCATGTTTTGATGCTTTGTATGAGTATGCTTGAACTTGCTTTGACTTTCTGATTTTCATTGACCTACTTCCTTTGATCCAAATGAGCTGAAATTTGGTATGCCTATCATGTTGTGGATGATGTTTGATCATGATTTATTTGAGGATTTATTGAAATGTTTGTGATTGGATTTGTGTTGAGTCATTCTGTTGACTTCTTTGAGGTTCTATATGCCATGCTTTGACCTAATTTGTTTGTGAAATGATGATGATGAATGATATGAATGTGAAACCACTTGGGTTTGTTTCTTGATTGATTTGTCCTGACTTTGGACACTTGTCCCTTGCTGTTTTAAATTTGTTATCTCCTTTTTACCCTAGGCTTGTCCTAGTGGTCTTGTTACTCATGTTTAAGTTTGGTTTTTCAGGTTAAGCAACAAATGCTTCAAAGAGATTAATACAAGTTGAATGAGTTTGATTGTTTATCATGAACTAACTTGTTTGTTTTGTAGGTTGCTTAGCTCACTTGTTTTGAGCTTGAGCTTTTCACATATGCTTGACTGTGTTGCCTGTTGGCTTATGCTGTTTGTTTTAACTTTGTGTCTGGTATACTAATTGTGTTTGACTGATTTCAGGTACATTAGTTGCTTTTAGTTCTTTGAGAACTTTGCTTTGCTTTGCTTGATAGCAATTTGCATTAAGGTATAACTCCCTTACTCCATGTAGTCTGGAAGACCTGGCCTGTTACTTGGCCAGGCACCTGTCTGAAGTCCTCCTTAAGGGGCAATGTTTGTGACTGTTTACTTTTGTCCTTGTATTTATTCAAAGACCTCCTAAGTGAAGAGGCATTGGCAGATACAAGGGATGTGCAATCCATCCCCTGCTATTCTGTGTGTCATATGCTTTGCTCACACCACTGTGTTGATGCATTGCAGATACTAACCCAAGATCTTGTACAGTTGTACAGTTGAGTCAGTGTCATATGTGTAGAAGGGTTCCTACTTTCTGAACCCACACATTCTTGTCTTAAGCTCTCCCAGGCCAGGGATAAGAGCTGTGAAGTCTCATCTTCACTCACCCTTCATCAACTTCACCCTAACTCTCAATGTTAGGGTTAAGAGCTAACATTACCCTGTTACAGTGGTTTGTTTGTTGAGGTTGATATGACCCCTCGACTAAAACCTAACCTTGATTGAGCCCATTTGATTGCATATAGTGTGTGATATTTGTGCTTGTGTGTTTGCTTTAGCTTGCTTCCTGTGCAAGTTAGGTTTAGTTTGGCTTGCTTCCTGTGCAAGTCATGTTTAGGATAGGCTTGCTCCCTGTGCAAGTTAGCTAGAAACCTTAACTTGGGGATGATTTGCTTGATAACATCTAGGCTCGAGTCGTAGTCTCCCTAGTTGTGTCTCCCTCTATTATCTGGTTAGGCTAGTCCTGTGTCCCTCCGTAGGGGAACTACGTCGCCCTGATCCTCATACCAGATAAGGTACGTAGGCAGGAGATGAGCTGATCTCTTCGGGCGCCCTTTTTGTTTTGTCTTTGTGTGTGTTAGGAGATGGATGTAAGCCCAGCGATTGGCATTCCGTATCCTCTTGTTGTGTGCTTGGAAGCTGATGTAAGTCCATCGAGTGGCATTCGGGTTCCAGTGTGGGTGCATTTGGTTCGGAAGCTGATGTAAGTCCAGCGATTGGCATTCGGGTTCCATGTTTGCCTGTGTTTGTGTTGTTTTGTTTGGCGTGCGTGAGCCGAGCTACGGATGCTCTGATTCTTCTTCGTCCAAGAAGATACGTATGCATAGGATGCGATATCCTAGCGAGCATGTGTTTTCCCCAGTCCGAACTACTTTGACTCTGATGTCTATGCCTGATAGACTAAGTAGGCCCAGGATGCGATATCCTACCGAGTCCGTTTCGTCTGTTTTCGTGTGTCTCTTTCAGCCAGTGGGTGTGTGAGCAGTGTTTTAGCAACCATTTTCCTTCCTATTGTGCGTGGATCCCGTCGAGTACGACGGATGCGTAGGGGTGCTAATACCTTCCCTTCGCATAACCGACTCCCGATCCCATTCTCTTTGGTCGCGAGACCATGCTCTTTCCAGGTTTACTCTGAGCGTTTCCTTTCCCTCTTTTGGGATAAATAACGCACGGTTGTGGCTCTGTTGTTTTCGTTTCCCGCCGGTTTTTTCGCGTAATGCGACACTAAGTTTACTCTTTCACTTCCCTTAATCCTCCTCTTGTTGGTACACAAATCTTTCAGAAACTTTGCATACTTAGGAACCTGCTTAATAATATCAAGTAGCGGAATGTTTACCGTAACCTTTCGGAAAACATCCAATATCTCTCTTTCTTTGTCTCCCTCCTCAATTCTTTTATTTTTCAGAACTCTATGTGGGAAGGGGACTGGTGGCCCATACTCCTTTTCTTTAATTTTTTCAGTTTCAACCACAACAGAAGAAGGAGAAGAAAGTTCAGCTGGGTGAGGCTCAGAAGGAGAAAGTTCAGAAGTTACCTCAATGATTTTTTTATTTTTTTCAGGGGCTGGTTCTGTAACTTTTCCAGATCTCAAAGAAATTGTGCTCACATTAGCATTAGGACCATTCGGATTGACAACTGTGTGGGCTGGAAGTTGGTTCGAACCTTGAGCTTGCATGTTATTTATTTGAGTAGCAAGTTGTCACATCTGTGTGTTCAAGGTCTGAATGCTAGCATCGATCCTTTGTTGGAACTGGAGGTTGTTCACGGCCATTTGCTTAACAAGATCCTCCAAGGATGGTCCGGAAGGTGTAGGGGCAGCCACTTGAGGTGAGTTCTGTTGTTGGCTGGTTTGCGGGTTTCCATATCGAAGGTTGGGATGGTTCCTCCAATTGGGATGGTATTTGTTGGTGGACAGGTCAGGAGTGTTGTTGTACCTGTTTTGATTGTAAAGGTTGGCTGCATAAGCTTGTGGAAGCTCAGTAATGGACTCGTCTCTCAGAATAGGACAAGTATCAGTCGGGTGCTCAGGAGAAGTACAAATGCCACACAAAGTTGTTGTTTAAGGTTTTGCTACTGCCAGTTGTTTGACTAAGGCAGTGAGTTCGTCAATTCTGGTCTCTAAAGCTTTGTTGGAAGAAACTTGAATTTGACTCACGCCTTTGCTTTGCACAGAATTGTCTCTAGTGGTGAACTGTTGAGAATTAAGAGACATATTTTCAATAAGGGCTTTGGCAGCAACTGGAGTTTTATCGACTAATGCTCCACTACTAGCAGCATCAAGAAACTTCCTGTCCATCGGTAACAACCCCTCATAAAAGTATTGGATGAGGAGTTGCTCAGTGATCTGGTGTTGAGGGAAGCTAGATACCAAGTGCTTGAATCTCTCACAATACTCGGTCAGCGACTCATTGCCTTGTTTAATACCATAAATCTCCTTTTTATTGAGGCAGCTCTAGAGGCAGGAAAATATCTTTCCAAGAACACTTTTTTCAGGGTTGTCCAACTTGCAATTGAGTTTGGCTCGAGATAATAAATCCAATCCTTTGCTGCACCCTGCAATGAAAAAGGAAAAGCTCGAAGTTTGATGTGATCTTCGGTGGTCCCTTCAGGCTTCAATGGTGTAGAACACACCACCTGGAACTCTTTCAAATGCTTGTGTGGATCTTCACCTGCAAGACCATTAAACTTTGGCAACAAGTGTATTAAACCCGATTTTAATTCAAAAGGAACAACAACAACATCATATTCAATACACAAACCATTGTAATTCACATCAGGAGCAGCTAACTGCCTTAAGGTTCTATTATCAGCCATTCCAAAATCAAGTTCAGAATCTGAAGCAAACAAGTTATGCAAATAGTTAGACTCAGAATCAGACTCAATTGTGGGTGGTGAACTATTGGTAGCCTGGACTGTTCTACGTTGTGTGTGCAAAGTTCTCTCTATTTCAGGATCAAAAGCAACAATTTCAGAACAGCGAGACCTAGTAGCCAGGACTAACGGAACAACAATGCAGCAACAACAACAATAGTGAAAATTCCAACAAAGTCCTAAAAGTCAAAAAAACAAACACAAAGAAAGAAATCGATCAAAAATAATTCAAAAAAATAAACTGATACCGAAATTAATCTAATGACTTAAAAATATAATTTTGAGATTTTTTTCGATTTTTTTCGAAACAGACACAATTTCTCAAAAACCGACTTTTTTACGATTTGGACTCTAAAACGCGAGTTGGACGAAACTGCGAGGAAACTAGGACCTATACGCTTATACACTAAACCTATGACTCTAAAAACAATTAAAAGAAACAAGAATCCCCGGCAACGGCGCCAATTTGATCCACTGTCGCACACGGATCAAAACGAGTAGTTTTCAAAAATGTAGTTTAACCACAAATTGACTCAGATATCGTTCTCAAGGATTCTTGTTTAATTAATCTACCGATAGAACAAAAAGGGGGGGGGGGGTTGGTTGGTTTAGATTCGAAAAAGTGATTTTTAAAAGTGATTATAAAATAAGCTGACACGAACCAACCTACTGCATCATCTTCCGACTTATCATTGATTCTTATAAAATTCCAAATCCCTAACGGGCCCAATACCCAGGCTATGAGTGAAATCTAGGAAACCTAGGAATAGAGTGATTCATGGGAAGCGGGTGGTATTGCGCCACTTAGCGGAACATTGATATCACGAGCAGTTCAGACCCTGGTGGGATATTATCGTTGCATACTTCGGGTGTGTACATGATGATATTCTGCGAAAGGTTATTTATGCTGCGTTTCTCTCGACTTTACCCTGGCCTAGACAACACCCGTGAGTGGGGAAGGGTTTGATCATTATTACAGGTACAGTTGCTGATTTGTTGATGACTTGTTGGTGACTCGTGGTACCGATAGTGACTATGAATTATGGACACTTATTTCTGGGACGCCAGAGTTCTGTCCGTGGTGTATCAGTGGGTTCCGTTTATTTCGGATCCCCGGGTTGAATTTGAGAGTACCTGTTTAGAGGATCTGATTGTCATCCGTTCAGTGGATGTTCCTGTGAAGATAGTGATGTAATCTCCGGTTCCGTTTATTTCGGAACTCCCCAAGTTGGATTTATGGTGACTTGGTCCCACAGATGTGACTGGTTCAGAGAAATATTGGGTCTTCAAATGACTTGGTGGCACAGTGGCCTGCATTCATGCGTTTGCATCATATCATTTCGCATTCATCTGCATTCAACTCATGTCTGTCCGTACTCAGGGTCCATTATTTTTAATTGAGACTCAGGTTGAGAGACATCCAGATGTCAGAATGTTGTTGATAAAATTTTATCTGTCTCGATGAAACCGGAACCAAAGGACAGAATATTCCTAGTACGGATAGACATTGCATGTGTGAGTCATACTAACCTGTTTGTTGTTTTGAAGGTTTTAGTATTCAACCGGTGCACATAGCTTGTCTGTTCAGATAACCTGCTGGGGGTCAACAAATCCAAGCTGATGGATCTTCCCAACGCCGACATCCTTGAGTTGAAAGAGATGATGAGGGACTTGTTCAGTGTTGTGCAAGGGCTTGCCTTGGGGCAGAAAGTCATGTCTGAGAGATTGGAAAAGATTGAGAAATGGCTGATAGTAGAGAAAGTTCAGGGGAAGGCTCCGCCCTCCGAAGTGAACAAACCTTCTGGTACTATAGCAAAGAAACCCTCCGACAGTGGTCCATTCAAGAAAGAGGTTGAGCCAGTTGGTGTGCCAGCAAAGAAAGAACGTAGTAAAGATCGTTATCACCCTTATGCTGCCACTGTAACCACTCCTGTCAGTAATCCACCTGCTCAACAACAACAACTGCGACCTCAACAGAAGACACCGAGAGCTAAGAGCCAAGTGAAGAAGAAGAAGGAGGATCGTCAGTTTGAGGAGCCACCCGTGACTTATACCCTTCTATTCAAGAGGTTGAGGGATCTGGGATTAGTTCGGCCAAGGATTTTGATTCCTATAGAACAGCAGCGGAGGCCTGCAAACTATGATGAGAGTGCCAAGTGTGAGTTTCACTTTGGGGCACCCGGACACAACATTGAGGGTTGTAGAGCTTTTAAGCATATCGTCCAAGATATGGTGGACTCCAAGGCTATCAGTTTGGCACAGATAATGAATGAGGATGTCAACCCCGTACCCAGGCAGGGTCCCGTAAAGGTAAAGATGGTGAAAAAGAACAGGAGAGGAATGGAAGTGGCTGAGGAGAATCAGTTAAAGGTTCCAATGTATGTGGCCCCAAAATCTCTGATGCAGGAGGGAGCTTTCCCTGTTGTTGATATTTGTTGTGCGACCGTCACTACAGAAGGGTGTGTATTGATGAAAGACACGACCCAGAAGATGAAGAAAGTAGAAATGGACGATGTAAGATGTAAAGCACCCAGTTTGGCAGTTGAAACCGTCCAGGAGGAGAATGCCCTTGTCGCTGAAAAAGAGAAGAAGCTGTCCATTTCTTCTTATAAACAAGCTCTGGAAGTGGTGAAGAACAAAGAGGCCCAAGGCTGGGGAAGGATCATTGACATCGTGGTAAAAGCAGACATGTTTGGGGTCGGTTATCAGCCGGATCAAGAGTCGTCTAGACCAAACAGAGGATGTCGTCCACCGTACCCCTTTGTTAGTGCAGGAATGTTGGATCCTGATCACGCTTGTTCAGTGAGTGGAGAGATCGACTGTGACCGCGAGCTCGAGTTATGGATAAGGTCGTGCGTACCAGGAAACTGGAAGGACTCCAAAAGCATCACTGTCGCTCATCCTGAAGTGTAGTATTTCTGTTTTTCAATTTTTGCTTGCATGAAAGCCATACGTTTTGCCCGAAACGTAATGGTACATTGTAAGGGCCACCTCATGTGTTTCATTTTGCAACATTTTGCATCAGTAATAAATGGATGTTTTTGTAGTTAAAAGCGGTGTTCCCTGTTTTTCATTTAATTTTGCAGTTTTAAAAACAAATAAATGGCAATGTTTTTCGTTCTATTTCCTTTTGAATTTGTCTCGGTCCAACCTCAAAAGTGATTACCCTTCTGATCTCATCGATAACAATTTGGTTACATCTCTGTATGACTTCGACAATCCGATCTATCATGCCAAAGAAGAAGGCGAAGAAGATTGTGATCTGCTGGAATTAGCCAGGTTGTTGAAACAAGAGGAGAAGGTGATTCAACCGCATGAGGAGTGTTCAAAATTGTTGCTCCAAGCACCGCCAAGGTCAGAAAGCGAATATTGAGGCCGCTTCAGAGGCAAGTCAAGAACAGGATGGTAGCCCTGTTGAAAGAGCAGGTTGATATGTGTGCCTGGTTGTATCTAGATACACCAAGGTAGGATACCAATGTTGTGGGGGCACGAGTTACCATGGAGAGAAGACTGTCCTCCAGTGAAGCGGAAACTGGTGCTGAAGGATGAGAATGTGTACGGACCACCAAGATGCGAGCAGAGCTAATCTGAAAGATGAATTCCCGGTACGTCACAACGAGGTATCGGTTGATTATATAGCTCGGGTCTCAGTGTTTATCTTCATGGATGGCTTCTCGGCCAAGACCAGATTGAATTGCTGCTAGATGATATGAAGTAAACCATGTCCATCACACAAGGGGCACCTTCTGGTTATAAGGTGATGTCGTTCAGTATCGAGAAGGCCGGTGCCAAGTATCACAGGTCTAGGGCGACTTTGTTTCATGATATGATTCATCGTGAAAGCGAATGCCATGTTGATGACATGATGACAAAGTCCCAAGCAGGAGTGGGGCATCTGGTAAACCGGAGCAAGTTGTTTGACCGGTTGAGATAACTCATACTGTTGATTTCGAATCGGTGCACTTATGGAGTGTTGTCCGGTAAAAGGCTTATTGTGAGAGGATAAGAGGAATCGAGGTCGATCCTGCAAAAAAAAAAAAAATAAATAAAAAAAAAATAAAAAAAAGGAGAGCAATACAAGAGAGGCCTGAACCGAAAACGAAAAGGAAAAAGAGATCAAACGGTCAGGTGGAATAATGATTGCCAAGGGGCATTGGAAAGAAAAATAATGAATAGCAGGAACCTCTGATTCTGAGACATTCCGTGGAAGAAACAATTGTTAATCTGGTACTTGATAGCCCTCGAGGGGTTTATGAGGTGTGTATGGGTCAGCATGACGGGTCTTGTCGAAAAGAGCATGCAATTTACCTAAGCAAAAATTTTATCGACTGTGAAACAATACACTCACTGCTCGAGAAAACTTGATGTACTTTGGCATAGGCTGCTCGCCGACTGAGACAGTATGCTGGTTCATACCACCTTGTGGATGTCCAAGATGGACCCGGTCAGGTATACGCTTGAGAAGCTAGTATTGACCGGACGGGTTGCGAGAGGGCAAAGGAGGTTGATGGGACATGGTGTTCAAAGTACCTCCCAGAAAGCAATCAAGAGGAGGGTATTGTATGGTTATCTCGCCCAACAACCCACTGATGATTGTCAACCAAGGAAGTCTGAGGTCCCTGATGAGGACATCTCGAGGTGCTCAAATCGAAAGATTGAGAGTGACCGATCCCGGAGGAGGGGCCTGACCCTGAATCCGAACGGATTCTGATGTCTGATGGGGAGAGTTTAAAGGGAATGAGCTAGTGCTTACCTGATAACATTTGAACGCACCAATAATGGTGGCTGAGTACAAAGTTGGCATCCTGGGTACCGAACCGCGATGCGTGCGTCTACTGGGGCAACGTCTTTCTCATTCAGTATGGGGGAAGTGATATTACCTACTAATATTATCTACTGAAGTCTAGACCCCATTGGGGAGAGTCCTGACGGATGAGAAGTTAGTGAAGGCTGAGGTGATGAGGACTCGGTATGACATGTTGAGCCTGATTGAGGAAAAGAGGCTGGCAGTTATTTGCCGTGGGGCAGTTGTACCCAGTGAATGAAGCGTGTTGTTAGCCAGTAAGGGCGACCTCGTGGGTAGCACGGAAGAGTCGTGGTGTTGAAAAGGATCTTTCCTCCTCAAGACGATTGTGGGGCAAGTGGATAAACAGTTATGAATATCCATTCGTGGTCAGTTTTCCCAGACCAGACCTTGTTGTTGACGACCACGGATGATGAGGATTTTCCATTCCCTGTGAATGCGGACGCAGTTAGAAAATACTTCGTGAAAGAGACCCGCTGGACAAAAAGAATAAAATAGTCCAGGCAAAAAAGGGCATCCCGGCGAACCAAGAAAAAGAGAGAGGTTCGGGCAAAAATTAGGGATATAAAATGAAAAGAATTTGTACACCCGGCAAGTTGAAAACCCCACAAGGGCGACTTGGGCAAAAAAGGGTATCCCGGTGGACTGAAACCCGAAAGGGCGGTCCAGGCAAAAGAGGGATTGAACGAACAACTGCGTCCAACATGATCGTTTGAAATATTGGAAGATACACTTGGATAATCTCCGACAGAGATCGATCGGAAGCGTCTTGTTCAGCAAACAGAAAGTGCGATAAATCTTGAGGACATATGAGGTGTGACCGAGTTGGAACCCGATGAGATCACGGTTTCACATTGCCATTAGGATAGATTTTTCCTTTTTGTATGCAATCACCTCTTTCCAGGGTTTGCTTCCTGTGCGTCGCTCAGTTTGAGCCACCTTTTGTTTCAGTCAATAAAGTGTGTGTTCAGTCAAATAAATTTTGTTTTTGTGTCATTACCGTTTTGATTATGAAAACATCCGTTATTTTGATAAGAATATTTTCATTTTTGAAACATAGAGATCCCTTTCGATGCATGCTTATGAGATTGAAATCTAAAAATCTTATTCGGAAGTTTGAGTGACCTAAGTGTTGAAATATTGGAACGCCTGGGGCACGCTTTTATCTGACGATCTCTTGTGCAGGTACCGTTAGATATCTTCATTCACTTGCCGGTGGTAATGTGAACCCTTTTGACAAGAAATCCCTGTAGAGCCCGATCAGGGGCAAGGGATAGACGAATGGTGGAAGGGCGGTGAAGGGTCACGACAACGATCCTGGAAAGATAATCAAGAAGACTCTTCAAAGTCTGATGATTGGAGAGTATGTATAAACCCCAGGAGTTCGATCCCCGTGAAGTTCGGACGAGTTGGGAATACAAGATAATGGAGCAGAAAAAGTCCAGATGAGTCGGGGAGATTATTAAAAGTAGAAAGTTGACATTGGGGGTGGATGTTGAATACCAGTGTTCGACAAGTCGATCGGCATCCCATGTCAAACGAGCCGTATCTCTCCAGTGGGTTGAGAGTGTGATCTCCCCGACAGATCCGAGATCGGTGTCTCCTCAGCGAGCCTGAAGGTTGTCACATCCCCCAGTGGGAGTGTCAGGGGCAGAATGTTTCTCAGGGTGGAGGATGTTTCCCCAGCCCAAACCAGTTTGAGAGCTGTCAGAGCTATGTTCCTCTGCAGAGATGTCTGTGGATAGTACCTTCTTTCCCCAGCAGATCTAAGGATTGCCTATCCCCAGCAGGCTTGTGTTGCAGATTCCCCTAGTGGGTGTATTCCCCAGCGAATATTTTCCCAGTTGAGGTTCCCCGCTGAGTGCCTGGCAGATGTTATCCCCAACGTGGTCGTGAGCGCTCATCCTCGGCAGAGTTGTGGATGTTTCTCCCCCAGCACAGGGTCTGGTATGGTGGTTTCCCACACCAGAGTTTTGCTCTTCCGCAGCAGAGAGGTGTGTTATCCCCAACAGGGTGGATTTCCCTAGCAGATCTCCTGAGTAGAGATTGGTGTTGTTTTTTCCTCAGCAAATTCCCCTAGTGGAGCGGGTTTTAAAGAAATATTTCTCCAACAGAGTTCATCCTACTTATGGGTTGGACAAGTTTCCATAGCAGATTGATATTTGCATCCCTAGTTGAGTTTATCCTACATGTGGATTGGATGGGTCGTCCCCAGCGGAGTAGCAGTCATTCCTCATAAGCAGAGTTTATCCTGTCTAAGGGTTGGTTGAGTCTTCCCCAGCGAGGTCGCTTTATCATTCCCCAACAAGAATCTCCCCGCAGAGCATTTCTTCAGGCAGAGTCTCCCCACAGAGTTGGAGTATCTGGTCGTTTGGTTCCCCAGCCAGTTTTGCATTGTCGCCATGTAGTAATCATTGCATCCTCAAAATGCGTAGCATTTCCATTTATATGGAGCATTACGCCACAGAAAATTCAAACATATGCATTCATGTGTTCGAAACCCATCAGACCGTATTCCCGGCAGAAGCGGATCTTTGTTCAACCTGTACGACACGTTTTCTACAGTTGCTCCAGTCAACATTTGGTGGTGACAATCCCCACAGAGGTTTATTTCCTCATCCGTTGGTGAAAGGAAAGCCTGTTTCTCCCCGGTGAGACCCCTTGCAAGTGTTCAGCCTTGCCCTGTCATTTGGTAGATGTCAGTATCCTGTCAGCACCCGCGTGTGTTGTTTCCTTGGTGTCGGTAAACACCATCTTTCGGTGATTTCCCAGTCATGCGTAAGTGTCGGGTATTCTTTGGTGTCGGTAAACACCATCTTTCGGTGATTTCCCAGTCATGCGTAAGTGTCTGGTATTCTTTGGTGTCGGTAAACACCATCTTTCGGTGCTTTCCCAGTCATGCGTAAGTGTCTGGTCTTCTTTTGATGATGGTAAACATCATCTTTCGATGTTCGTAACGTCGTCATCCCTTCCCTAGTGAAGATTTTCTCCTCTCCGTTGGTGTCGATAAACGTCGAGTTTTTCCCGATCATCCGTTGATGATTTGGTTGTGTTCACTCTCCCCAGAAGAGTTTCCTCCTCTCCGTTGGTGTCGATAAACGTCGAGTTTTTCCTAGTCATCCGATGATGTCTAGTTGTACCCTTCCCCATGCAGATTTACCTCTCCGTTGGTTTCGATAAACGTCGAGTTTTTCTCATTCGTCCGTTGACGTCTGGTTGTATTTCTCTTTTTCCCATTCATCAGTAAATGTCTGGTCGATCTTTTTTGGTGTCTATAAACATCATCTTTCGATGTCAGTAAATGTCGAGTCTTCCCATTCATCAGTAAATGTCTGGTCGATCTTTTTTGGTGTCTGTAAACATCATCTTTCGATGTCAGTAAACGTCGAGTCTTCCCATTCATCAGTAAATGTCTGGTCGATCTTTTTTTGGTGTCAGTAAACATCATCTTTCGATGTCGGTAAACGTCGAATCTTCTCCCTTTCGTCCGTTGACGTCTGGTCGAGTCTTCCCATTCATCTGTTGATGTTTGGCTTACCTCTCCGTTGGTCTTGGTAAACGTCGAGTTTTTCCTAGTCGTCAGTTGGTTACCTCTCCGTTGGTTTCGATAAACGTCGAGTTTTTCCTGGTCGTCCCCAGTTGAGTTACCTCTCCGTTGGTTTCGGTAAACGTTGAGTTTTTCCCATTTCGTCCGTTGACGTATGGTTGTATCTCTTCCAGTCATCCGTTAATGTCTGGTTACCTCTCCGTTGGTTCCGATAAACGTTGAGTTTTTCCTAGTTGTCCGTTGGCATCTAGTTGTGATTTCTGTTCCCATTCATCATCGTTCGATGTCTGGATGTGGCCATATCCTTTGAGAAGAAAAACCAAAAGTACCCAGTAATAAATATCAAATCCCAGTGGACGTTTCCAGTGGTGGATCCCTGTATTGTGCAAATTCTACGGTTCTTGGTATTCAATCCCTGTTTACCCTGAAAGTCTGACAGCCGTTGCTCTCATCCATTCGGGTTCCCAGTTGATTGAATAGGGGCAGCTGTAGCACCTCAAATTTGCACCTACCTTTTGTACATACATTCTCATATTAGGTCATTAACATAACATGGTTCATTGCATAGCATTGCATTGTCTTTTGCCCAAGTGCAAGTCCAGCTGACAAATTAGGTCAAACTGGTCAGGAGATCAGGTCAAACAAGCAAGCATGTGCTATTTTCATTGAGACAAAGCCCTAGGGTGGATTTATCAAGTTCATATGGTCTAAGGATCATTTTGAAGTGGTTTGGCCAAAGATTGGATGCTCAGAAGTCATCAGTCAAGTTGAATTTCAGCTGAAACCCCAGAAAGTCAACTGTGGTCAATTGTGGTCAACTGTGCCTGATTTTATGGATTGGAAGGTGGGAGATGGTTTGAAAGGCTTCATTCATGTCCATATAAGTCTCATTTGACATATCAAAGACCAAGGTTGAAGAATTGGAGGTCAGACAAGAAGTTTCCTAAAATGGCAGGTGACCTGTAATTGGAAACTGCCAAAAATAGAAAGTTTTTCTCCTCAAATTTACATCATCATAAAAGCTTCAAATGAAATTTTGTCCAACATAAAAGTTGAAGATCTTGCTCTCAACTTTCCAAAAAGTCCAAGAACACTCATTTCTCATTTATGGCTGGCAAGTTATGATAAAATCATTTTCAGAAATTTTTGAACTTCAAAGTGGCATATCTTCCAAACCATTTGGCCAAATTGAGTGAGGTTTTTTGCTACAAGTCACATTTGATATGCTCTATCCAAATCCTTCATCAAAATTCACCAAAAATCATCCAAGCAAAATGGCCTTTTTCAAGTGGCATGAATTAAAAAAGAGAGGTGAAAAAATGAGCTTTCAAATTAAACATTTCCAATGCTTTTTACCATTTGCAATTGTTCAGAAATCAAATTTGGGGCATGCCTAAGCCCATTTTCGTGCATTAACATGCACCCCATGCATTTTTGGTTGTTTTTTAGCAAATTGGCAAAACACTTCATTTGAGCTAAAGGCAATTACCATTTTCACTAACCACACTTAAACATTGCTAATCAGAGTATATAGTGCACATTTTCAGTCTGAAAACCCTAGCCACAACACACAAATCAGATCTGAAAAAAATCATTTCCTCTCAAAATTCTCATTTTTCATTTTGGAACTTTTCTGAAAAATCTCAAAGGAATTCGTGCCTTGGTCCATGGATTCACCATCTATCATCATTGTTGAGACTTGTGCAAGCATAAAATCACAACTGTAGAGCTGTTTCATAGCACTGTTCCATTGAACCCCTTCCATGGCAGTTGGATTTTTGAGCTGGATTTGAAGCAATTGAACATCCAACCTACTTCCATTCACCTCCTGGAGCATGGTAGAATTTCTGTTTGCACAAAACAAGGACAAATAACCGTGAATGCAACCGCTGTTCTTCATAAAGGTCAGATTTCGACCATCTTGATTCATGAATTTGTTGAGTGTTACTTATAGATCTTTGAACGCTGAGTTAAACGAGCTTTGAACCGTTGATTTTCGTGCCAAAATGAGCTAGTTACAAGCTTTTAAAGTTTTGATGTTAATGTGTTTTTCCTTCGATTTGCATATGCTTTTTGTTTTCTTGATGAATCGTTGTTGGATTGTGAATGTATGATGGAAGACGCACGCATTGATGTGTTTGTTTTTGAATTTGGAGAAGAAAAGTTCTTGGCCTGGGTTTGTAGTGATGAACCCGATGATACTGGAAATATTTTCTGTGCGCCAAACGCATTTTGATCCATAGGTTTTCTGTTTCACGCTTTGCATGTTGTTTGTGGAAGACGCTGCGATTGGCCAGGCGGTTTCACCATGCAAACACGCCATTAGCCCAAGCATGCTGCCACGCGGGCAGTCCAATTGGCTGGAGGAGCGTTGACTGGGTCCAAGCGGCCACATAGGATTAGTGATACGGGGCGTTTTGGCCCCGACACTATTCATTTTATTAATTAATTTCCAAATCATTTTTATGGCATTAAATCTTTTCATTTCTCAATATTTATTTCATTTTGCATGGCCAACTTAGAAAATTCATAAGTCACTCAATTTTAATCCAAATTTGATGGGATGTTTTGTGAAATTCTCCTCTTGACCTCTAGTTTATTATGGTGATTTTTCCAGATTTTTTTGCACGTGTGAATTTTTAAATGTGCTAGGGTTTGTTCATGTGTGTCCATTTTGTGTATGCTTTGCCAATTTGCTTGTGAAATGATGATACATGATCCAATGCCTCTCAAATTGTTTATGCTTAAACTAGACATGTTCATGGTGATTTTGGTATAGAGTTTGTAATTTTATCATTGCTGGTTGTGGAGATATGATTTTTTGAATAGGGGTGTGACAATTTGTGTCACACCATGCATGTCCAACTTCATGATTTTAATTACCATGCTTAATGAACTCAAAATGGTCTGGATTTTTGCATGAAGACACTTGTGCATGTTGAGAATGTGTATGAATTTTTCTGGAATTTTTGAATGCATTTCCTATTTGATTGACAATTTCTCCCCTGTTTGACCAAATTGTTGACTTTTGTGACACATGATGCCATATGATTTGTGAAATTCTAATGCTTAATTGGATGGACTTGAAAGTTGACATGTGGATTGTAGACATCTTAAAGTTTATCATGGTTTTAGTCCCATTCATTTATCATGTGTTGTTTCTGTTTGATGATTAATTGAAGTTGGTGCATGTTTTGATGCTTTGTATGAGTATGCTTGAACTTGCTTTGACTTTCTGATTTTCATTGACCTACTTCCTTTGATCCAAATGAGCTGAAATTTGGTATGCCTATCATGTTGTGGATGATGTTTGATCATGATTTATTTGAGGATTTATTGAAATGTTTGTGATTGGATTTGTGTTGAGTCATTCTGTTGACTTCTTTGAGGTTCTATATGCCATGCTTTGACCTAATTTGTTTGTGAAATGATGATGATGAATGATATGAATGTGAAACCACTTGGGTTTGTTTCTTGATTGATTTGTCCTGACTTTGGACACTTGTCCCTTGCTGTTTTAAATTTGTTATCTCCTTTTTACCCTAGGCTTGTCCTAGTGGTCTTGTTACTCATGTTTAAGTTTGGTTTTTCAGGTTAAGCAACAAATGCTTCAAAGAGATTAATACAAGTTGAATGAGTTTGATTGTTTATCATGAACTAACTTGTTTGTTTTGTAGGTTGCTTAGCTCACTTGTTTTGAGCTTGAGCTTTTCACATATGCTTGACTGTGTTGCCTGTTGGCTTATGCTGTTTGTTTTAACTTTGTGTCTGGTATACTAATTGTGTTTGACTGATTTCAGGTACATTAGTTGCTTTTAGTTCTTTGAGAACTTTGCTTTGCTTTGCTTGATAGCAATTTGCATTAAGGTATAACTCCCTTACTCCATGTAGTCTGGAAGACCTGGCCTGTTACTTGGCCAGGCACCTGTCTGAAGTCCTCCTTAAGGGGCAATGTTTGTGACTGTTTACTTTTGTCCTTGTATTTATTCAAAGACCTCCTAAGTGAAGAGGCATTGGCAGATACAAGGGATGTGCAATCCATCCCCTGCTATTCTGTGTGTCATATGCTTTGCTCACACCACTGTGTTGATGCATTGCAGATACTAACCCAAGATCTTGTACAGTTGTACAGTTGAGTCAGTGTCATATGTGTAGAAGGGTTCCTACTTTCTGAACCCACACATTCTTGTCTTAAGCTCTCCCAGGCCAGGGATAAGAGCTGTGAAGTCTCATCTTCACTCACCCTTCATCAACTTCACCCTAACTCTCAATGTTAGGGTTAAGAGCTAACATTACCCTGTTACAGTGGTTTGTTTGTTGAGGTTGATATGACCCCTCGACTAAAACCTAACCTTGATTGAGCCCATTTGATTGCATATAGTGTGTGATATTTGTGCTTGTGTGTTTGCTTTAGCTTGCTTCCTGTGCAAGTTAGGTTTAGTTTGGCTTGCTTCCTGTGCAAGTCATGTTTAGGATAGGCTTGCTCCCTGTGCAAGTTAGCTAGAAACCTTAACTTGGGGATGATTTGCTTGATAACATCTAGGCTCGAGTCGTAGTCTCCCTAGTTGTGTCTCCCTCTATTATCTGGTTAGGCTAGTCCTGTGTCCCTCCGTAGGGGAACTACGTCGCCCTGATCCTCATACCAGATAAGGTACGTAGGCAGGAGATGAGCTGATCTCTTCGGGCGCCCTTTTTGTTTTGTCTTTGTGTGTGTTAGGAGATGGATGTAAGCCCAGCGATTGGCATTCCGTATCCTCTTGTTGTGTGCTTGGAAGCTGATGTAAGTCCATCGAGTGGCATTCGGGTTCCAGTGTGGGTGCATTTGGTTCGGAAGCTGATGTAAGTCCAGCGATTGGCATTCGGGTTCCATGTTTGCCTGTGTTTGTGTTGTTTTGTTTGGCGTGCGTGAGCCGAGCTACGGATGCTCTGATTCTTCTTCGTCCAAGAAGATACGTATGCATAGGATGCGATATCCTAGCGAGCATGTGTTTTCCCCAGTCCGAACTACTTTGACTCTGATGTCTATGCCTGATAGACTAAGTAGGCCCAGGATGCGATATCCTACCGAGTCCGTTTCGTCTGTTTTCGTGTGTCTCTTTCAGCCAGTGGGTGTGTGAGCAGTGTTTTAGCAACCATTTTCCTTCCTATTGTGCGTGGATCCCGTCGAGTACGACGGATGCGTAGGGGTGCTAATACCTTCCCTTCGCATAACCGACTCCCGATCCCATTCTCTTTGGTCGCGAGACCATGCTCTTTCCAGGTTTACTCTGAGCGTTTCCTTTCCCTCTTTTGGGATAAATAACGCACGGTTGTGGCTCTGTTGTTTTCGTTTCCCGCCGGTTTTTTCGCGTAATGCGACACTAAGTTTACTCTTTCACTTCCCTTAATCCTCCTCTTGTTGGTACACAAATCTTTCAGAAACTTTGCATACTTAGGAACCTGCTTAATAATATCAAGTAGCGGAATGTTTACCGTAACCTTTCGGAAAACATCCAGTATCTCTCTTTCTTTGTCTCCCTCCTCAATTCTTTTATTTTTCAGAACTCTATGTGGGAAGGGGACTGGTGGCCCATACTCCTTTTCTTTAATTTTTTCAGTTTCAACCACAACAGAAGAAGGAGAAGAAAGTTCAGCTGGGTGAGGCTCAGAAGGAGAAAGTTCAGAAGTTACCTCAATGATTTTTTTATTTTTTTCAGGGGCTGGTTCTGTAACTTTTCCAGATCTCAAAGAAATTGTGCTCACATTAGCATTAGGACCATTCGGATTGACAACTGTGTGGGCTGGAAGTTGGTTCGAACCTTGAGCTTGCATGTTATTTATTTGAGTAGCAAGTTGTCACATCTGTGTGTTCAAGGTCTGAATGCTAGCATCGATCCTTTGTTGGAACTGGAGGTTGTTCACGGCCATTTGCTTAACAAGATCCTCCAAGGATGGTCCGGAAGGTGTAGGGGCAGCCACTTGAGGTGAGTTCTGTTGTTGGCTGGTTTGCGGGTTTCCATATCGAAGGTTGGGATGGTTCCTCCAATTGGGATGGTATTTGTTGGTGGACAGGTCAGGAGTGTTGTTGTACCTGTTTTGATTGTAAAGGTTGGCTGCATAAGCTTGTGGAAGCTCAGTAATGGACTCGTCTCTCAGAATAGGACAAGTATCAGTCGGGTGCTCAGGAGAAGTACAAATGCCACACAAAGTTGTTGTTTAAGGTTTTGCTACTGCCAGTTGTTTGACTAAGGCAGTGAGTTCGTCAATTCTGGTCTCTAAAGCTTTGTTGGAAGAAACTTGAATTTGACTCACGCCTTTGCTTTGCACAGAATTGTCTCTAGTGGTGAACTGTTGAGAATTAAGAGACATATTTTCAATAAGGGCTTTGGCAGCAACTGGAGTTTTATCGACTAATGCTCCACTACTAGCAGCATCAAGAAACTTCCTGTCCATCGGTAACAACCCCTCATAAAAGTATTGGATGAGGAGTTGCTCAGTGATCTGGTGTTGAGGGAAGCTAGATACCAAGTGCTTGAATCTCTCACAATACTCGGTCAGCGACTCATTGCCTTGTTTAATACCATAAATCTCCTTTTTATTGAGGCAGCTCTAGAGGCAGGAAAATATCTTTCCAAGAACACTTTTTTCAGGGTTGTCCAACTTGCAATTGAGTTTGGCTCGAGATAATAAATCCAATCCTTTGCTGCACCCTGCAATGAAAAAGGAAAAGCTCGAAGTTTGATGTGATCTTCGGTGGTCCCTTCAGGCTTCAATGGTGTAGAACACACCACCTGGAACTCTTTCAAATGCTTGTGTGGATCTTCACCTGCAAGACCATTAAACTTTGGCAACAAGTGTATTAAACCCGATTTTAATTCAAAAGGAACAACAACAACATCATATTCAATACACAAACCATTGTAATTCACATCAGGAGCAGCTAACTGCCTTAAGGTTCTATTATCAGCCATTCCAAAATCAAGTTCAGAATCTGAAGCAAACAAGTTATGCAAATAGTTAGACTCAGAATCAGACTCAATTGTGGGTGGTGAACTATTGGTAGCCTGGACTGTTCTACGTTGTGTGTGCAAAGTTCTCTCTATTTCAGGATCAAAAGCAACAATTTCAGAACAGCGAGACCTAGTAGCCAGGACTAACGGAACAACAATGCAGCAACAACAACAATAGTGAAAATTCCAACAAAGTCCTAAAAGTCAAAAAAACAAACACAAAGAAAGAAATCGATCAAAAATAATTCAAAAAAATAAACTGATACCGAAATTAATCTAATGACTTAAAAATATAATTTTGAGATTTTTTTCGATTTTTTTCGAAACAGACACAATTTCTCAAAAACCGACTTTTTTACGATTTGGACTCTAAAACGCGAGTTGGACGAAACTGCGAGGAAACTAGGACCTATACGCTTATACACTAAACCTATGACTCTAAAAACAATTAAAAGAAACAAGAATCCCCGGCAACGGCGCCAATTTGATCCACTGTCGCACACGGATCAAAACGAGTAGTTTTCAAAAATGTAGTTTAACCACAAATTGACTCAGATATCGTTCTCAAGGATTCTTGTTTAATTAATCTACCGATAGAACAAAAAGGGGGGGGGGGGGTTGGTTGGTTTAGATTCGAAAAAGTGATTTTTAAAAGTGATTATAAAATAAGCTGAC
This sequence comes from Lathyrus oleraceus, assembly GCF_024323335.1. Classification (NCBI taxonomy): domain Eukaryota; kingdom Viridiplantae; phylum Streptophyta; class Magnoliopsida; order Fabales; family Fabaceae; genus Lathyrus; species Lathyrus oleraceus. The sequence goes on from NC_066582.1 coordinate 174,619,538, forward strand.
ACGAACCAACCTACTGCATCATCTTCCGACTTATCATTGATTCTTATAAAATTCCAAATCCCTAACGGGTCCGCTCCTATTCGATTACAATTACTATTAACAAGCGCAAAGGAAATTATGCGAGTAATATTCCCAAATTCCGAATTAAGCAAACGGATTAAAAACTATTGCGAATTAAGCAGACGCAACTTGATCGTTCGTGATAAAATAAAAGCTATGTTAACACGAAATTGATTCGGGATCATCATTCATCAATCGAATTTAAGGATTTTATCCTATAGCAAGAATGAGATTAAGCAAATAATTGGAATTATAAGAAGAATTCAAAGGAAACAAATTGGAATTAATAAAAACCTCAAAGCGGATTCTGAATTACAGCAGGTTGATTCAAAAGGGATTAGTTCTCCATAGTCATCTTGCTAGCTCTCAAAAAATCGTACATGAACAGAAAAGCGTAACCCTGTTTTTGGCTGCCTAACCTAGGTAAAAACACTCAAACCCGTTTCACAACTCAACCCGGTCAAATGTACGATCCGGGCCCAATACAACTAACACAAACAAAATATAAAAATAATGCAGCAGCTTCAACAAAATATCTGGCCCTTCTACAGTTTGATTCAGCTCTTGACTTCTGAACAAACTTTGTAGATCTTTTTCTTAGCTTTCCATCGACTGGTAGCATGTCTCAATCTGATACTCCTAGCTCAAGATATGATTTTTCTCGCGAAAGCTGCTAATGCTGAAAATTAAATACGAAAATTAAATAAGTGCAAAAATAACATAAATTATGAAAACACATTAAAACATAAAAATAATCAAAGCAAACCGAAGAAATGCTTAAGTACAAACATGGAAGAACGTGCATCCAAAATGCACTGATCATTGTGCCTACGTACCAACATAAAATGAGGGATCAAAACCTCGTAGTTCGTGGTAACAATTTCAAAGTGAGTGAATTGCTTTTAATCAAAATTTAAATTTAAAAGAGGTACAAAGGCCCAAAAAAGAATTTGAATGAGGGTTAATTCTTTTTGTCTTTTGAAATTTTAAGTTAATATGGTTAGATTCATTTACAAGTTTGATTTAAGAAAAGAGTTTTAAAATGCAATGGCATAAGACCAAAGTTTCTAATTTGCAATAAAGTCTAAGTTTTAGAAATCACAAGCAAAGAAGATTTTGAAAAAAAAAGGGGGAGAGATTTTGAAATTTAACAGAATGGGAGGAGATGAAGAGACTAAGCCTAAGCAAAAATTTAAAATTTAAGAGTTGAAAAAATCTGACCAATGAGATGCAATCCAATAGACAAGAATGTCATATAGAAACCCACTTTTTCGTTGGACTTTAGAATCAAGCAATATCAATAAACAAGTAGCAAGATGAAGAGCAAGGCATCAAATAAAGATAGCCACATCCAAACAAGAAACTTCACAGTCTTCTTCTTAATCTTCCCATGTATCAGATGAAATACTCCTTGATTGGCTCAGAATAAGGCATTAAACACAGGTTCAAAATAACATTTCCATCAAGACCATGTAGCAGATGAATTCATGTGGATCCCAATACTTGCATCAGATAGAAGCTCAGATCACAATATCTTGGTCTCAGAAAAGTTAGCATTGGCCAAGCCCTTTTGCATATGGAAGGTTGCCTAATTCTAAGTCCAAAGCTCAGATCAAATCCAACAGTCCACACTAACATTTTTTAGGGTTTTTGTTGTTCATTAAGTATTTTAAGGTCCTAAGACCACAAACACACACAAGATATACAAACAAATATATACAATCACAATATATGGCTCAAATGAGCAAAGTGAAAATGACATAAACATAAACAAGTTAAATGGTATGTAAAATGGCAAATGAAATGGTAAATGGCTTGAATTTAAATTTCATAAAGTAAATGACTTGAAATTAAAAGCAAGAATGATAAAATTTAGTCAAATGTTAGTTGATTAGATGTTAGTGAAGTTTTGCTTTTCAATTAATTAAGTCATTCTTTGGAGAACACTCAATCCTCTAGTCAAATGTTAGTTGATTAGATATAGAAACCCACTTTTCCGTTGGACTTTAGAATAAAGCAATATCAATAAACAAGTAGCAAGATGAAGAGCAAGGCATCAAATAAAGATAGCCACATCCAAACAAGAAACTTCACAGTCTTCTTCTTAATCTTCCCATGTATCAGATGAAATACTCCTTGATTGGCTCAGAATAAGGCATTAAACACAGGTTCAAAATAACATTTCCATCAAGACCATGTAGCAGATGAATTCATGTGGATCCCAATACTTGCATCAGATGGAAGCTCAGATCACAATATCTTGGTCTCAGAAAAGTTGGCATTGGCCAAGCCCTTTTGCATATGGAAGGTTGCCTAATTCTAAGTTCAAAGCTCAGATCAAATCCAACAGTCCACACTAACATTTTTTTAGGGTTTTTGTTGTTCATTAAGTATTTTAAGGTCCTAAGACCACAAACACACACAGGATATACAAACAAATATATACAATCACAATATATGGCTCAAATGAGCAAAGTGAAAATGACATAAACATAAACAAGTTAAATGGTATGTAAAATGGCAAATGAAATGGTAAATGGCTTGAATTTAAATTTCATAAAGTAAATGACTTGAAATTAAAAGCAAGAATGATAAAATTTAGTCAAATGTTAGTTGATTAGATGTTAGTGAAGTTTTGCTTTTCAATTGATTAAGTCATTCTTTGGAGAACACTCAACCCTCTATTCAAAAGCATGGATCCTTGAACCAAGACATTTTCCAAAGGAAGGAAAAAAGTCCAAGTTTCCATGCAATACCATGAAAGGGGGAGGCTTACAATCTCACTTACTAGAATGCCATGCTTTTGGATCATAATTTAGCGCTATGTTAAGCAATCGTAATTGGACTTATGTAGAACTCACAACTATTTGAGGTCGGGCAATAGAAATTTTAGTGTTAATGCATGTTAGAGATATGGTATAATGAACCTGTAGCGGGAAATTCATGATCATCAAGCTATTGACAAGCTAGAGATCAATTAACAAGAGTCGCCACCGCGCTTTTATTGTTTCCAAGGGAAAAGGGAAAAAGTACGAACAAAACCCAAATAGTAAGAAGTTTTCAAATAAAAACTAATAAAAGTCAGAGATCACAGGTAAGGGGGTTGGTTACACAGAGGGAAGGTGTTAGCACCCAAAGTGTCCTAGGTACTCCTAGGGAGCCCTTTTTGTGTGCATATGTATTTTGTACAAAGTGATGTTTACAAGCAAATAGAGTGGAGGGATGAGAAAAGAATTCATTAATTATATTTTTTTGTTTGACAAGACCTTCGGTCTTGTGCCTACGTACCAACATAAAAATGAGGGATCAAAACCTCATAGTTTGTGCTGTAAATTGCAAAATGAGTGTGTTGGTTTTAACAAAATTTAAGTTTGAAGGGCACAAAGACCTAAAATGGTTTGAATGAGTTAGTTCCTTTTGGCTTTTTTGAAAGTTTAAGTCAAGTATAGTTAAGTTCATTTACAAGTTTGATTTAAGAAAATGAGTTTGAAAATGCAATGGCATAAGGCCAAAGTTTCTACCTTTTTGCAAAAATGGTCAAAGTTTAGAACAAAAATAGTTCACACAAAGAAGATTTTTAAAATGGAGGGAGAGATTTTGAAATTAAAGAAATGGGGAGAAGATGAAGAGACTATCCTATGCACAAAATTTAAAAGTTTAGAGTTGAAAAGATCTGACCAAATGGGAGCAATCCAATAGACAAAAATGTCAATAGAAACCCAGAATTCCCTTGGACTTTTTGAATTAAGAAACACACAAATACACAATTATATCAGTCTTGAAGAGTAAAGGCATCAAATAAAGATGGCCTCATCCAAGCTTATCCACTTCAATGATCTTCTTCAAAAGAGCCTATGTAGCAGATGAACTCCACAAGTCACAGGTTCAACATAACAACTTAACAATGATCAATGTTGTAGATGAATCTGGAAAGATCTTGAATGATGTATCAGATGAATTCAAACTTACAAGTTCTTGGTTCTTCAACAAATTGGCATTGGCCAAGTCCATTAGCAAAGGAATGTTGCCTAAGTTCTAAGTCCAATTGGGTAAGATCAAACCAACAGTCCACTCAAAGTCTTTTAGGATTCTTGTTGTTATTATGTACATTAATGGTCAAAGACCAATCAAACAAACAAAGCAACAAAGTATATCACACAATATGGTCCAAGTGGACAAAGTGAAAATTACATTAACATAAAGAATTAGAATGATATGTATAATGACAAATGATAATAGAACAATAAAAGTAAATTGCACTAAAAGTAAAAGCTTGAAAGTAAAAGTTAATGGTTAGTAAGTTAATAGTTAGTTTTGTTTTGCTTTTTGATTTCAAGACATTCTTTAGAGAACACCCAATCCAATTGCCACAAGCATGGATCCTTGAACCACAACATCTTCCAAAGGAAGGAAAGAAGGCCAAGTTTCCACACAATACCATGGAAGAGGGGAGACTTACAATCTCACTAACTAGAATGCTTATGCCTCTTGTGTCACAAATTTAGCGCTATGTTAAGCAATCGTAATTGGACTTATGTAGAAGTCACAACTATTTGAGGCCGAGCAATAAACTTTGGGTGTTAATGCATGTTGGAGACATAGTATTAAGAACTGTGCTCATTAAACATACCACACACAAAAATATGCAAAAGGTGTGGCCTAATCTCATCCATACTCATGTTAATCTTTCAATCAACTAGCATTAGGACTTTGAGATGTCATTGGCCAATTGAAAATGAATGGATGAAGAAGGGGAATTAGATGAAGAGGGAAAGGGATGGATGAGATCACAAATTGGTCAAAGGAGGACTTTTACCAAATTAATATTATTCATTCATTTTGGGAGATGGAATGTACATTCCATTAATCCCCTAAATCCAATAATATTAACTTGACAAAGTCAAATCAACCTTGACCAAGGCCCAACAACAAATAAGAAACTCAATTAAGTCAATATAAATGGTCAACACAATTAAAATGTCATTTATTCAATTAAAAATATTAAAATAATGCATTAAATTCAAATATGTTTTGCCCAAATCCTAAAATCTCATCAAAACTCCAAATAAATGGCCATGAGATTTATCATAGGTCAAACAAGGTCAAAGGCCCTTGGAGAAAAAATTTCATAATTTTTGGACATTTAAAAATTATTTTTAAACAATTAAAAACAAATGAAAAAATCAATTAATTCATGAAAAATATTAATAATGATCCAAAAAATAATTTTAATTCAGAATATGAAAGAGAAAAATATTTGAAATTTTTTGGTGAAAGTCCCATATTTTTTGGATTAATATTAAATTTATTATGAATTATTGAAGAAAATGGAATTAAATGGAAATTCAGAAAATGCTAAAATACGTGGACCATCAGATCTCTCTCATTAATTGAGGTGGCAGATCTGATGATCCACAACGCGCGTTCCACCAATGCCTTAGTCAACAACGCTGTAACATGAGTAATCACAATGCACGGTTAAGATTAAAACGTGGAACATGGATCACACGGTTTAGACCAAAGACACATCATTGTAGCACCTCAAATTTGCACCCTACCTTTTGTACATTCATTTCATATTAGGTCATAACATAACATAGGCCACTGCATAACATTGCATTGTCCATTTGCCCAAGTGCAAGCTCAGCTGACCAATTGGGTCAAACTGGTCAGGAGAATCAGTCAGTCAAGCAAGCCAGTGCTATTTTCATTGGAACAAAGCCCTATGGTTGATTTATCAAGTTCATATGGTCTAAGGATCATTTTGAAGTGGTTTGGCCCAAGATTGGATGATCAAAGCTCAACAGTCCAGCTGAATTTCTTCAGAAACCATAGAAAGTCAACTGTGGTCAACTGTGCCTGATTTTATGGATTGGAAGGTGTGAGATGGTTTGAAAGGCCTCATTCATGTCCATATAAGTTTCATTTGGCATATCAAAGACCAAGGTTGAAGAATTGGAGGTCAGACAAGAAGTTTCCTAAAATGGCAGGTGACCTGTAATTTCAGTTGCCCAAAATGGAAAGTTTTTCTCCCCAAAATTACTTCATCATATAAGCTTCAAATGGAATTTTGTCCAACATGAAAGTTGAAGATCTTGATCTCACCATTCCAAAAAGTCCAAGAACTTGAAATTCCCATGTGTGGTTGGCAAGATATGGTCCATTCATTTTCCAAAAATGCCCAAATTCAAAGTGGCATAACTTTCACATGGAATGGCCAAATTGGATGGTTTTTCTTTGAGCAAACCACATTGATGTGTACTTTCATAATCCATCATCACATTTTGCCAAAAGCATTCACATAAAAAGGCCATTTTTCAAGTGCACTAATTAAAATCCAAGGGCAAAATGGTCCAATTTGAGAAATATTTGGAATTTTGAAATGAGGCTTTTTGCAACACTTTCTAAATATCATTTGTGACTTGTTTGAACCAAATTTGGACAGAAAATGAGCTGCATTAAGGAAGGGTATTTTGGCCACACACTTGAAAAAATACACTTAACACTAATCTTTCCATTATGCTTAATCATGATTAATTTTGGATTAATGGATTGGTATATAAGGCTAATTGTAACTGTAATCATTAAGCACTAATCATTTTTCAAGATCCAAACAGAAAATCACAAAAAACTCTCTCAATTCTCTCACTTTTTTCACTTTGAATTTTCACTTTTTTTTCCAAATTCATCAATAATTCATCAATTTTCTTGCAAATTCGTGGTGTAGTTCTCATTTGCAGGTGTTAATCAAGAGCTGTTTGCATCAATTGGAACTCAAAACCATCAAAAACTCCAACTGTCCAAGATCGTTCATCAATGGCAAATCAAGAATTCGAGCACCTGGAGTATTGTTGAGCTACCAAAGCTGTACCAATCATCTTCCTAATCAACATACTTCACCTGTTTTCGAGAATTGAAGCGAAACAAGCACAAATTCATCAACTGCCATCGAACAAGGTTGGAATTCGAATCTAACCGTTTGCCAAATTGAGATATGATATGTGTAGATCGTTGATTGTAGAATGTAGTGCAATTTGTAGAATTAAGTTTCGTCAAGATTTGAGAGAGAAATCTCGTTTTGAACTTTTGATGTCAAATCTTTTTGTGCTCGATTCGTCCAACACAGTAGGATTTAGACAATTTCGTTTGCATATTGTTAATCTACGTTGGAAGACGAAGACAACGGTATAAGGCTCGTTAATTTTCGTTGAAAAAAGTTCGAAGCCGCAGCTGGCATTGATGAAGATGATGAGCGCGGGATGAACGTGATGATTCTGGAAAAATTTCACGTGCTACAGTACCGCGTTTAGCCTGGCTGGTAGTTAATTACAAAACTGCCATTCGTGGCTTAATTAATTTAATAAATCCATTAACACATTAAATAATTATATTTCATAATTAACAAAACTTCTAAAAATCATAGAAAATCCATTTTTAATCCAAATTTCGTGAGGCTTTTCTTGTTAGCTTCATAATTTCGTCTAGAATTTTATAGGTATGATAACTCAAGTTGTGCATGGAGATTTTTTGCTTGGCCTATGGATCTTTGTCATGTGTGCATTTTTTGTATGTTTCACCATTTTTAACATGAAATACTCATACCTTATCCAAATTGAATGAAATTTCACATGCTAATTCTTGACTCATTTCTGGTTATTTTGATGTATAGTTTGTGAATTTTGGATATCTGGTTTGGTAGATATGATGTGTGCAAGTTGAGTGTGACAATTTGTGTCACACTAGGTTAGGTCAATTTCATGATTTTATTTGACATGCCTAGGCTTTTCCAATTGATCTCAAATTTTGCATGCTGTGTCTTGTATATGTCTAGTGTCGCCATGAATTTTTGTATGAATTTTTGATTCATTTTCCATTTAATTGAGATTTTTGATTGCTGGTTAGACATTTTTGGTCTTTGCTTGACTACTTGACTTCCATGTCTCATGAAATGCTCATACTATATCATATGAATGTAAAATTTGATGGAGTGATTCATAACATGTTTAGGTGTAGTTTGGATTTGGTCCCATTCATTTCTTAATTGTTTTCACTGTTTGGCATGTGATTGGAGTTGATGCTCATTTTGCTACCATGTGTTGACTTGTTTGCATTTGTCCTGACTTTATGATTTTCATTGACCTACTTCCTATTGTCCAAATGGCATGAAAATTGATATGTAGTTCATTGGATGTGTCCTGTTTAGGCTGGAATTTTTGTGGAATTTATTGAGCTGTTTAGGTATTTGTTTGAGTGTGATCTTTCTGTTTGCTCCTACATGACTCATAATTGCCTAGCTTGACTTAAATTGTGCATGAAATTAATTTGGTGCATAGTTTAGACATGAGACCAATTGGATTCTCTTTGTACGTGATTAATGTTGATGTTGATCATGTTTCACTTGCTGTTTTAGCTTTTTTTCCTTCTTTTTGACCCTAGGCTTGTCCTAGTGGTCTTGTATCTCATGTTTGAATGTGATTTTCAGGTTAAGAGGCAAAATACCTTAAGGAGGTGGATTCACTTGTGATTGAGATATCATTTGACATTGTACACTAACTTGTTTTGTTTTGTAGGATGTTTGGATCCTTTGAGTTGCTTGCACTTTGGTGCATTGGATTGTGTTTGTCTGTTTATAGCTGGTTGTTGAATCATTTGCTGTTTAGTTGTGTGATTGGTATACTGATGATATTTGATTGATTTCAGGTACATTAGTTGCTAATATTGCTTTGCTTTGCTTGATAAGCAATTTGCACTGAGGTATAACATTCTTGTCTCCATGTAGTCTGGAAGACCTGGCCTGTTACTTGGCCAGACACCTGTCTGAAGTCCTCCTTAAGAGGCGATGTTTGTGATTGTTTACTTTTGTGCCAAGCAGGTGAAGACCTCTATGAGGCAATTGGTGGATCAAAGAGATATGCAATCTATCTCCCACTATTCTGTTGAGTCGTCCCCCTGCTCACACCACTGTGTTGATGCATTGGGACACAAACCCAAGATCTTGTACAATGTACAGTTGTGTCAGAGTCTCGAGTGTAGAAGGGTTCCCACATTCTGAACCCACACTCCTTTGTCTAAAGCTCTCCCTGACCAGGGATAAGAGCTGTGAAGTCTTATCTTCACTCTCCTTTCATCAGCTTCACCTTAGCCCCTCAATGGCAAGGTTAAGAGCTAACCATACCTCTGTACAGACGACTTGCTCTTGCAGTCTTACCCATTGATTGAGCCCCTTTGGTGTGCATATAGTGTGTGCTACTTGTGAATGCTTGATTTGCTGTTTGCTTGTGTTGAATAGGATAGGCTTGCTTCCTGTGCAAGTTAGCTAGAAACCTTGACTTAGGGACAACTTTGCATGATAACAGCTAGGCTCGAGTCGTAGTCTCCCTAGTCGTGTCTCCCTCTGTTATCTGGTTAGGCTAGTCCTGTGTCCCTTCGTAGGGGAACTACGTCGCCCTGATCCTCATACCAGATGAGGTACGTAGGCAGGAGATGAGCAGATCTCTCCGGGCGCCTGTGTCTTTGTTTTGTGTTGTTGTGTGCTTGGAAGCTGATGTAAGTCCATCGAGTGGCATTCGGGTTCCAGTGTGCGTGTGTTTTGGTTCGGATGCTGATGTAAGTCCAGTGATTGGCATTCAGGCTCCACGTTTGCCTTTGCCTGTGTTTGTTTGTGTGCGTGTCAGCCGAGCTACGAATGCTCTGATTCTCCTTTGTCCAAAGGAGATACGTATGCATAGGATGCGACATCCTAGCGAGCATGTGCCGTTTCCCCAGTCCGAACTACTTCGACTCTGATGTCTATGCTTGATAGACTAAGTAGGCCCAGGATGCGATATCCTGCCGAGTCAGTCTTGTCTATTTTCTTGTGTCTCTTTCAGCCTGTGTAGATGTGTGTTTGAGCAGTGTTTTAGCAACTATTTCCCTTCCTATTGTACGTGGATCCCGTCGAGTACGACGGATGCGTAGGGGTGCTAATACCTTCCCTTCGCATAACCGACTCCCGATCCCATTCTCTTTGGTCGCGAGACCATGCTTTTTCCAGGTTTACTCTGAGCGTTTCCTTTCCCTCCTTTGGGATAAATAACGCACGGTGGCGGCTCTGTTGTTCTTGTTTTCCCGCCGGTTTTTCGCGTAATGCGACAGCTGGCGACTCTGCTGGGGAAATAGAGAAGTTGACCTGTGCTGGTCCATCTTCCCTAAGCGAGTCTCTCCTAGCGCTCTCTAGGTTAGGGCTTTGGTTGCTTTTTGCTGTGTTGTTTATTGCATTCATTTCATTTACTGTTTGCATTTATTGTTTGCATTAATGTGTGCATTCATTCATATTCATCTGCTGTGCTGGCTGTGTTTCTCTGTTTGGGGGTGGGAGTTCCATGAGGTAAAAGGCCCAATACCCAGGCTATGAGTGCAATTTAGGAAACCTAGGAATAGAGTGATTCATGGGAAGCGGGTGGTGTACGCCACTTAGCGGAACATTGATATCACGAGCAGTTCAGACTCTGATGGGGTATTATCGGTGCATACATCTGGTGTGCACAGGATGATATTCTTGAAAGGGTTGTTTATCCTGCGTTTCTCTCGACCTTACCCTGGCCTAGATGACACCCGTGAGTGGGGAGGGAATGATCATTTTAACAGGTACAGATGGTGACCGGTTGGTGACTGTGGGTGACTCAGTGTGTTCCTGTTTGTGACTCAGTTTCTCAGATTGGGTTCAGATGACAGTTGACCAGTTGACTTTGGGTTTCAGATGATTGTGATCCGAGTTCGAGCCGAAGCTTCGATCCTGTGTTCAGAGATGCACAGCTTGCCAGTCGTGTCTGCATCATGTGCATCATAGCATGTTATTTTTCAAAAGAAATGCAATAAAAATTTTGAAAAAAAAATGAAAAAAAAAGAGAAAAAGAAGAAACTCACCCCTGCATGCATATCACTTCTCAGGTACATTCCAGAGCTTGATTCATTGATAGAGATGGCAACAGTTCCCGAGCCGAAGCGGAAGACTTATTCCTATATTTTCCACCGTGAGCCTTTGACATCGTTGATAGAGTTGAGCAGTCTTGTGACCAGTGATCATCTGAGGGGGTTCATTGACCAGTATGGAGATCTGTTGACTCTGTTGAAGATGGTAGTCGACCCGGTGCCGTTGCAGACTCTTCTTCAGTTTTATGACCCAGAGCTTAGGTGTTTCACTTTCCAGGACTATCAGTTGGCGCCTACTCTCGAGGAGTACTCCATTCTGTTGGGTGTCCCGATTCAGCATCAGGTTCCGTTCTTGGACGTCCCGAAGGAAGTTGATTTCAGAGTTGTTGCTAAGGCGTTGCATCTGAGTATCCGAGAGATCAGTGATAGTTGGAAGACCAGTGGAGATGTTGTGGGTCTACCTTTGAAGTTTCTACTGAGAGTTGCTAGAGGAGAAGCAAAGAAGGGGAATTGGGAAGCTTATCATGCCCAGCTCGCTGTTATGATCTATGGGATCGTTCTGTTTCCTAGTATGCCTAATTTTATTGACTATGCTGCAGTCTGCATCTTCATTGGAGGGAATCCAGTCCCTACTCTGTTAGCTGACACTTACTATGCTATTCACAGTAGGCATGGTAAAGGTGGGGCTATCAGATGTTGTCTCCCACTGTTGCTCAGATGGTTTATGTCTCTCCTGCCAGTCAGCGGACCGTTTGTTGATGCTCAGGGCACTTATAGATGGACCCAGAGGTTGATGTCTCTCACTTCATACGACATCAGATGGCAGTCATACCAGATGGACGTGCGGGATGTTATTATGAGTTGCGGAGAATTCCGGAATGTGCCACTTGTGGGGACCAAGGGTTGCATCAATTACAACCCGGTTCTTTCTCTTCGCCAGTTAGGGTTCGTGATGAGTAGAAGACCACTTGAAGCTGAGATAGCGGAGAGTGTGTATTTTGAGAAGCGTACTGACCCTGTTAGATTGGAGCAGATGGGAAGAGCTTGGAAGTCCATTGGTGTCAGAGATGGATCTGTCTTAGGGAAGAAGTTTGCCATTGCTATGCCTGATTACACTGATTGGGTGAAGAAGAGAGTGGAAACTTTGCTGTTGCCCTATGATAGGATGAATCCGTTGCAAGTGCAACCACCCTTGATCCTTGCTGATACTGTGCCTGCTGAACAGTATAAGCAAGCTCTGATGGAGAATCGTCGCCTGAAGGAGAAAGAGCAAGATGCCCAGATGGAGTTGTATCAAGCCAAAGCTGATAGGTTGAATCTGTCTCATCAACTCAGAGATGCCCAGAGTGCAGGTGTTGGTGGGGTGAGGAGCAAGAAGAGATCTTATGCAGAGATGGAGACCTTGCTAGATGCAGAGCACAGAGAGTGTTTGAGATTGCAGAGATCTGAAGCCAGTTATCTGAAGAAGATCAGAGACTTGGAGAAGCAACTCAGAGACAAAGATATCCAGATGAAGAAGGAAGTCGACCAGAGACTTGCATCAGAGACCCAGCTTGGGGCAGAAGTTGTCGAGCTTAGAAGACAGTTGAAGGAGAAGATCACTCCCTTGCCAGAATGTTCAGAGTGTGAACTGTTGATAGACCAGTGTCACTACTTGAAGACGCTCATTCCTGGAAGTAACTTGTCTTACCTTGTATTTCCTGATGTTTATGTTATGAATCACCCCCAGGCTTGTTGGGTGGGATTCCTTTGTTGTACCTTGTTGGATATTTGGATCTTCGTTGTGTGATCCAGTTGTTCATTTATAGATGAGATTTAGGTTCCACTCCGTATTCCTTGATCAGTTGTATGTTGTCTCTGTATCTCCCTGTTGCTTTGTGTTGTTGCAGGTTGTCATTTCGTGAGATGAATCAGGCTCTTTGAATGCCTGAGAGATGAACATTTCATGTGCATCATATGCATTAGCATCATAATCATAACATTTGCATAACAGGTGTTCTTGTGCCGACTTCTCACTCTGGTTCCCGTGTCAGGCAGGATAGCGGATCAGCGACCGCACCGGTACTCTACAAGACTTAATCAGCGCAGAAGCATGGATCAGGTTCAGACTGAACTAGCTGAGATGAGGGCGAACATGGCCCAATTCATGACGATGATGCAAGGGGTTGCTCAGGGTCAGGAGGAGCTCCGTGCTTTGGTCCAGAGACAAGAAACGGTTATTCAGGCGTCTAACCGGGGTTCACCTGTTGCTCCACCTGGTTATGAGACTGTTAATGTTGCTGCTGCTCCCGGTCATGGTTATGCTACGGGAGAAGAACTCCAAGGTATAAGAATCAATGGTCAGCCTCTTGCTGCAGAGGTCAATGCTAGAGCTACCAGGGCTCCGGTGCGTCATCCAGCTCCTCTTGTCGACAGACAAGAGGACATGTTCACAATGATGAGTGAGGACGACGGTGATGTTGCCAGAATGGAGGATAGGGATCGTAAAGTCGATGCCCTGGCTGAAAAAATAAGAGCGATGGAATGCCAGAACTCTCTTGGGTTCGATGTCACAAACATGGGGTTAGTGGAAGGTTTGAGAATTCTCCACAAATTCAAAGCGCCTACCTTTGACAAGTACAACGGTACTTCTTGCCCTCGCACCCACGTGCAGGCTTACTATCGGAAGATCTCGGCATATACAGATGACGAGAAAATGTGGATGTATTTTTTCCAAGACAGCCTATCTGGGGCATCGTTGGATTGGTACATGGAACTCAAGCGAGATTCTATCCGATGTTGGAGGGATCTGGGAGAAGCTTTTCTCAGACAATATAAACACAACATGGATATGGCACCGAGCCGGACTCAGCTGCAGAGTCTGTGCCAGAAAAATAATGAGAGCTTCAAGGAATACGCCCAGAGGTGGCGTGAACTTGCTGCGAGAGTTCAACCCCCTATGCTGGAAAGGGAGTTGACGGATATGTTCATCGGCACACTTCAGGGAGTGTTCATGGACCGAATGGGGAGTTGCCCATTTGGAAGCTTCTCTGATGTCGTGATCTGCGGTGAAAGAACCGAGAGTTTGATCAAAGCTGGGAAGATCAACGATGTGGGTTCCTCTTCATCAAAAAAACCCTTCTCTGGGGCACCTCGCCGTAGAGAAGGTGAAACCAATGCTGTTCAGCACCGCCGGGGGCAGAACAGAAATCAGTATAGACAGGTTGCTGCAGTGACCATTCCTGCACCACAACAACGTCAACCTCCTCAACAACCAAGACAACAACAACAACAGCAACGTCCTTATCAGCCAAAGCAGAGGCTGCAACCTGATAGAAGGTTTGACCCGTTGCCCATGACATATGCTGAGCTTCTGCCTGAGTTGCTCAGATTGGGTTTCGTGGAGTTGAGAACGATGGCCCCGCCAACTGTGTTGCCTCCAGGGTATGATGCAAACGTCCGGTGCGATTTCCATTATGGGGCACCAGGACATCATATAGAGAAATGTCGGGCTTTTCAGCACAAAGTCCAATATCTGATCGATTCTAAGGCGATCAATTTCTCCCCTGTGCCGAATGTTGTGAACAACCCTATGCCTGCGCATGGTGCTCATAGGGTAAACTGTATTGAAGGGGTCGAATCTGAAGATCTGGTGATCAGTGTGGATGAGATTCAGACTTCTCTATTGGTTGTTAAGGGCTGTCTGCTGAGTGATGGTGTTCACCCGGGCTGTGGTGAAGACTGTGTGGGCTGTGCAGAGGCCGAGAATGGGTGTGAACTACTGCGGGCTGGTATCCAGGGTTTGATGGATCAAGGCTGTGTTCAGTTTGGCCGGGTTGACAATAGGGATCATGGGGCAGTGTCTACTGTCACTATTTTCTTCAAGCCATCTGAAGGGCGTGCGCCTACAACTAGTCCCGTTACCATTTCTACACCAGTGGCTACCAACACTCCGACTACAATCGTCGCTCCAGTTAGAAGGGTCGTGGACAGTAAAGCTGTGCCGTGGAAATACGACAATGCCTACCGAAGCAACAGAAGGGCTGAGAACAGGGTCAAGCCTTCAAATCAAGCGCCTGTGACGATTTATGCACCTGGTAGTAAAGCTCCGGTCGTTGTGAGTCCTGTTGTGGACAACGTGGGTGGGCCAGGAGGCTTTACTCGTAGCGGTCGGCTATTTGCGCCTCCATCGTTGAGGGATGCCAATGCTGAGGCATCTGCTAGAGCTAAGGGCAAACAGGCCGCAGTTGATGAAACGCCTGCTCAAACAAATGTGCCGGGTGGCTCGTTTGAAAAGGATGTGGAGGAATTCATGAGGATAATCAAGAAGAGTGACTACAAGATTGTAGATCAGCTCAATCAAACTCCCTCCAAGATCTTTATCCTTTCCTTGTTGTTGTGCTCTGAGGCACATAGAGACGCCTTGCTGAAGATGTTAAATATGGCGTATGTACCTCAGGAGATTTCAGTCAATCAGCTTGAGGGTGTAATGGTTAATGTGAGCACCAGACATGGTGTGGGGTTCACAGATCTTGATTTGACACCCGAAGGTCGGAATCACAACAAGGCCTTGCACATCACTATGGAGTGTAAGGGGGCTGTGCTGTCGCATGTCTTGGTGGACACGGGTTCTTCGTTGAATGTGCTGCCGAAGCAAATATTGAAGAAGATACCGATTGAAGGGGTTGTGCTGACGCCGAGTGACCTGATTGTTCGTGCTTTTGACGGATCCAAACGTTCTGTGTTTGGGGAAGTCACTTTGCCTATGAAGATAGGTCCTGAAGAGTTTGACATCATCTTCTATGTCATGGACATCCAGCCTGCTTACAGTTGCCTACTGGGACGTCCATGGATACATGCAGCGGGGGCAGTCTCGTCGACTCTCCATCAGAAGCTCAAGTACGTCTGGAACGGTCAGATTGTGACCGTGTGCGGTGAAGAGGACATCTTGGTGAGTCATCTATCCTCGTTCAAATATGTCGAGGTGGACGGCGAGATCCATGAGACTTTGTGCCAGGCGTTCGAGACGGTAACGCTTGAGAAGGTGGCGTGTGCTGAACAGAGGAAGCCAGGTGCTTCAATTACTTCTTACAAGCAAGCTAAGGAGGTGGTTGATTCCGGCAAGGCTGAAGGCTGGGGCAAGATGGTGGACTTGCCTATCAAAGAAGATAAATTCGGCATCGGTTATGAGCCTCTCCGAGCAGAGCAGGGGGCAGCAGGTCCTAATACTTTTACCAGCGCTGGGCTGATGAATCATGGTGCCGTCTTCGCAGCCGATGCGGAAGATGTTGATAGTGATTGTGATCTCGACTACTGGGTTCGCCTGAGTGCACCAGGGGAGATGATCAACAACTGGACTGCGGAGGATATAGTCCAAGTTACTCTTCAGACAGAGTAATTTTCTTTTGTTTTTTTTCATTCTGCACAAAACCCTACGTTCTGCCCAAGGCGTAGTGGTTCATTGTAGGGCCTCATGTTTTCAATGATTATCATTAATAAAGGACGTTTTGCAAACAATTTTGTGATCCCTGTCTTTCTATTTTTGTTTTTCATTTTTCAAAAAAATAAAAATGGCAATGTTTTTGTTTTTGTGGCTTTATTGAACTCTTTTTCTAAAATAAAGCATTAAAACATGCAGAATTGACCTTATGGCATCCACTATGAACAAATCTGTTATGGCTCAGTATGATTTCGACAATCCCATCTACCAAGCTGAAGAGGAGAGCGATGAAGACAGTGAACTCCCGAAAGAATTGGCTAGATTGTTGAAGCAGGAGGAAAGGGTCATCCAACCTCATCAGGAGGAGTTGGAGATTGTGAATCTTGGTACTGAGGATGCCAGAAGAGAGATCAAGATTGGGGCTGCTTTGAAGCCAGAGGTCAAGAGCAGGTTGATTGAGATGCTGAGAGAGTACATGGAGATATTCGCCTGGTCTTATCAAGATATGCCTGGGCTGAATACTGATATTGTGGTTCATAGACTACCTCTCAGAGAAGATTGTCCTTCGGTCAAGCAGAAGCTTCGTAGAACGAGCCCTGATATGGCAGTGAAAATCAAGGAAGAGGTTTAGAAGCAGTTCGATGCTGGTTTCTTGTCAGTAACAACCTACCCACCGTGGGTGGCCAACATCGTTCCCGTGCCGAAGAAGGATGGCAAAGTCAGAATGTGTGTCGACTACCGGGATTTGAACAGGGCGAGTCCGAAAGATGATTTCCCATTACCTCACATTGACGTATTGGTTGATAATACGGCTCAATCCTCGGTATTCTCTTTCATGGATGGTTTCTCGAGCTATAATCAGATCAAGATGGCGCCAGAGGACATGGAAAAGACGACATTCATTACACCTTGGGGCACATTCTGCTACAAAGTGATGCCATTTGGGCTGAAGAATGCCGGTGCTACCTATCAGAGGGCAATGACGACTCTCTTTCATGACATGATGCACAAAGAGATTGAAGTGTATGTAGATGACATGATTGCGAAGTCGCGGACAGAAGAGGAGCACCTGGTTAATTTGCAGAAGCTGTTTGACAGATTGGTCAAGTTCAAACTGAGGCTGAATCCGAACAAGTGTACGTTTGGGGTAAGATCAGGAAAGTTGTTAGGCTTCATTGTCAGTGAAAAAAGGATTGAGGTTGACCCAGCAAAAGTCAAAGCTATTCAGGAGATGCCTGAACCGAAAACTGAAAAGCAGGTTCGTGGGTTTTTAGGGAGATTGAACTACATTGCAAGGTTCGTATCTCACCTAACTGCCACGTGTGAACCGATATTCAAATTGCTTAGAAAGAATCAGGCTATCAAGTGGAATGATGATTGTCAGAAGGCTTTTGACAAGATTAAAGAGTATTTACAGAAACCTCCAATCCTGATTCCTCCAGTTCCAGGGAGACCGCTGATAATGTACCTGTCAGTTACCGAGAACTCGATGGGGTGTGTATTGGGACAGCATGACGAGTCTGGTCGAAAAGAGCATGCCATATACTACCTTAGCAAAAAGTTTACCGACTGTGAAATCAAATATTCACAGCTTGAGAAAACTTGTTGTGCTTTGGCCTGGGCTGCTCGCCGACTAAGGCAGTATATGTTGAACCATACTACCTTGTTGATTTCTAAGATGGATCCAGTGAAGTACATCTTTGAGAAGCCAGCTCTCACCGGACGTGTTGCCCGTTGGCAGATGATCTTAACTGAGTATGATATCCAATACACGTCGCAGAAGGCTATCAAAGGTAGTGTATTGTCAGATTATCTCGCCGAACAACCGATCGACGACTATCAGCCAATGATGTTTGAGTTCCCTGATGAAGACATCATGTATCTTAAGATGAAAGATTGTGAAGAGCCTCTTGTCGAGGAAGGACCGGATCCTGATGACAAATGGACACTGATGTTTGATGGGGCTGTGAATGTGAATGGTAATGGTGTTGGTGCAGTGCTCATTAATCCCAAAGGTGCTCATATACCTTTTTCTGCCAGATTGACGTTTGATGTCACCAACAACGAAGCTGAGTATGAGGCTTGTATCATGGGGATAGAGGAAGCCATTGATTTGAGAATCAAAATGCTTGACATCTTTGGAGATTCAGCTCTAGTGATCAATCAGGTCAATGGAGATTGGAATACGAACCAGCCGCATCTGATCCCATATAGAGATTACACCAGAAGAATACTGACGTTCTTCAAGAAGGTGAAGTTGTATCATGTCCCCCGGGATGAGAATCAGATGGCTGACGCCTTAGCTACTTTATCTTCCATGATAAAAGTTCATTGGTGGAATCATGTGCCACATGTTGCGGTAAATCGACTTGAGAGGCCTGCGTATGTGTTTGCAGCCGAGTCTGTTACGATCGACGAGAAACCGTGGTATTATGACATCAAGAACTTCCTCAAGACTCAGGAGTATCCTGAAGGTGCGTCGAAGAATGATAAGAAAACCCTGAGAAGGCTAGATGGAAGCTTTTACTTGAATCCGGATGATGTGCTGTATAAGAGGAACTTCGACATGGTCTTGCTCAGATGCGTGGATAGACACGAAGCAGACATGTTGATGCAAGAAGTGCACGAGGGTTCGTTTGGTACCCATGCTGGTGGTCATGCGATGTCGAAGAAACTGCTGAGAGCCGGTTATTACTGGATGACTATTGAATCCGATTGCTTCAAGTATGCTCGGAAGTGCCATAAGTGTCAAATTTACGCTGATAAGGTGCATGTACCACCAAGCCCGTTGAGTGTCATGAACTCGCCTTGGCCGTTCGCCATGTGGGGCATTGACATGATTGGGAAGATAGAGCCTACTGCTTCGAATGGACATCGCTTCATCCTGGTTGCGATTGACTACTTCACCAAGTGGGTAGAAGCAGCTTCCTATGCTAATGTTACCAAACAAGTGGTTGCCCGGTTCATCAAGAAGGAAATCATTTGTCGTTATGGAGTCCCTGAGAGAATCATCACTGACAATGGTTCAAATCTCAACAACAAAATGATGAAAGAACTGTGCAGAGATTTCAAGATTGAACATCACAATTCTTCTCCTTACAGACCAAAGATGAATGGTGCTGTAGAGGCGGCTAACAAGAACATCAAGAAGATTGTGCAAAAGATGGTCGTTATGTACAAGGATTGGCATGAGATGCTGCCTTTCGCTTTGCATGGGTACCGTACCTCAGTACGTACGTCGACCGGGGCAACCCCCTACTCCCTTGTGTATGGTATGGAAGCAGTCCTACCAGTTGAAGTGGAGATTCCTTCTCTGAGGGTATTATTGGATGTTAAGCTAGACGAAGCCGAGTGGATTCGGACAAGGTTTAATGAGTTAAGCCTTATCGAAGAGAGACGGCTAGCAGCTGTGTGCCATGGGCAGTTATATCAGAGAAGGATGAAGCGAGCCTTTGATCAGAAAGTGCGTCCTCGGACATTTCAGACTGGTGATCTAGTTTTGAAGAGGATCCTTCCTCCCGGTACAGATAACAGGGGCAAGTGGACTCCTAATTATGAAGGTCCATATGTTGTTAAGAAGGTCTTCTCCGGTGGAGCCTTGATGCTTACAACTATGGATGGTGAAGATTTTCCGTCCCCTGTTAACTCAGATGTAGTCAAAAAATACTTCGCGTAAATTGACCCGCTGGACAAAAAGAATCAAAGAGTCCAGGCAAAAATGGGCATCCCGGCGAACCAAAAAACAGAAAGAAAAGGTTCGGGAAAAAGTTAGGGATAAACATGAAAAGAATTTGTACACCCGTTAAGTCGAAAACCCGCAAGGGCGGCTTAGGCAAAAATGGGTATCCCGGTGGATTGAAAACCCGAAAGGGCGATCCAGCCAAAAGAGGGATTAAAGCGAAGACTACAGTCTGAGTTATCTGTACTTCATCACGCTTCGCCAGCTGCCATCTCGAAAGATGTGATCGGTCCAGTCATTCTTCTCAGAAAACAAGGAGTTGGGAGGAAAACTGATGATCTGTGAGTTATAACAGAATTGGGAAATAATGGATGCCGTATTCACATTGCCATTAGGATAGTTTATTTTCCTTTTGTGCGCAATTACCTCTTTCTAGGAATTGCTTCCCAATGTATTTGCCTTTTCAGGCACATTTTCAATCAATAAAAGTCGTTATTCAGATAAATAGCTCTCTTGTTTTTATTTTTACTGTTTTGTTTGCAAAAACGTCCGAATTTTTGATAAACATTGCATATAATAAAACATGAAGGCTGAACAATAACTCGCAGAAGGATGAAACAGTTGAAAATCATTTTGAATGTTGAGGACACTTGTGTGTATCTTGTCCATGTATCCCCCGGGGCATTGTGTTTTGCTGTATTGCAGGTCGACACCTGTGAGCTTTTCCCCAGTAGATCCTTCTCAGAGCAGATCCTTCTCAGAGCAAGTTTGATATCCGTCAGGGTTGTGTTCCTCTGCAGAGGTGTCTGTGGATGGTACCTTCTTTCCTCAGCAGATTTAAAGATTGCCTATCCTCGGCAGGCCGGTGTTTGCAGATTTCCTCAGCTAAGATCCCCGCTGAGTACCTGGCAGATGTTGTCCCCAGGAGGGCTTCTCCAACGGAGTTTGTCATGAAGATGTTGTTTCCCAGCAGTCGGGTTTGTGATGTTGGTGTCCCCAGCATGGCCGTGAGTGCTTCGCCCCAGCAGGGTTGTGGAAATTGACCTCCAGCATGACATGATGTGTTGTCGTTCCCCAACGGAGTTGGTATTCTCCCCACCAGAGTTGTTCTCCTCAGCGGACAGGTGTGGGTTTTCCCTCAGCAGGTTCCCCGAGTGGAGCGGGTTTTAATGAAATATTTCTCCAGCAGAATTATCCCACCAGTGGATTGGGCGAGTTCCCGTAGCAGAGTTGCATCCCCAGCTGAGGTTATTCCCATTTGTGGATTGTGTGGGTCGTCCCCGGCGGAATAACAGTTATTCCCCCGTAGCAGAGTGTGGCCTACTTGAGGTTTAGTGGAATCTTCTCCAACGAAGTCGCTTTATCATTCCCTGGTAAAGTTGTCTTGTTACTCCCTGGCGAGTACTATTCCCGAAGAGTTGCCTGGTTTACTCCCCCAGTGAAGTATTGTTTGCTTCCCGAGTAGAGTCCCCGAGTGGATTTGGATTGTGAAGGATGTTCCCCAGCGGAGTTTATCTTGTCCTGTCAACAGTTTTGTTTTCTCCAGCATGAGTGAGAAGTCGATGCTTCCTCCGTAAGGCATTCCCCGATAAGGCTCTCCCCGCAGAGTATTCTTCAAGCAGAGTCTCCCTGCAGAGTTGGAGTATCTGATTAGTTCGGCTCCCTAGCCGGTGTTGCATTTTTGCATGTAGTATTCATTGCATCCTCAAAAACGCGTAGCATTTCCAGTCGATATGGAGCATTACGCCATAGAAAAATTCAAACATATGCATTCATGTGTTCGAAACCTGTCAGACCGCATCCCCGGCAAAGGCGGATTTTTGTTCAACCTATACGGCACATTTGCTACAGTCGCTCCTAATGGCGTTCTGGATTAATCCCCACAGAGGTTTATTTCCTCATCCGTTGGTGAAAGGAAAGCCTGCTTCTCCCCAGTGAGACCCCCCGCAAGTGTTCAGTCTTGCCCTGTCATCTTGTAGATGCCAGTATTCTGTCGGCACCCGCGTGTGTTGTTTCTTTGACGTCGGTAAACACCATCTTTCGGTGATTTCCAGTCATGCGTAGTGTCTGGTATTCTTTGGTGTCGGTAAACACCATCTTTCGGTGCTTTCCCAATCATGCGTAGTGTCTGGTCTTCTTTGGTGTCGGTAAACATCATCTTTCGATGTGCGTAACGTCGTCCCTTCCCTAGTGAAGTTTCCTCCTCTCCGTTGGTGTCGATAAACGTCGAGTTTTTCCCGATCATCCGTGGATGATTTGGTTGTGTTCACTCTCCCCAGAAGAGTTTCCTCCTCTCCGTTGGTGTCGATAAACGTCGAGTTTTTCCTATGCGTCTGCTAGCGTATAGTTGATATCTTTCCCCACAGGGTCGTCCCCAGAAGATTCCTCCTCTCCGTTGGTGTCGATAAACGTCAAGTTTTTCCTATGCGTCCGATGACGTCTGGTTGCTTATCCCTCACAGATCATTCATTAATGACTGTTGATTCCCCTCAGAGTTTCCTCCTCTCCGTTGGTGTCGATAAACGTCGAGTTTTTCCTAGTCATCCTATGATGTCTAGTTGTACCTCTCCCCATGCGGATTTACCTCTCCGTTGGTTTCGATAAACGTTGAGTTTTTCTCATTCGTCCGATGACGTCTGATTGTGTACCCTATTCCCAGTCATTCGTTAATGTCTGGTTGATTTCCCAGCCAGAATCCCCAGTAGACGTCCTATTTGGTGTCCGGTTGTGGTCTCCCTTTCGTCCGTTGGCGTCTGGTTGAGTTTCTCCTTCTCCGTTGGTGTCGATAAACGTTGAGTCTCCCATTTCGTCCGTTGACGTCTGGTCGAGTTTCCTCCTTCTCCGTTGGTGTCGATAAACGTCGAGCTTCTCCCTTTCGTCCGATGACGTCTGGTCGAGTCTTCCCATTCATCCGATGATGTCTGGTCACCTCTCCGTTGGTTTCGGTAAACGTCGAGTTTTTCCCATTACGTCCGTTGACGTATGGTTGTATCCTTTCCTGATTGTCCCCAGTAGAGTTGATTTACCTCTCCGTTGGTCTTGGTAAACGTTGAGTTTTTCCTAGTTGTCCGCTGGCATCTAGTTGAGATTTCTGTTCCCATTCATCGTGTATCGATGTCTGGATGTGGTTGTGCTTTTGAAAGAAGAAAAACAGAAAAGAGACATAAAATCCCAGCAGTGTGCAAATTTCTACGGTTCTTGGTATTCAATCCCTATTTACCCTGAAAGTCTGACAGCCGTTGCTCTCATCCGTTCGGGTTACCAGTTGATTGAATAGGGGCAGCTGTAGCACCTCAAATTTGCACCCTACCTTTTGTACATTCATTTCATATTAGGTCATAACATAACATAGGCCACTGCATAACATTGCATTGTCCATTTGCCCAAGTGCAAGCTCAGCTGACCAATTGGGTCAAACTGGTCAGGAGAATCAGTCAGTCAAGCAAGCCAGTGCTATTTTCATTAGAACAAAGCCCTATGGTTGATTTATCAAGTTCATATGGTCTAAGGATCATTTTGAAGTGGTTTGGCCCAAGATTGGATGATCAAAACTCAACAGTCCAGCTGAATTTCTTCAGAAACCATAGAAAGTCAACTGTGGTCAACTGTGCCTGATTTTATGGATTGGAAGGTGTGAGATGGTTTGAAAGGCCTCATTCATGTCCATATAAGTTTCATTTGGCATATCAAAGACCAAGGTTGAAGAATTGGAGGTCAGACAAGAAGTTTCCTAAAATGGCAGGTGACCTGTAATTTCAGCTGCCCAAAATGGAAAGTTTTTCTCCCCAAAATTACTTCATCATACAAGCTTCAAATGGAATTTTGTCCAACATGAAAGTTGAAGATCTTGATCTCACCATTCCAAAAAGTCCAAGAACTTGAAATTCCCATGTGTGGTTGGCAAGATATGGTCCAGTCATTTTCCAAAAATGCCCAAATTCAAAGTGGCATAACTTTCACATGGAATGGCCAAATTGGATGGTTTTTCTTTGAGCAAACCACATTTGATGTGTACTTTCATAATCCATCATCACATTTTGCCAAAAGCATTCACATAAAAAGGCCATTTTTCAAGTGCACTAATTAAAATCCAAGGGCAAAATGGTCCAATTTGAGAAATATTTGGAATTTTGAAATGAGGCTTTTTGCAACACTTTCTAAATATCATTTGTGACTTGTTTGAACCAAATTTGGACAGAAAATGAGCTGCATTAAGGAAGGGTATTTTGGCCACACACTTGAAAAAATACACTTAACACTAATCTTTCCATTATGCTTAATCATGATTAATTTTGGATTAATGGATTGGTATATAAGGCTAATTGTAACTGTAATCATTAAGCACTAATCATTTTTCAAGATCCAAACAGAAAATCACAAAAAACTCTCTCAATTCTCTCACTTTTTTCACTTTGAATTTTCACTTTTTTTTCCAAATTCATCAATAATTCATCAATTTTCTTGCAAATTCGTGGTGTAGTTCTCATTTGCAGGTGTTAATCAAGAGCTGTTTGCATCAATTGGAACTCAAAACCATCAAAAACTCCAACTGTCCAAGATCGTTCATCAATGGCAAATCAAGAATTCGAGCACCTGGAGTATTGTTGAGCTACCAAAGTTGTACCAATCATCTTCCTAATCAACATACTTCACCTGTTTTCGAGAATTGAAGCGAAACAAGCACAAATTCATCAACTGCCATCGAACAAGGTTGGAATTCGAATCTAACCGTTTGCCAAATTGAGATATGATATGTGTAGATCGTTGATTGTAGAATGTAGTGCAATTTGTAGAATTAAGTTTCGTCAAGATTTGAGAGAGAAATCTCGTTTTGAACTTTTGATGTCAAATCTTTTTGTGCTCGATTCGTCCAACACAGTAGGATTTAGACAATTTCGTTTGCATATTGTTAATCTACGTTGGAAGACGAAGACAACGGTATAAGGCTCGTTAATTTTCGTTGAAAAAAGTTCGAAGCCGCAGCTGGCATTGATGAAGATGATGAGCGCGGGATGAACGTGATGATTCTGGAAAAATTTCACGTGCTACAGTACCGCGTTTAGCCTGGCTGGTAGTTAATTACAAAACTGCCATTCGTGGCTTAATTAATTTAATAAATCCATTAACACATTAAATAATTATATTTCATAATTAACAAAACTTCTAAAAATCATTGAAAATCCATTTTTAATCCAAATTTCGTGAGGCTTTTCTTGTTAGCTTCATAATTTCGTCTAGAATTTTATAGGTATGATAACTCAAGTTGTGCATGGAGATTTTTTGCTTGGCCTATGGATCTTTGTCATGTGTGCATTTTTTGTATGTTTCACCATTTTTAACATGAAATACTCATACCTTATCCAAATTGAATGAAATTTCACATGCTAATTCTTGACTCATTTCTGGTTATTTTGATGTATAGTTTGTGAATTTTGGATATCTGGTTTGGTAGATATGATGTGTGCAAGTTGAGTGTGACAATTTGTGTCACACTAGGTTAGGTCAATTTCATGATTTTATTTGACATGCCTAGGCTTTTCCAATTGATCTCAAATTTTGCATGCTGTGTCTTGTATATGTCTAGTGTCGCCATGAATTTTTGTATGAATTTTTGATTCATTTTCCATTTAATTGAGATTTTTGATTGCTGGTTAGACATTTTTGGTCTTTGCTTGACTACTTGACTTCCATGTCTCATGAAATGCTCATACTATATCATATGAATATAAAATTTGATGGAGTGATTCATAACATGTTTAGGTGTAGTTTGGCTTTGGTCCCATTCATTTCTTAATTGTTTTCACTGTTTGGCATGTGATTGGAGTTGATGCTCATTTTGCTACCATGTGTTGACTTGTTTGCATTTGTCCTGACTTTATGATTTTCATTGACCTACTTCCTATTGTCAAAATGGCATGAAAATTGATATGTAGTTCATTGGATGTGTCGTGTTTAGGCTGGAATTTTTGTGGAATTTATTGAGCTGTTTAGGTATTTGTTTGAGTGTGATCTTTCTGTTTGCTCCTACATGACTCATAATTGCCTTGCTTGACTTAAATTGTGCATGAAATTAATTTGGTGCATAGTTTAGACATGAGACCAATTGGATTATCTTTGTACGTGATTAATGTTGATGTTGATCATGTTTCACTTGCTGTTTTAGCTTTTTTTACTTCTTTTTGACCCTAGGCTTGTCCTAGTGGTCTTGTATCTCATGTTTGAATGTGATTTTCAGGTTAAGAGGCAAAATACCTTAAGGAGGTGGATTCACTTGTGATTGAGATATCATTTGACATTGTACACTAACTTGTTTTGTTTTGTAGGATGTTTGGATCCTTTGAGTTGCTTGCACTTTGGTGCATTGGATTGTGTTTGTCTGTTTATAGCTGGTTGTTGAATCATTTGCTGTTTAGTTGTGTGATTGGTATACTGATGATATTTGATTGATTTCAGGTACATTAGTTGCTAATATTGCTTTTCTTTGCTTGATAAGCAATTTGCACTGAGGTATAACATTCTTGTCTCCATGTAGTCTGGAAGACCTGGCCTGTTACTTGGCCAGGCACCTGTCTGAAGTCCTCCTTAAGAGGCGATGTTTGTGATTGTTTACTTTTGTGCCAAGCAGGTGAAGACCTCTATGAGGCAATTGGTGGATCAAAGAGATATGCAATCTATCTCCCACTATTCTGTTGAGTCGTCCCCCTGCTCACACCACTGTGTTGATGCATTGGGACACCACTGTCAGAGTCTCGAGTGTAGAAGGGTTCCCACATTCTGAACCCACACTCCTTTGTCTAAAGCTCTCCCTGACCAGGGATAAGAGCTGTGAAGTCTTATCTTCACTCTCCTTTCATCAACTTCACCTTAGCCCCTCAATGGCAAGGTTAAGAGCTAACCATACCTCTGTACAGACGACTTGCTCTTGCAGTCTTACCCATTGATTGAGCCCCTTTGGTGTGCATATAGTGTGTGCTACTTGTGAATGCTTGATTTGCTGTTTGCTTGTGTTGAATAGGATAGGCTTGCTTCCTGTGCAAGTTAGCTAGAAACCTTGACTTAGGGACAACTTTGCATGATAACAGCTAGGCTCGAGTCGTAGTCTCCCTAGTCGTGTCTCCCTCTGTTATCTGGTTAGGCTAGTCCTGTGTCCCTTCGTAGGGGAACTACGTCGCCCTGATCCTCATACCAGATGAGGTACGTAGGCAGGAGATGAGCAGATCTCTCCGGGCGCCTGTGTCTTTGTTTTGTGTTGTTGTGTGCTTGGAAGCTGATGTAAGTCCATCGAGTGGCATTCGGGTTCCAGTGTGCGTGTGTTTTGGTTCGGATGCTGATGTAAGTCCAGTGATTGGCATTCAGGCTCCACGTTTGCCTTTGCTTGTGTTTGTTTGTGTGCGTGTCAGCCGAGCTACGAATGCTCTGATTCTCCTTTGTCCAAAGGAGATACGTATGCATAGGATGCGACATCCTAGCGAGCATGTGCCGTTTCCCCAGTCCGAACTACTTCGACTCTGATGTCTATGCTTGATAGACTAAGTAGGCCCAGGATGCGATATCCTGCCGAGTCAGTCTTGTCTGTTTTCTTGTGTCTCTTTCAGCCTGTGTAGATGTGTGTTTGAGCAGTGTTTTAGCAACCATTTCCCTTCCTATTGTACGTGGATCCCGTCGAGTACGACGGATGCGTAGGGGTGCTAATACCTTCCCTTCGCATAACCGACTCCCGATCCCATTCTCTTTGGTCGCGAGACCATGCTTTTTCTAGGTTTACTCTGAGCGTTTCCTTTCCCTCCTTTGGGATAAATAACGCACGGTGGCGGCTCTGTTGTTCTTGTTTTCCCGCCGGTTTTTCGCGTAATGCGACAATCATCACCGGAGCTAGAGCTCCGGTTGTCTTCTCCGGCGAGCTTCGCCGGACTGGTCAACATGAACCATCACCAAAATTTCAAACAGGGACATGATCTTAAAGAGAAAACATCACTGAGCACGAATATCACCTCCAATTCATCCAATTCCACCTATATTGAGAGATATGTGGAATTGAAAAATGAGGTTCATGATCTGAGTTGCTTCGATTTGGCCTCAAAGCAACTCAAGCTTCTTGCCTACATTGGTAGGACTTCAGCCAACACAATAATCAATGGAATTGAGCAAGAATCAAGGAGAATCGAATAGTTTAAATTTTCTACAAATTACCTTCAATGGAGGTCTGAGCTTGCTAGATCTTGATCTGAATCGTGCTTTGCTTCACTTCAATTGCTTGCAGAAGAGGAATGGAAAGGCTTAGAATCAATGAACTCCTGGAGAATTGACTTCCAAAACAGTGGAGATTCAAGCTCAAATTCAAATGAATTTATCAGGGTTATCCTCTTAATGTGAAGGGTTTTCAATGGAGATTCAAAGTTGGCGCAGTGTGTGTCAATTTTGAGCAAATGCAGCTGTATATATAGCCAAATCCATGTGATATTTTCACACTCTTTTCACTTTCCAATTTTGGAAAAATGATGAAAGTAGGGTGCATGGGCGCGGATAGGCCCATGGAATGATTGTTTGAAAGTCCAAAATGAAGTTCAGATGCTTTGGATATGGATTGGATAGCAAGGAAATTGAGCATTATTGTTTGAAGTTTGATCCATGCCAAATGATATCAGCCTGTTTAAGCCATGTGCAGCCTATGCATTTCTCATCCAAAATGAATGATTTTGAGCTCTTTGCAAAGGTGAGATAAAGAGGAACAAGTTTTATGTTGAACACTTTTTCATTTGGAGCTTGGAACTTGGAAATATTTGAGGTGGAAGTTTGGAAAAATTTGACATATCAAAATTTTTCTAAGTGTCAAGCCATATGTCTCAATATTCCACCTTGCGTAACTTTTTATGGGAGCTTCAAATGAGAAAAGTATCTTCACCAAAGTTGAATCTCTCTCAAATACCTTAAAAATGGTTACCAATTTCATGTCATTTGGTTTTGAAATGATAGAGTTATGCATTTTTGAAGTTTGGAAAAATCACTTGATCAATGGTATAGGTCAAAAGTGACCTATAATGTAGCCTCATATCACATGTACAGAGAAGTTAAATTAGCTCCTACTCCAAAAATCAAAGTTGAAGTAGACACATTGAATTTTATTGTACAACTTGGAAATCTTTCATCTCATAAAAATTGAGCAAGTTATGGCCTTGGGAAGTCGACTTTCAAATTAGGGTTTAGACAAAATGACCTATAATGTTTCAACATAGAAAATGATTTTTCAAGCAAAACTAGCTCTAGGTCTCAACATGAAAGTTGTTTATAATGTCATTTAGAGTAAGTTTTCTCTTTGAATCATTTTAATATGGTGAAAATTTTTAGGAGATAGGGTCTAGGGAGACCCAGTTTTGATCAGATGAATCCATCTGGCCAACCACCATCAACCAACTTGCTAACTTCCAATTCTCTTGACTTTCTTGGCTCATGGTAGATCATATATGCATAAGATGATGAATTTTGAAGTTTCCCTTGAGAAATTTGATCAATTGGTGAGATAGCTTGTTGGAGAAGTTACTCAAGATACCCAGTAAAACTAGGGTTTCCAAGGCAAATCACCCTCAAACTCTTGAAGCAAACTTGATCAATATAACATGTAGAGAGCATTGGGACTCATATATGATGTTAATAACCATCCTTGAATAGAATCTTGGTTGTTCTTTTTGTTCATGAGGGTCTTAAACCCTAGATGTGATCAATGAATCAATGAGATCATGCCCTACCTACAAAAAGAGTTAGATAGATGCAAAGACATTTTTTTTGGTATTTTGGTTAGTGAAATGATAATACAAGTATGTTATAACCACAAAGATGCTTGGTGATCTCTTCCAAAACAAACCCAATGAAAAGGGGTAAGGAGGATGCCAAGGCAAAGACTCAGCCGGGGGAAACAAACAACATCTGTAGGGGATATGAATAAGTTAGAATAAAACTGAAATACTCGACTCGTGCAGGGAAAAGCGATTTCACTAAGGAAATGCGCACTCAACTCAACTGGGGAGAAAAATAGAATTTCAACACAGGAGGAGCAGAAGTTTATTACCTACTACCTGTCACTGGGTAAGGAGATAATAAAGATCTGACAGGGAGAACATCCGTCATCGGTTAGGATGAACATATCAAGGATGACTCGCTGAGGAAAAGCCAGGAGGAATATTCACTACCGGTTACTGGGTAAGAATAACCTGCTGGGGAAAACTGCAAAAAGGGCAGGATTTACAACTACCAGTTACTGGGCAGAAGACCAAGGGTGAGAGTATCCGTCATCGGTTAGGATGAACATATCAAGGATAAACTCGACAGGGAAGAAAATCCGTCATCGATTAAGATGAACATGTCAAGGATAGACTTGCCTGGGGATGTCAACGAGGATACCCGTCATCGATTAGGATGAACATATCAAGGATATACCAACTGAACAACAAAAGGGGAATTACATCTATCAAAAACTGGATAGAAAACCGTCAAAGAGAAAAATCCGTCACCGGTTAGGATGAACATATCAAGGATTCACTCTGCGAGGGGACAAAGTAGGATTTACAACTACCAGTTACTGGGTAGAAGACCAACCAAAGAGAAAATCCGTCACTGGTTAAAGTGAACATATCAAGGATAGACTCTGAAAAGGGGAATAACAGTAGGGATTACATCTATCAGTTACTGGATAGAATACCAATCGAAGAGAAAATCCGTCACCGGTTAAAGTGAGCATATCAAGGATACACTCTGTTGAGGAGATAAAATAGGAATTACATCTATCAGTTACTGGATAGAATACCAAAGAAGAGAAAATCCGTCACTGGTTAAAGTGAACATATCAAGGATTCTGAAAGGGGAACAATAGGATTTACAACTACCGGTTACTGGGTAGGAGACCACAAGGAGAATAAAATCCGTCATCGATTAAGATGAACATATCAAGGATTAACTCTCTGAAGAACCACAATAGGAATTACAACTACCTTTTTACTGGGTAAAAGACCAAAGAAGAGAATATCCGTCACTGATTAAAGTGAACATATCAAGGATAAACTCCTGCGGGGGAAAAGAAAAATATTTGTCACCGGTTAGGATGAACATATCAAGGATATACTTTCAGGGAACTCTACTGAGGAGAAAATGCGGATACTTTTGCCAAGTATTGGGCAAGAAGTAACAAACTGCAAACTAAGAAGAATATTACCAGTTACTGGGCAATAAAATCTCAGAGGACCAAGATATTTATCTAGGTAAGAGCTAGAAAGAAACAATTAATCAAGACTCAACCCAATGAGGACATAACTCAAGGGGAGTAATTCTATCCAGAAAATTTGCTAGGGAGGAAACTGAAATAACAATCATCCACGAGGAAACAAACTCAGTGGGGGAAACAGAGAAAGGTTAAAGTCTTTTTTTGCTTAGGGGCTGACACTCTACAGTTGAAGGAGGACAGACACCATATTTGGTATGGGGATAAAGTACCGCCATAGCAGAGAATGAAAATCTCAAACAAATCAAATATGAAGATGCAGGATATGAAAAACATGAATTTATATGAATGTACATGTATATATGGTGATTATGCTGACAAAATGATGACAAAGGATACAGAGGTTTCGCAAAGAAATTGAACCACCGGTACAATCCTCGGTCAATCCACAAAATCATGGAGACAAACTGTTGGAGAACAAAAAGATCAACATCCCAAAGGCTCAAACCTGGCTGGGGAAAGAGATCTGCTGAGGATCAAACATCCAAACAGTAGGGAATTTTAGATAAACACTATAAAAATGGGAGACAACCCTACTGGGGGACAAATCAAAAGCTTCCCAGAAACCAGGAGGAAACTCTGACTGGGAGTAAAGATACGACAATCGGTGGGGATACCAAGGCGATCTACTGGGTAAAAGATCAACACATCTTCTGATGACGATCTTCCTGCTGAGGAAATACGAATTCCATTGGGAAAGCCGAAACTCTATTGGGAATGGAGAAAGAAACTCCACTGGGATGTACAAACATCTTGGCGACTTCACTAGAAAACAATACGCCACAGAGTATATGAATCAACCAACTCAGCTGGGGAAACAGAAAGAAACTACACTAGGGGATCAAACACTCCACCGGGGAACTGAATTCGTTAGCTGGGGACAACAACCCTCTGCTTGAGGAAATGAATCAACACTAATGTCTAGAGATACCCGAAGAGTTACTACTTGGGGAACCTCAGATGCTTCACACTTAAGGACTTGCTTCTGGCTGAAATGTTGTTGATATTACTGTTACTTGCTTTGGAAAAGTTCTTGCTTATATATTTTAAAGAAAACTTGATTTTGATTTTAAAAAATTCAATTTCAAAATGATCATAATAAAATTTAAAACTATTGGCCGAAATAAATAAGAGTATAAACAAATGGATAAAAGCTCAACTTTATTTACTAGGATGGTAGTCTGTAAATGACAAGACTCCATAGATTTTACAAAGTTGAAAATGGTAATTTACATGGAAAAGGGTTACATTGAATACAAATGATCCTTAATCCTTCTACCGAATCTTGATATCCACTGTGCTCTTGACCGCTACTGGAGATGAATCGATGTTAACCCTTGTGCTCAAACAAGTCTTCAAAAAAACACTGAAGATCAGCAGGATGCAGTTACTTGCCATAATCCATAATTTTTGCATAAGTTTCCCCAAGGTGGGGTACTCAACTTATCGGGAAATTATTTCTGTTTTTATGTCTCTAATTTTTGCCTAGATCGCCCTTTCGGGTTTTCAATCTACCGAGACGCTCTTTTTTGCCTAAGCCGCCCTTTTGGGTTTTCAACTTAGAGAGTTGTTCTTTTATTTTTTTAGGCGAAGTATTTCTTGACTGCATCTGCGTTCACAGGACGAGTGAACTCTTCACCATCCATAGTTGTAAGAATCAGGGCACCGCCTGAAAAAGCTCTCTTAACAACATATGCCTTCATAATTGGGAGTCCATTTTCCTTTGGAATCTCGATTGAACATCAAAACCTTCTTGAGCACAAGGTCATCTTCTCTGAACACACGAGGTTTGACCTTCTTATCAAAAGCTTTCTTCATCCTCTGCTGATACAACTGACCATGACACATGGCAGTTAACCTCTTCTCTTCAATCATATTCAACTGATCAAACCTGGTCTGACACCATTCAGCTTCAATCAACTTGGCTTCCACGAGCACACGCAACGAAGGAATCTCAACCTCTACGGGGAGCACTGCTTCCATACCATAAACGAGAGAGAAAGGGGTTGCCCCTGTTGAAGTGCGGACGAATGTACGATACCCTTGTAAAGCAAACGGGAGCATCTCATGCCAATCCTTATACGTCACAAACATCTTCTGAATAATTTTCTTGATGTTCTTGTTCGCAGCTTCAACAGCCCCATTCATCTTGGGTCTATAGGGAGAAGAATTATGATGTGCAATCTTGAAGTCTTTGCAAAGAGCTTCCACCATATTGTTATTCAAGTTTGAACCATTATCAGTAACGATCTTACTTGGCACACCATAACGACATATAATCTGATTCTTGATAAACCTTACAATAACTTGCTTGGTTACATTCGCATACGATGCCGCTTCAACCCATTTTGTGAAGTAGTCAATTGCCACTAAAATGAAGCGATGTCCATTCGAAGCTTTGGGCTCAATCATCCCAATCATATCAATTCCCCACATGGAGAAGGACCATGGGGAAAAGATAACATTCAATAGTGTCGGAGGAACATGAATCTTAACAGCATATATTTGACACTTGTGGCACTTCTTCACAAATTTGCAACAGTCAGATTCCATTGTCAGCCAATAGTAACCTGCTCGCAACATCTCCTTTGCCATTGCATGTCCATTGGAATGAGTACCAAAGGAACCTTCATGCACTTCGGTCATCAACAAGTCTGCTTCATGTCTATCCACGCATCTGAGCAAAACCATGTCGAAGTTTCTCTTGTATAGTATATCACCATTCAAGTAGAAATTACCAGCTAATCTTCTCAAAGTCTTCTTATCTTTCACAGATGCCCCAAGTGGGTAAATCTGACTTTGGAGGAAACATTTGATGTCGTAATACCACGACTTCTCATCTTTGATCTTTTCCACAGCAAACACATGAGCTGGCCTATCAAGACGCATCACAGATAACTTGGGAACTTCATTCCAATACTTCACCATAATCATTGATGCCAATGTTGCAAGAGCATCTGCCATCCGGTTTTCATCTCGAGGGATATGATGAAACTCAACCTTTGTAAAGAAAGTTGAAATCCTCCTCGCATAATCTCTATATGGTATTAAACCGGGTTGATTTGTCTCCCATTCTCCTTTGATCTGATTCACAACCAAAGCCGAATCACCGAAGACATCCAAATACTTGATTCTGAGATTCATGGCCTCTTCAAGCCCTATAATGCAAGCTTCATATTCTGCCATGTTGTTTGTACACTTGAAAGTCAATCTTGCTGTAAATGGTATATGCGTGCCTTAAGGAGTAATAATCACTGCCCCAATGCCATTTCCATATTGATTAACAGCTCCATCAAATACCATGCCCCAACGGGAACCAGGTTCTGGCCCTTCTCCAAGCAATGGTTCATCACAATCTTTCATTTTCAAGTACAAAATCTCTTCATCAGGAAAATCATACTGCACTGACTGATAATCTTCAATTGGTTGGTGAGCCAAATGGTCAGCCAAGATACTACCTTTGATTGCTTTCTGAGATCGGTATTCGATATCATACTCTGATAACAATATCTGCCAACGGGCAATCCTCCCAGTTAAAGCAGGCTTCTCAAATATATACTTGATTGGATTCATTTTGGATATCAACCAAGTGGTATGATTCAACATATACTGGCACAGACGCTTTGCAGCCCAAGCCAATGTGCAACAAGTCTTCTCAAGCATTGAATACCGAGTCTCACAGTCGGTGAACTTCTTACTGAGGTAATAAATTGCAAATTCTTTCTTCCCGGTCTCATCTTGCTGACCAAGAACACAACCCATACTATCTTCTAGCACAGTTAAATACATGATCAACGGTCTTCCTTCAACAGGTGGAGACAAAATCGGAGGTTCAAGCAAATAATCCTTGATACTATCAAATGCTTTCTAGCAGTCTTCGGTCCAATCACAAGTCTGATCTTTTCGAAGAAGCTTGAATATAGGCGCACATGTGGCAGTCATATGGGAAATGAATCTGGAAATGTAATTCAAGCGGCCGAGAAAACCTCTGACTTGCTTCTCAGTTTTGGGCGCAGGCATCTCTCGTATTGCTTTGACCTTGGCAGGATCAACTTCAATACCCTTCTCGCTGACAATAAATCCTAACAACTTACCTGAACGAACACCAAAAGTACACTTATTGGGATTCAAGCGGAGTTTATACTTCCTCAAACGCTGGAATAACTTCAACAAATGCTTAACATGTTCCTCTTCATCAATTGACTTTGCAATCATGTCATCGACATAAACTTCAATCTCTTTATGCATCATATCATGAAAAAGAGTAGTCATCGCTCTCTGGTAAGTTGCACCAGCATTCTTTAGACTAAAAGGCATCACTCTATAACAGAATGTTCCCCAAGGTGTAATGAATATGGTCTTCTCCATATCCTCGGGTGCCATCTTAATCTGATTATATCCGGAAAATCCATCCATAAACGAAAAGACTTTGAATTTAGCAGTATTGTCTACCAACATATCAATGTGTGGCAGAGGGAAATCATCTTTCGGACTGGCTTTATTCAAATCTCTATAGTCAACATACATGCGTACTTTTCCATCTTTCTTCGGCACAGGCACAATATTGGCCACCCATTGCGGATACTCAGCAGTTATAAGGAAACTGATATCAATCTGCTTTTGGACTTCCTCTTTGATCTTCACAGCTATATCAGGATGTGTTCTTCTCAACTTCTGCTTGACTGGCGGGCATTCTGGTTTCAACGGCAATCTATGCTCCACAATCTCAGAATCCAGCCCAGGCGTGTCTTGATAAGACCAAGAAAACACATCTGAATACTCTTGAAGAAGATCAATCAACCCCTTCTTAGCATCTGGACACAGTCGAGACCCAATCTTGACTTCCTTCACATCATCTTCGGAACCCAAGTTGACTAGCTCAATCTGCTCTTCAAACGGATGAATAATCCTCTCATCTCGCTCAAGAAGACGAGACAATTCATCACTCACCTCTACATCACTTTCCTCCTCGGCTTCAAACACAGGGAATTCAAAATTTGGAGAAGGAGAACGATCATTGTATTCAATGGGGTTAGGAACCAACCTGCATAATGATTTGATATTTTGATTTTAGAGAAGTGAATTTGTGACCAAATATTATGCAGATGGACAATTATATTTGAAATATTAGTATCAGATATGAGATGTCGAAGGTAATGTCACGACACTAATATCTGAACAATACAAACAGGATAAAGATAAAGAATAGTAATGCAAGAGACACATCAATTGTTAACTCAGTTCGGTGCAACTCACCTACGTCTGGGGGCTACCAAGCCAGGAAGGAAATCCATTAAAATAGAATTAGTTCAAAGACTCTCAGTAAACTACATAAGTTACAGTCTTTTTCACCTAATCTCTACCCGTATGACTTCTACCTAAGAACTCTTAGATATGAGATCCCACTCACTCCCCCTCAATCACACCAGTGATATTAAACAACAATTACAATGAAAAGAAGTCACTCTTCAAAGATACACACTTGATCTTACTTAGCAGCTTCAATCAAGTAGAAACACACTTAATCTTACTTAACAGCTTCAATCAAGTAGACACACACTCATGCTTAAAAGCTTTGAGTGGCAAATTACAACTTAAAAATTAGACCAATTCAATCATCTATGGATGAATTGAATTGCTTACAAGTCACACGACCACACAAGACTTAAATCCTTATTCTCTCTGAATATTTTGCTCTATATTTCTTGTGTATCAAATCAGGTTTTCCATGTCCCTTTTTATAGAAGCATTTGGCTGGGCTTGGACATCATAAAACCCTAAAACTATTTTCCTTTTAAATCTTCTCACGACAGTTGGTTAGATCTCTTTGGAAAATAAGTTAAATCACGTTGTAATCATTGATTGATTGCGTTAGCAATTAACTCATCAATCAAACATAGATTGCCACTAAAAGCGCAATCACATAACACATAACATTCAGACTGAATGTTCTGTGTACATATGCCATGACATCGGGTCTGACATCCTGGAACAATCCTGCATAATTCCATTTTAAATATCCAGCAGGTACATTATACCAGAGGTCATGACATCGGGTATGACATCCTGAAACAATCCTGCATAATTATATTTTAAACCTCCAGCAGGTACAAGATATCTTATGTTAAGACATCACATGTAACTTCTTGTGAACACTCTTTGTTTTACCAAAATTGCTGCCAATACTTAGTGAAGGAGAATTGCGATCCAAAACGCAGCGGAAATTAAAATTTTCTCCTTTAGAGATCCTTACGAATGGTCATGATCAGTGATAGAATATTTACCTCTTGTGACGATCAAAACCTTTGATGCAGATCCACGGAGCGATCACGAACGTTGAACGATGATAACGTCTCTACTCAGTCCATACGAACGGATTCCTTCAATCTCAGTGCTAGCTGGTATGAATGAAGGCTTTGAGTGAGAGAGAGAGAGAGAGAGAGAGAGAGAGAGAGAGAGAAAACGAAAATAATGCAACCGCTAAGAATGCATCTGCACAAGGGTTCTATTTATAGAACCACTTGTGTGGGCTTCAAGCTAAAAAGCCCATTTAAGTGTATTTTGGCTCATATCTTATAATATGCCAAAAATCACTTAAGCCCATGGTACCTTACCATATTTCGTTTTCTACTCAAGTACACCGTACCTTACGATGTTCTATAATTCACTTAAGGGCACCGTACCTTACGGTATTCCTTAGTTACTCTATCTCTCATCAATCTGTCCTTTTGTGTGTGACCCTGTAGGTTTTCGTGACGTTGACAATTATATTAAATCATGCATTTAACATAATAAACAGTGAGCGGTATCTAGCAACACATCACTGCTACCCAAGACACGAAAATGTCATGTGATCTGACAAAACCTTCTGTGATAATACTTATGTGTATAATTACCCTTTTGCCCTTATGTCTATATTGAACACAAGGCATAGACCGTGTCATCCTTGTCCAGTTCAATATTGGGCCCATAGACATTTATCCTGTTATGCAGGATGGGCAAATTCCATCTAGGTCACTCATGTCCCTCAGCATGCTTCGTGGAGTACCCATCAACTGTCTTTATGGTTATCCAGTTACGGACAACATTTGATCAGCAATAAAGCACTTGACTCTACATCTAGGGTCCATAGTGGTTTCAGGTCGAAGAGTGGTATACACCATTATCACCATGAGAATAACTTATGATACTTTGCATAACTTTCTATATAGCATTCTCATAGCGGGTCAATCCGGTATAAATATTACTCCTAATATTCATACCTATGTTTAAGACTTGATAACTCTTTATCCATGATCCATGAGATGTGATCATCAGTCTACAAACATAATAGTCTTAATGCTTTAATGTTATCCCACTTTACACTAAAGCTTGACTACGGATACTTTAAGAATAGTGTCCTTATGTTTAATGTGCTCTCATGATTAAGTCACACTTAATGCATTAAATGGACTATCTATTCCAGGGACTTTATTAATCAACCATAATAAAGAAAAAGCCTTTTATTAATAAATAATCCGATACAAGTACCAAAAGTATTGGCCTCTAGGGCTTACACCAACACTTAGAACCAACAAACTCCCCCTTTGGTAAATTTTGGCTAAAACATATATCAGTCCATTTTGTTCACAAGAAAAAAACACATCAGCAGTTAAACAACATAACAGTGTTTAAGCAGCAGCAGAAGCAAACAAAATTACTAGCTATAATAGTAACTAGTAAAACACACATAACAAACATGGGTACTTCTTCTCCCCCTAAGTCTGTACAACACAAACATCTCCTTCAACAATAACAGCACCTGTAATAACAGCACCTGTGCAACACAGATCATGCACAAAACATCAGACATCTTCTCCAACATCACAGAACAGAACATCATTCTGTCCCACATCAACCATCTCCTTCAACATCAGTTGTTCATCTATTTAGCCTAGCTAGCTTCATCAGCACTCACATCTCCATTTATTAACTGCAACTCTCCACATAACTCCACATAATCACTTCTCCCCCTTTTTAGTCAAAATAGACCAAAGGTGACCAATTAGACAAAATAAATGTCAATTAGTCTAGCAGAGAATGTCACAAGAGATGTTATAACATATAAAATGTTAAAACACAATGTCAGGAGATACAAAACATAATTATACACAGTTGCAATAGCTGAGATAATCAGAAATCCATGGAACTCATAAAGAGCCCAAATATTACATCATGGCATCATAAAGACTGCCAAAAAATACAACCATTAAACAGAAA
The DNA here is from genome assembly GCF_024323335.1 of Lathyrus oleraceus. Classification (NCBI taxonomy): domain Eukaryota; kingdom Viridiplantae; phylum Streptophyta; class Magnoliopsida; order Fabales; family Fabaceae; genus Lathyrus; species Lathyrus oleraceus. The sequence goes on from NC_066582.1 coordinate 174,659,135, forward strand.
AACATCAAAACATCCAAGCTTCCAAAACAACATCCAGAATAGCACAGTCTTCATAACAGGGGGACCATTACACCTTAGTCTGAGGAAGTAGCATCTTCTTCACCTTCAGATTCAGAACTGCCACTAGATTGATCTTGAGAATTAGACCTCTCACTTGAGGTATGGGCATCTGACTCCTTGGCTTCACCAACCTTATCCATCTCTTCTTGCTCCAAGCTGCTAATGAGAACCTCTAAAGCCTCTTTCCTAGCCTTGGCAACCCTAATCCCAGTTTCCAGCTCCTTACAAGTTTCCTTCAATTGAGCAATCAAGCCACCTTGAGAGGCTGGCTCCTTCCTTGCAGATGTCATGACAATATCATTGACAAGGCTTCCTTCAAATAACTTGTAGTGAATGGACAATGGAGGCTTCCTTCTATTGGGGATATCACTTGTGTTTAGAATACTAGGTTGCTGGCTTAAAATAATTCCATAAATGATAGAGGGAAAGGTAATAGGTAGCTTTACTGCATTAGTGGAGGCATGTCTAACAATTTGTTCAAACATGAACCTTCCAAAATCAAAGTTGAGCCTGGTTTCAATAGCATAGATAATCCTTCCAAGACCATTAGAGATAGTTGAGATATGGTTTGTTGGTACCCAGTTGGCTGAACCAATCTTATGCAAGATGGCATATTTTATAGTTAATTTGCCAACTGATAGATGCTTTTTGCTTGGCCATTCCTTGACTTGGCCAACAGTGATTATCCTATAGACTTCATTGTCTGTAGCCTCTAACTCCACACCTCCTTCAGTTCCTCTCCCTAGGAACTTATTAATTATAGTTGGGGATAACCTTACACACCTTCCTCTCACAAATACCTTGCAGAATTCCTTGCTATTCTTGTCATAAATATCCTCTGAGATATTCACAACAAATTCCTTCACTAAACCTTCAAAACATTGGGGTAGTGAAACAACTGTTTTCATCAAACCAGCAGTCTTGATCAATTCCATCACCTCATTCACTTCTACAGCTTCCTTCCCTAGCTCTCTCTCCACAACAACTCTCCTTTGAATAACAAACTTCCACTTGGCAGCACCATCTTCCAGATGGAAGGAAATGTTGTCCAAATGGACAGTTGCAACCTTAGCTGGAGACTTTTTAACAGTCTGCCTTTTAGCAGGAGAGATGTCTGCGACATCATCTTCAGAGTCAGAACTCTCTCTGACCTTCCTCTTCTTGACCTCTACTTTACTCCATGATTTGGAGGGTCCTACACCAATAACCTTCTTACCTGTTTTGGTTGTCAACATCTCAGCCACAGTCTTCCCTTTCCTGGTATTCAGTTTCTTTGCAACACTTGGTTTCACATGATGGACCAAGGTGTCATCTTCTTCTTCTGAACTTTCTTCCTCCAAATCAATTACTCTCTCAGCAGTGTCAGGCTTCCTAGAATGAGAAGCATCTATAGGATCTTTGCTAGGCATGTTTTTTCTTAGAGAGCACAGTCCCTTAGCAGCAATGTCTTTTTCTGATCTAGATGAATCATCATCTTTCTCAGTTTGAGGTTCCACCTCAGGAGAGGGGTCCCTTCTAGACAGAGGGGTTAAAACTCCTTTGACAGAGTGTCCTTCGTTTAGAATCCTAGTTACAAGGTTCCTAATGACACGATCTGTATAGTGCATGTCATCCTTAGGTGGAGAGTTTTCAGAGTTGTTACCTTGATTGTTTCCTGCCGTGAAAGAAGGGCCAGGGGCATCACTTGGGATTACAGAAAGTGGAATAACATCCAGCACGTCTTCATCTAGAAACTCCATGGAGGGAGTCCTTGCTTTATGAGTGGGTTTTGAACTAGAGGATGAGGGATGTTGAGACATTTTGTTGAACTTTTGAGAGAAATGTGGTTGCCCTAGCAGAGGTAGTCTGAGAAGTTGGATGAAGATGGAAATGGTTGTGTTGACGTAGCGTGTGGAAATGACATAGATACTAGTTCCAATACTAGGTAATGATTTACCATAAATGAGGCACTTTCTTTTAAGTGGGCAGACAATATTTTTATTACCTTTTCCACTCCTCTTTAATTGCTATAAATTCTCATGAATAAAAATCCCCAATTTCCCTCTTAAACATTCAAACTGATTAGCATCCAAAGCTTTTGTAAATATGTCAGCTAATTGCATTTCAGTAGTAACATGCTCCAGTGCTATGATTTTCTCTTCCACAAGTTCTCTAATAAAGTGATGACGAATATCAATGTGTTTTGTCCTGCTGTGCTGAATAGGATTTTTGGAAATATTTATAGCACTCAGGTTGTCACAGTATAATGTCATGACGTCTTGCGTGACATTGTATTCAGTCAACATTTGTTTCATCCAAACCAGTTGAGAACAACTACTCCCAGCTGCTATGTATTCAGCTTCAACAGTGGATAGGGACACACAATTTTGTTTCTTGCTAAACCATGATATCAAATTGTTCCCCAAGAAGAAACATCCTCCTGATGTGCTTTTCCTATCATCAGCACTTCTAGCCCAGTCAGCATCACAGTAACCAGTCAACATAGATCCATATCCATGAGTATATAACATCCCATAGTCAGTGGTGCCATTGACATATTTCAGTATTCTCTTCACTTGGTTTATGTGACTGACTTTTGGTTCAGCTTGATATTTAGCACACACACCTACAGCAAATGCAATGTCAGGTCTGCTTGCTGTGAGATATAGCAGACTACCTATCATGCTTCTGTATAGACTTTGATCTACACTGACACCATTTTCATCTTTGGAGATTTTCACATGTGTAGGAGCAGGTGTCCTTTTATGACTTGCATTCTCCATACCAAACTTCTTAACAATGTTCTTGGCATATTTGCTTTGAGATAGAAAGATAGAATCTTCTATCTGCTTGACTTGTAGCCCAAGTCCAACAAGGCTCATCTCAATCTTAGACTGCATTTGTCTAACAACATGTTCTACCATTTGATTTGACCTCCCAACAAACCCAATATTATCCATATCTATTTGAGTCACCATGAGCTTTCCTCCTTCATTTTTCACAGATAGGGTCTTGTCAATACCTCCCTTCTTGTAGCCATTGTTAGTGAGGAACACTATGAGTCTCTCATACCAAGCCCTAGGATCTTGCTTCACACCATAGAGGGCTTTCTTCAATTTGTAAACATGCTTTGGAAGGTTTGAATCTGTGAGTCCTTTAGGCTATTCAACATATACCCCCTCTTTCAAGTAGCCATTCAAGAAGGCACTTATTTGGAACAGTTTGAACCTCAGAATACCTGCCACTCCATGCAATAATCTAATGGACTCAGGGCGAGCTATGACATTTGTTCTTTCAGGTCTGGTAACCAGTTCCCATACTTCATTCCTCTTGAATTGACCTAACTCCTTCTGTATGGCATTGATCCAGAACTCATCAGTCAAGGCTTCCTTAACATTCCTAGGCTTAATCTTGGACACAAAGCATCCATGTGAGATCACTTCCCTTGATCTAGTTGTGACCCTTTTATTTGGACCTCTCTTAATGATATCTTTGGTATGATCCTTCTGAACTCTGATGGAGGGTCCCTTGTTGATTTTTTCAGGTTCAGCTTGAGGAGGTTCATTCTCCTTGTCTGAGAAGTCAGCTGGGGAATCATTCAGAGATGTCTCAACATCGTCTGTGACATTAGTCTGTTGGTCATCAATTACAACATTAATAGATACCATCACTTTAGTTCTGGAATCAAAGACTTTATATGCTCTGCTGTAGCCCAGAAATAATCCTTCATTACATTTGGGATTCATCTTCCTTCTTTGTTCACTTCTAATTTTGATAACTTGACTTTCCTTTTCTCCTTGAAGTTTTAGAAAAAGATCTTTGAACACATCAGATTTGTTTCTTATAAAGTTGATCCAGGTGTATCTGGAGAAGTCATCCACCACTCCATATGCATACTTCTTCCCACCAAGGCTTTCCACCTGCATGGGTCCCATCAACTTCATATGGAGGAGTTCCAAACCTTTGGAAGTGGTGTCATGTCTGAGTTTCTGATGTGACATCCTTGTTTGACATTTCCCACAGACTTTTCTTTCATCAATCTTCAACTTGGGAATTCCTCTAACAGCTTCACCAGATTTAATCATCTTCACTCCTTTAAGATGCAGATGGCTCAATCTTTGATGCCATGTCTTCACTCCTTCTTCTTTGACTAAGGTACACTTTGAAGAATAACCAATTTGAGAACTCCACATGTAACAGTTGTCTTTGGACCTGACTCCTTTCATGATCACTTCACTTTCTTTGTTGGTAATCAGACATTCAGTTTTAGTGAAGTTAATATTTAGACCTTGGTCACACAGTTGACTGATGCTTATTATATTTGCAGTCAAGCCCTTAACAAGTAGGACATTGTCAAGATCAGGAACTCCAGGGCATTCAAGCTTACCAATCCCCTTGATTTCACCCTTTGCTCCATCACCAAAGGTTACATAGCTCGTGGCCTGAGGATGAATGCCAGTTAGCAGGTTTTTGTTTCCAGTCATGTGTCTGGAGCACCCATTATCAAAGTACCAATCTTCTTTGGATGAACCTCTGAAGGAAGTGTGTGCTTTTAGACATGTAACATTAGTCTTAGGAATCCATTGCTTTTTGTTGACAGGTCTGGGATGTTTGGGTTTAGGTTGATAATGAGCAGGCGGAGGGTAACCATTCAGCTTATAGCAGAAGGGTTTTATATGGCCAAACTTCCCACAGTAATAACATCTCCATTTTTGGTGTTTCCCTTTCTGCTGTCTTCCTTTATGATGTTGTGACATATGATGTGACATCGCAGGTCTGCTATCCATGTGGCTGTACTTAGGTCTGGATTTTGGTTTGCCACTAGTGTAACTGCACTTAGCCTTAGATTCATTGAACCCAATGCCAGATTTGTCTCCTATTACTTGACCAGTCTGGAGAATCTTGTCTAAGGTGTCAGATCCATTGCTTAGCATCCTTACATACTTGGTCATCTCATCCAGTTTAGAATTCAAGAATACAGCTTCAGTCTTTAACTTGGAGATGGTTTCCACATGTTCTGCCTTCTCATTCTCCAGCTGTGTTATTACTTTCTTCTGGCTTTCAACTTGTTGACTCTCATATAGTTTGGCATTCAGAGCTACTGCTTCTGTTTTTAATTTGGAGATGGTTTCCAAGTGTTCTACCTTCTCATTCTCTAGTTGAGTTATTACCTTCTTCTGGCTTTCAACCTGTTTACACACCTTTGCACTTCTGTGACACAACTTTCTGTAGGTAGTGGCCAACTCTTCAAAGGTTACTTCATCATCACTTGAGTCTTCATCAGAACCCCATCTTCCAGTCAAGGAAGTCACCAGATTTGCAGACTCTTCTGTTTCACTCTCATCAGACCAAGTGGCGGCAAGACTCCTCTTCTATTTCTTGAGGTAGGTTCCACATTCAGTTCTAATGTGTCCATACTCATCACATTCATGACACTGTACTCCTTTCCCTTCTTTGGGCTTATCATCTGACCTTGTTCTTCTTCCAGCATTGTTGGATTTACGGATGTCAGATGAGATGTTCTGTACATTTGCCTTAGATCTTACATCCATCTTTTTCAAAAGTCTGTTGAACTGTCTTCCCAGCATTGCTACATCATTTGCCAGATCTTCATCAACATCCTGACCATTTTCCTCCTCTTCCTCCTTAGTGTTTGACATGAAGGCTATGCTTTTGGTTTTCTTTTCAGATCCATCACACATTCCCATCTCAAATGTTTGGAGGGAACCAATTAGCTCATCAACTCTCATATTGGAGATGTCTTGAGACTCTTCTATGGTTTCCACCTTCATAGCAAATCTCTTAGAGAGTGACCTGAGTATTTTCCTTACTAATTTTTCATCTAACATCTTCTCTCCCAGGGCTCCTGAGGCATTAGCAATTTCAAGGATACTCATATGAAATTCATGAATATTTTCATCTTCTTTCATCCTTAAGTTTTCAAACTTGGTGGTGAGCAGCTGTAGTCTAGACATCTTCACTCTAGAGGTGCCTTCATGAGTGGTCTTGAGAATGTCCCAAGCATCTTTAGCCACCTCACAGTTGTTTATCAATTTGAAGATATTTTTGACTACTCTATTGAATAAAGCATTCAATGCTTTAGAATTTCAAAGGGCTAGATCATCCTCCTCCTTGGTCCATTGTTCTTCAGGCTTTTTATCAGTTGTAGCTTCTCCTTCCTTAGCAACTACTGGATGTTCCTAGTCTGTTAACACAACCTTCCAAGCCTTATTATCTAGAGATTTTAGGAAGGCTACCATTCGAGGTTTCCAGTAGTCATAGTTGGATCCATCCAAAATAGGTGACATGTGAACAGATCCTCCGTCTCTCTCCATAGTACCAGAAAGTATCGTCCCTAGATCTCACCCAGTACCAGAGCAGGATGCCTGCTCTGATACCAATTGAAATTCTGGTATCAGATATGAGATGTCGAAGGTAATGTCACGACACTAATATCTGAACAATACAAACAGGATAAAGATAAAGAATAGTAATGCAAGAGACACAACAATTGTTAACCCAGTTCGGTGCAACTCACCTACGTCTGGGGGCTACCAAGCCAGGAAGGAAATCCACTAAAATAGAATCAGTTCAAAGACTCTCAGTAAACTACATAAGTTACAGTCTTTTTCACCTAATCTCTACCCGTATGACTTCTACCTAAGAAATCTTAGATATGAGATCCCACTCACTCCCCCTCAATCACACCAGTGATATTAAACAAGAATTATAATGAAAAGAAGACACTCTTCAAAGACACACACTTGATCTTACTTAGCAGCTTCAATCAAGTAGACACACACTTGATCTTACTTAGCAGCTTCAATCAAGTAGACACACACTCATGCTTAAAAGCTTTGAGTGACAAATTACAACTCAAAAATTAGACCAATTCAATCATCTATGGATGAATTGAATTGCTTACAAGTCACACGACCACACAAGACTTAAACCCTTATTCTCTCTGAATATTTTGCTCTATATTTCTTGTGTATCAAATCAGGTTTTCCATGTCCCTTTTTATAGAAGCATTTGGCTGGGCTTGGACATCATAAAACCCTAAAACTATTTTCCTTTTAAATCTTCTCATGACAGTTGGTTAGATCTCTTTGGAAAATAAGTTAAATCACGTTGTAATCATTGATTGATTGTATTTGCAATTAACTCATCAATCAAACATAGATTGCCACTAAAAGCGCAATCACATAACACATAACATTCAGACTGAATATTCTGTGTATAGATGTCATGACATCGGGTTTGACATCCTGGAACAATCCTGCATAATTCCATTTTAAATATCCAGCAGGTACATTATATTAGATGTCATGGCATCGGGTATGACATCCTGAAACAATCCTGCATAATTATATTTTAAACCTCTAGCAGGTACAAGATATTTTATGTTAAGACATCACATGTAACTTCTTGTGAACACTCTTTGTTCTACCAAAATTGCTGCCAATACATAGAACCAACAATATTGTTTATTTATGTTTTTTGTGATTACCATTTTCAGAATAAAGCAAAAAGTAAAAATAAACATCAAAGATGTGGATGAATAGAATTAATTTTATTAATGATCGATTTCAAAATGCCCAACAATGTTCACTTCTCCCTTAGGCATAGGAGAAGGATTTTAAAATATGAAAGCAATTACTTAGATCGATGCAAAATAACAGGAATATCCACAGCAGTCCAATTGTTGCATGTCTGTCCATGCGTCACAAAGTTGGTGCAGTCTTCCTCTTCATTGTCCTCTAGCACAGCAGCTAAGTGTTGTTCATTCCCATGAATGAACCCTTCGCTATGGAAACTGAGTTGCATCTATTTAGATCTAACGGTTGACGAGCCCTTTTGGAACCACAAACCAGTTCTTCCCTTGTTGTCGGCGACCTCTACCACACGCCCCCACTGATCAACAGGACCTTCTTCAACAATCTTTTGCGCATCTTTCAGAGAGGACATAGGTGCCCTAACTCTTTTCTCAGCAGCAATAGATAAGGCTTGGAACAGCGTTCCAACCTCATCCTCAGCTTCTACATATGAGAAAGATGACAGATGGCTGACTAACAGTGCTTTCTCTCCTCCCACAATCACCAACTTGCCATTCTTGACAAACTTGAGCTTCTGGTGCAGAGTGGAAGTAACAACCCCTGCTTCATGAATCCATGGCCTTCCCAACAAACAGCTGTAGGCCGGGTGAATATCCATTACCTGGAAAGTAATATGAAAATTACTCAGGCCTATCTTGACTGGAAGGTCCACTTCTTCAATGACTGTCTTGTGCGAGCCATCAAAGGCTTTGACAATTACCCCACTGTATCTCATGGGAGCTCCTTGGTAAGATAACTTTGACAATGTTGACTTTGGAAGCACATTGAGTGACGACCCAATGTCAACTAGCACGTTTGACAAAGCATCTTCCTTGTAATTCATCGAAATGTGCAAAGCCAGATTGTGATTTCTTCCCTCCTCAGGGAGTTCTTCATCGCAAAAGCTCAAATTATTGCATGAAGTGATGTTAGCCACAATGTGATCAAACTGATCCACAGTAACATCCTGCTCCACATATGCCTGTTCAAGAACTCTCTGGAGTGTTTCTCTGTGCGCTTCAGAATTTAAAAGCAAATACAACACGGAAATCTTTGAGGGAGTCTGGAGCAACTGCTCAACCACGTTGAATTCACTCCTTTTGATTAGTCGGAGCACCTCATCATCATCACTATTGGCTTTCAAATTGCTGGATTCACCAGACTTATCCTTTGAACAACCAACAGGATCTACAATAGGCACCTCCGCCTTCTTACCAACAATTAACTCTTCTCTATTCTCCGGGAACACCGGTCCAAAAAATCGACCACTGCGGGTCACCTTCGTCACATCTGCAATGCTCACTACCGAACTGGACGTAGGTAACGGGACCTCTTAACCTTTCTCTATCATCGTAGCATTGTATTGATACGGTACATCTTTATCATATGCATACGGGATTGGGCCCGCCAACCGTATTACCAACGGCGAAACTGATATATTGTTGATGTTCTGGCTACTGCTGCTATCATACCGAATCACCAACCGCTCTGGTTGCTTGAAAACGGGAACAATGACATTAACATTGTCATCTACATGACGGGATTGAACAATCTGGATCATGCCTTCATCCATCTGGCACTGGATGTCCATTTTCACAACAACATACCCCCTTGGGTTCATGCTACAAATATCACAACCACCGTGATCATGTTCACAGTCACTTACCAAACAAATATCTATGTGCATTTGTACCAAAGATCTTCGGATAAACCGGACATCAAAAACCTTGAATTCACCAGGACAGTCGTCCACCATATTCACTGAGGGATTCCCATGAGCGGGCAAAGGATTAGCTTTCACATTGGGCGAGCGGTCTTCAAAAGACACCATGCCACTCTTCATAAGCTTTTGCACCTCATATTTCAGCGGATAACAGTTCTCGATATCGTGCCCACGTGCACCCTGGTGAAAAGCACAACAAAGTTAAGGTTTATACCACCATGGAAGTGGTTCTGGTATCTGCGGTGGATTCCTCGGTTGAATCAAATTCTTGAGGACTAAAGATGGGTATAGTTCTGCGTATGACATAGGAATCGGGTCGAAAGAGACCTTCTTCCTCTCAAAGTTTTGTTGCTGGTGATGATTGTTGTTAGAATTATTATTGTTGTAGGTGTTCGTTCTTTGTTGCGGTTGTTGTTGTTGACATTGATTTTGGTACTGATGTTGTTGTTGTTGTTGTTGAATTGGTGTTGTTTGTTGATTTGAAAATACTGGAATAACGGATGATACTTGATGATGATGATGTTGACGGGGTGGTGGATTTCTTCTGACTTGAGGCCTCCTCTGCCTCCCACTTAAAATAGCATTGGTCTCATTATCCTTCCTCTTGCTAAAATTACTCCCATACTTCTTGCTAGTTGACGCCTCCTCTTTTGACAATCGTCCTTCGCGGACCCCTTCTTCAAGTCTCATCCCCATGATTACCATTTCGGTAAAATCACTAGGGGCACTGGCAATCATGCGTTCATAATAAAATGAACTCAGGGTTTTCAGAAAGATTTTCGTAATCTCCTTCTCTTCCAAAGGAGGAGTGATCTGGGTAGCCAACTCCCTCCATCGCTGGGCATACTCCTTAAATGTCTCCTTATCTTTCTGAGACATGGACCTCAGTTGGTCCCTATCCGGCACCATATCCACGTTGTATTTATACTGTTTCACGAAAGCCTCACCTAGATCATTGAAAGTGCGGATGCTTGCACTATCTAGCCCCATATACCATCGGAGCGTAACACCTGTCAGGCTATCCTAGAAATAGTGAATCAGCAGCTGGTCATTATCTGTCTGGGTTGACATCTTGCGGGCATACATCACAAGATGACTGAGTGGACAAGAGTTCCCTTTGTACTTCTCAAAGTCAGGCACTTTGAATTTTACTGGGATTTTGACATTGGGCACTAAGCACAGTTCAACAGCACTCTTCCCAAACAGATCTTTGCCTCTCAGCGTTTTCAATTCCTTGCGCAGCTCAAGAAATTGGTCCTTCATTTCATCCATCTTCTCATAGACGTGCGGGCCCTCAGATGGCTCGGAATGATAGATGGTGTCTTCTACACGCGGCAAAGTGTGCATAATGGGAGGTGGCACAGACATGACCGGGCTAGATGCCGGCATGGAAGCAAAAGTGGGAGTGAAACCCTCTGGCACAAAATTAGGTGTCATTCCCCAAGGGAATCCAACAGGCAGATTCGGAGCGAAGTGGGCGGTGGCAGCAGGCACAGTAGAGGTAACCACTTTAGAAATGACAGTCCTCGCGGGAGGAGTTGCAGGTGTTGGAGAAGCTTGGCTCTGGGCAGCAAGAACTGACTCCATCATGGCAGTCAGTCGGGCAATCTCGTCCTTTAGCTCTCTGTTCTCTTGCTTAAGGTGTTCCATGATTTTTGGACGATTAGCTCTGGTGTTGTACCGGTGAGTCAGCTTGGCTAAAGCACAGAAGAACACCAATCAGACACCTGGCAAAAACCTGCTTATGCAAATGATGCATGGAATGCAATGCTTGATTATTTTTATTTTCCAAGGAACTTACTATATCATTTGCAAATATATTATATTTAAATGACAATTGCAACAATTTGATATGACCAAAAAATCTCTTTTTATTTATATAAATTGGAACGATTACATTGAGTACAATTTTAGAAACAAAAATAAAAGATACAAGAGAAAAGGAGACTAGTTATCATAAGGATCCCTAACAACAGTGTCAGAAGATCTGGCTGAAGGCGCGTACTTCCTTCGAATGCGACAAATCTCGGTCTCAAAAGAAGCCTTCATTTGAGGCTTCTCGAGGACAAGCTGGTTAACAATCTTCTTCCAAGCAACGGAAGGTTGAGGCATGCTAGAAGATGAAACCTCTGGCTCTCTCTGTCTCTTCATCACTCGGTCTTCAAGTAACTCAATCAGTGCATCTTTGTCCTTAGACTCCAATAGCAACTCTTCATGCTTCTTGCTCAAAGCATGGAAATGCTTTTCCCACATATCCTTCTCTTGCTTCATCTTGATGAGCGCGTCTTCCAACTCCTATATATCTTGATTAGGGAGAGTTAATGGCTCAACCACAACCATAGACATAGGTCTTTCGCAAGGATAAGGCATCTTCAACTCCATAGCTCTCTTCTTCACCCAAAGAGTGTAAGCTTCCAAAGCTACACAATTGCGCGGACGAAGCTCGGATCTTCCTTTCCTATGCACATTATGCCAAGCATGCTCAATCTTTTGCTTCAAATGTTGGGGATCTTTACCCTCTTGATAGAAAATACCTTCTAACAAAGTGTTATTAGGTTTGTCTCTCAAGGGGAACCCAAGTTGACGATGAGCCAAAGCAGGGTTGTAGCTAATTCCTCCTTGTGTACCAATGAGAGGCACATTAGAGATTTCACCACAACTATCAATAATCTCCAAACTGCTTAAGGATGGGTCATACCAAACTATATCATCATTAGTGAGAGACATAAGTCTCTGAGACCACCTTAGACATTGTTTGTTCTCCATAAAAGCAGGTGTCTGAGGCAAGTGCGAAATAAACCACTTGTACAAAAGAGGAATGCAACAGACAATAGTTCCACAACCTTTAGAATTCCTTAGATGCAAAGAGAAATACATATCATCCAACAAAGTAGGCACAGGAATCCCAATCAAGAAAAGTCTAATGGCGTTAACATCAAAAAAACCGTCAATGTTAGGGAACAAAGCTAATCCATAGATGAGCAACACAAAGATAGCTTCAAAAGCATCCACACTACCAGCTTGAGCAAAAGTGGTAGCCTCCTTGATGAGGAAATCAGATGGCAATCCAAATAACCCTTCTTTCTTCACCCAATGAGCCTCTATCTCAGACTTCTTCAAGTGAGGAGCTTCAACAATAATACTGGATCGGGGAATCTCCTCCAATCCACTAAAAGGTACTCTACTAGAAACAGGTATCCCCAAAAGGTGAGAATACTCCTCCAAGGTAGGCACAAGCTGAAAATATGGGAAAGTGAAACAATGGTAGAAAGGATCATAGAACTGCACCAATACACTCAAGAGTCCTTCAACTACATTAGCAGACAAGATGGATAGAAGCTTCCCATGATGTTGTTTGAAGTCCAAGGGATTTAATATAAAAGATGCTAGCTTCCTTAACTCTTTCAAGTCGGGACATCTGAAACTGTACTTCTTAGTGTTCCTTCGTCCACAATCCATGGTCTGAAAATATTTGTAAATGATACCTTAGTTCCTTGAAATTTTGTATGATGAATGTTATGATGCGCATGAAATGCATGAATGCAACAATCACAAGTAAAGGATCACACACAAGGCAAACAAAGGTCAAGGGATGAATCAAGTCATTTTCAAGATCAATCATCCATTTTGGTGGATTATGGTTTACACCTTATCAACACCCAAGTTCCATTGATATTGACAAGACTTTATTGGATCAACCAAGAATCAGGGGTTTGTTGCAAGTCACGAGCATGGAGTCTGGGTAAGAACCATCCCAAAGGAGTGAACTAAGGATAAAAACCTATAGATCATGTTCTAAAAAGTTTCCAGAGTCTTAATTCCATCTATCGGATATTATAGGTTAAGATGACTGACTCATCGACCCATAATATTCTCAAGAGAAACTCGTATGAGTGTAGTATCGTGTAACAACTGTTATCAAGTCTACACCTGAACAGTTTCCGCACTACGTCCTAAATAGGCCAAGATGGGTTAGGTGTTCTAAGGTCCTCAGTTTCTCAGACCCAATTAGAAATAGTAATGCCTAACCACAAATAATTGTGTGACATTTCCAAATCCAAAGGAGTCTCCATTGAGCATATGGATCTCAAGCCAACTTGGTAAGGACTACTCCACACAATTCGAGCATAACTATACCATCCTCCTATCTTAATTGCACTCAAGTTCGGGTTAGAACTTATCTCACCACTCAGAGATCACCAAGCACAACAAGCAGATCATATCACCCATACATATATACAAACATCACATATATACAAATATATTCACACAAAAAGTAGGCTAAACCCACTGGAGACTACTCCCCAGCAGAGTCGCCATTTAATTTCTGTAGCGGGAAATTCATGATCATCAAGCTATTGACAAGCTAGAGATCAATTAACAAGAGTCGCCACCGCGCTTTTATTATTTCCAAGGGAAAAGGGAAAAAGTACGAACAAAACCCAAATAGTAAGAAGTTTTCAAATAAAAACTAGTAAAAGTCAGAGATCACAGGTAAGGGGGTTGGTTACACAGAGGGAAGGTGTTAGCACCCAAAGTGTCATAGGTACTCCTAGGGAGCCCTTTTTGTGTGCATATGTATTTTGTATAAAGTGATGTTTACAAGCAAATAGAGTGGAGGGATGAGAAAAGAATTCATTAATTATATTTTTGTGTTTGACAAGACCTTCGATCTTGTGCCTACGTACCAACATAAAAATGAGGGATCAAAACCTTGTAGTTCATGCTATAAATTACAAAATGAATGTGTTGTTTTTAACAAAATTTAAGTTTGAAGGGCACAAATATCTAAAATGGTTTGAATGAGTTAGTTCTTTTTGACTTTTTTGAAAGTTTAAGTCAAGTATAGTTAAGTTCATTTACAAGTTTGATTTAAGAAAATGAGTTTGAAAATGCAATGGCATAAGGCCAAAGTTTCTACCTTTTTGCAAAAATGGTCAAAGTTTAGAATAAAAATAGTTCACACAAAGAAGATTTTTAAAATGGAGGGAGAGATTTTTAAATTAAATAAATGGGGAGAAGATGAAGAGACTATCCTATGCACAAAATTTAAAAGTTTAGAGTTGAAAAGGTCTGACCGAATGGGAGCAATCCAATAGACAAAAATGTCAATAGAAATCCAGAATTCCCTTGGACTTTTTGAATTAAGCAACACACAAATACACAATTATATCAGTCTTGAAGAGTAAAGGCATCAAATAAAGATGGCCTCATCCAAGCTTATCCACTTCAATGATCTTCTTCAAAAGAGCCTATGTAGCAGATGAACTCCACAAGTCACAGGTTCAGCATAACAGCTTAACAATGATCAATGTTGTAGATGAATCTGGAGAGATCTTGAATGATGTACCAGATGAATTAAAACTTGCAAGTTCTTGGTTCTTCAACAAATTGGCATTGGCCAAGTCCATTAGCAAGGGAATGTTGCCTAAGTTCTAAGTCCAATTGGTTAAGATCAAACCAACAGTACACTCAAAGTCTTTTAGGGTTCTTGTTGTTATTATGTACATTAATGGTCAAAGACCAAACAAACAAACAAAGCAACAAAGTATATCACACAATATGGTCCAAGTGGACAAAGTGAAAATTACATTAACATAAACAATTAGAATGATATGTATAATGGCAAATGATAATAGAACAATAAAAGTAAATTGCACTAAAAGTAAAAGCTTGAAAGTAAAAGTTAATGATTAGTAAGTTAATAGTTAGTTTTGTTTTGCTTTTTGATTTTAAGACATTCTTTGGAGATCACTCAACCCAATTGCCACAAGCATGGATCCTTGAACCAAAACATCTTCCAAAGGAAGGAAAGAAGGCCAAGTTTCCACACAATACCATGGAAGAGGGGAGACTTACAATCTCACTAACTAGAATGCTTATGCCTTTTGTGTCACAAATATAGCGCTATGTTAAGCAATCGTAATTGGACTTATGTAGAAGTCACAACTATTTGAGGTCGGGCAAGAAACTTTGGGTGTTAATGCATGTTGGAGACATAGTATTAAGAACTATGTTCATTAAACATACCACACACAAAAATATGCAAAAGGTGTGGCCTAATCTCATCCATACTCATGTTAATCTTTCAATCAACTAGCATTAGGACTTTGAGATGTCATTGGCCAATTGAAAGTGAATGGATGAAGAAGGGGAATTAGATGAAGAGGGAAAGGGATGGATGAGATCACAAATTGGTCAAAGGAGGACTTTTACCAAATTAATATTATTCATTCATTTTGGGAGATGGAATGTACATTCCATCAATCCCCTAAATCCAATAATATTAACTTGACAAAGTCAAATCAACCTTGACCAAGGCCCAACAACAAATAAGAAACTCAATTAAGGCAATACAAATGGTCAACACAATTAAAATGACATTTATTCAATTAAAAATATTAAAATAATGCATTAAATTCAAATATGTTTTGTCCAAATCCTAAAATCTCATCAAAACTACAAATAAATGGCCATGAGATTTATCATAGGTCAAACAAGGTCAAAGGACCTTGGAGAAAAAATTTCATAACTTTTGGACATTTAAAAATATTTTTAAACAATTAAAAACAAATGAAAAATCAATTAATTCATGAAAAATATTAATAATGATCCAAAAAATGATTTTAATTCAGAATATGAAAGAGAAAAATATTTGAAATTTTTTGGTGAAAGTCCCATATTTTTTGGATCAATATTAAATTTATTATGAATTATTGAAGAAAATAGAATTAAATGGAAATTCAGAAAATGCTAAAATACGTGGACCATCAGATCTCCCTCATTAATTGAGGTGGCAGATCTGATGATCCACAATGCGCGTTCCACCAATGCCTTAGTCAACAGCGTTGTAACATGAGTAATCACAATGCACGGCTAAGATTAAAACGTGGAACATGGATCACACGGTTTAGACCAAAGACACATCATCACCGGAGCCAGAGCTCCGGTTGTCTTCTCCGGCAAGCTTCGCCGGACTGGTCAACATGAACCATCACCAAAATTTCAAACAGGGACATGATCTTAAAGAGATAACATAACTGAGCACGAATATCACCTCCAATTCATCCAATTCCACCTATATTGAGAGATACGTTGAATTGAAAAATGAGGTTCATGATCTGAGTTGCTTCGATTTGGCTTCAAAGCAACTCAATCTTCGTGCCTACATTGGTAGGACTTCAGCCAACACAATAATCAATGGAATTGAGCAAGAATCAAGGAGAATCGAAGAGTTTAAATTTTCTGCAAATTACCTTCAATGGAGGTCTGAGCTTGCTAGATCTTGATCTGAATCGTGTTTTGCTTCACTCCAATTGCTTGCAGAAGAGGAATGGAAAGGCTTAGAATCAATGGACTCCTGGAGAATTGAATTCCAAAACAATGGAGATTCAAGCTCAAATTTAAATGAATTTATCAGGGTTATCCTCTTAATGTGAAGGGTTTTCAATGGAGATTCAAAGCTGGCGCAGTGTGTGTCAATTCTGAGCAAATGCAGCTGTATATATAGCCAAATCCATGCGATATTTGCACACTCTTTTCACTTTCCAATTTTGGCAAAATGATGAAAGCATGGTGCATGGGCGTGCATAGGCCCATGGAATGATTGTTTGAAAGTCCAAAATGAAGTTCATATGCTTTGGAGATGGATTGGATAGCAAGGCAATTGAGCATTGTTGTTTGAAGTTTGATCCATGCCAAATGATATCAGTTTGTTTAAGCCATGTGCAGCCTATGCATTTCTCGTCCAAAATGAATGAATTTTAGCTCTTTAGAAAGGTGAGATCAAGAGGAACAAGTTTGATGTTGAACACTTTTTCATTTGGAGCTTGGAAATTGGAGATATTTGAGGTGGAAGTTTGGAAAAAATTGACATATCAATTTTTTTCTAAGTGTCAAGCCATATGTCTCAATATTCCACCTTGCGTAACTTTTTATGGGAGCTTCAAATGAGAAAAGTGTCTTCATCGAAGTTTTAGCTCTCTAAAATACATTAAAAATGGTTACCAATTTCATGTCATTTAGTTTTGAAATGATAGAGTTATGCATTTTTGAAGTTTGGAAAAATCACTTGATCAATGGTATAGGTCAAAAGTGACCTATAATGTAGCCTCATATCACATGTACAAAGAAGTTGAATTAGCTCCCACTCCAAACATAAAAGTTGAATTAGACACATTGAATTTGATTTTTCAACTTGTAAATATTTCATCTCATAAAAATTGAGCAAGTTATGGCCTTGGGAAGTTGACTTTCAAATTAGGGTTTAGACAAAATGACCTATAATGTTTCAACATAGAAAATGATTTCTGAAGCAAAACTAGCTCTAGGTATCAACATGAAAGTTGTTTATAATGTCATTTAGAGTAAGTTTCATCTTTGAATCATTTTCATATGGTGAAAATTGTAGGAGATAGGGTCTAGGGAGACCCAGTTTTGATCAGATGAATCCATCTGGCCAACCACCATCAACCAACTTGCTAACTTCCAATTCTCTTGACTTTCTTGGCTCATGGTAGATCATATATGCATAAGATGATTAATTTTGAAGTGTCCCTTGAGAAATTTGATCAATTGTTGAGATAGCTTGTTGGAGAAGTTACTCAAGATACCCAGTCAAACTAGGGTTTCCAAGGCAAATCACCCTCAAACTCTTGAAGTAAACTTGATCAATATAACATGTAGAGAACATTGGGACTCATATATGATGTTCATAACCATCCTTGAATCAAATCTTGGTTGTGCTCTTTGTTCATGAGGGTCTTAAACCCTGATGTGATCAATGAATCAATGAGATCATGCCCTACCTACAAAAAGAGTTATATAGATGCAAAGACATTTTTTTTTTGGTATTTTGGTTAGTGAAATGATAATACAAGTATGATATAACCACAAAGATGCTTGGTGATCTCTTCCAAAACAAACCCAATGAAAAGGGGTAAGGAGGATGCCAAGGCATGATCCCAATGCTTATGCTTATGATGAAATTGCATGAGGGATCTTAGGGTCAAAATTGGGGTCTTACAGAACCATACTCCTAAAACATACCACACACGATAAGAAAATAATCAAAGGATGGACCTAATCTCATCCATACTTGTATTGGTTCATCTAACATAAAGTTATTGATGAACCAATTAGCCTTAGGATATTGAGACTTCATTGGTCAATGAAAATGGATGGGATAGAATGGGATTGAAGATGAAGAGGGAGGGGAAATGAGATAAACACAAATTGGTCATGGGAGGAATTTTATCAAATTAAAATCATTCATTCATTTTAGGAGATGAAATGTACATTTCATCAATCCCATAATCCAATGATTTTAATCCAACAAAAGTCAAATCAACCTTGACCAAGGCCCAAACACATAGTCAAACTTCACAAGTCAATAAAAATGGCTCAACATAGTTTCTACACAATTAATCAATTAAAAATCAAATTAAAATGCATTTAAATTAAATTATGTTTGATCAAAAACCTAAAACTTCTTCAAAACACCAAATAAATGGCCAAGAGATTTATCCTAGGTCAAACAAGGTCAAAGGACCTTAGACAAAAAAATTCATAATTTTTGAAAAGTCAGAAGTATTCTTAAATAATTAAAAATATGCACAAAAATAATTAAATCATGAAAAATATCAAAATTAATCCAAAAAATCATTTTAATTCAGAAAATGAAAGAGGAAAATATTTGAAGTTTTTTGGTGAAAGTCCCATATTTTTTGGATTAAAAATGAAATTGATATGAATTAATTAAAAATAAGGGATTAAATGAAATAATCAGAAGAAAAAAAAAAGAGCTATCTGATCTCCCTGATTAATTGAGGTGGCAGATCAGACGGTTGGAAATGCGCGTTCCATCAATGCTTTAGTCAACTGTCCAACACGCCTGGTAATCAATTTGGATGGATGAGATTAGAAGCTATGGACCAGATCAGATGGTTGGAACCTTGCCAACACACCACCGGAGCCCTAGCTCCGATCATCTTCTCTGGTGAGGACCACTGGACTGGTCCAAGTTCAACTCAATGGAAAATGAAAAGTGAATACACTAATTTGAAGGAAATATGCTCAAGAGCACGAATCTGTCCTCAATTTTGTCCAATTCCAAGTATATAAAAAGATACAAGGATTTGAATTTTGAGGATCATGAACTGAGTTGCTTCGATTTGACCTCAAGGCAACTAAATCTTCTTGCCTATATTGATAGGACTTCAGGCAACCAAAAATCAACAAGAATGGTGAAGAATTTAGGGAGAATCGAAGAGATGAAAGTTCTGAAAATTCACCTTCAATGGAGCTTCAGATTGACATGATCTTGCTTTCAATTATGCTTGGCCTTTCTTTAGATGCTTGATGGAAGTGAAATGGATAAAGGAAAGGGATGGACTCTTGGAGTTTCAATCTCAAAACAGATGGAGAATTGAAACCTGATTTTCAAAGAAAATCTTCAAGTTTATCCTTCAATGGTGAGGGTTTGAGGTTGCAGGTTCAAAGCTTGGGCATGAGGTCCTTAATTCTGAGCAATGAGGGTCTTATTTATAGGCCATGAGATTGATTTTTACACACTTCCAAATTTGGAAAATTTTGAAATTCTTTTTTGCATGGTTGCATGGGCATGTGCTAGGCCCATGAAATGATGTGATCTGATCCAAAATTGAATGTGCATCATGCTGAATTCATGTTGGTGTGCCATGCAATTGTGTATGAAAAGTGAAAGTTGAAATTATCCAAATGGTCCTTTAACTTACACCCATGCGCAAGTCCTTCATACTTTGGCCAAATGAGGTGATCTTGGACTTTTTAGAAAGGTGAGATCAAGGGGAATAACTTTCATGTTGTAAGACTCCAATTTTGACCCTAAGATCCCTCATGGCATCATAACATTGCATTTGCATCTTGCCTCAAGGATCATAAGCATCTTGGCTCTTACCCTTTGGGTGGGATCTCTTGAGAGGTGGTTTGAGATCACCAAGCATGCTTGAATTGTATATTATTGCTTTTCTCATTTTATCTATTAACCAAAAGCACAAAAAAATATGTCACTAACATCTTCTGTTTGTAGCTTGAGCAGTCACAAGATCCAAAGCTTCTAGGAGATCCTATGTGCATTGATATGGCCAAGTGAAGATGAAAGAAAGCATGGAAATGGTTCCCAAAGCTCTCATCCATCAAATATGCCTCCCAAATTTCTCAAATCACCATTTTGATCAAAGCAAACCAAAGGGTTTGAGGCTTGTTTCCCAAGGAAACCCTAATCCATTTGTTCATCAACTGTGCCTTGTTCATGAAGCAACCTCAACCCATGATCAAATACAATCAAGGGAAGTTCTTTAAATCATCATTTCATGCATATTTGAGCTTATTTGGGTGTCCTCAATCATCAATTCATCAATATATGAGGTTTGGACTTGAGAAGTTGATCAATTAATTCATCTGACTATTTTGAAGTACATTGAGACCTAACTTTTAATGTGTTTGTCAAATGGAGATTACCCCAAGAGAAACAATGTTCTTAAGAACCATATGAACAACTTTCATGTTCATAAAAAATTCATTTGAATCTTGGAAGGTCATCATCCATTTCAAGACATTATAGGTCATTTTGACTGAAACCTTAATTTTGGGTCAACTTCCCAAGGACATAACTCATTCATTTTTCATGATTTTGAGGTGGGATCAAATGCATTGTAAAGCTTAAGATGTCTAATTCAAATGTTATGTTTAACAAATGTTCAAAATCCTAAAATAAATACATGTGATAATGCAAAACATTATAGGTCACTTTGGACCAAAGGCATTGAAATGTGAAAAAGTATAACTTCAAGTGCTCATAACTTCTTCATCAAAAATCCAAATGATGCAAAATTTAAGTCCAAATTGATTGTATTGAAAAGATCTACAACTTTTATGTTGAATATTTTGTCATTTGGAGCTTGTATCATTGAAACATAAGGGCTTGAAGTTTGGCCATTTTTGAAATTGTCACATGTACATGTTTTGCACCCTACACTTCATGATCAATTTTCACCAATTTCCAAATGTCAAGCGAAGTTTTGGTCAATATAACAAATGATCCTCATGCAAAAATATTTCCAACCATTACCCATAAGGTTATGCTTCAGTTTGGGAAATGCCATTTTCGAAGAGATGAACGTATTGGTACAATTTTGGAAACTCATTAAAAATGCATTGCATGAGCTAAGCATACACAATCTGCACATCCATTCTGATTTCATTTTGCATAAGCTTGCAAATCCAAGTGGAATTGGGCCCTCCATGCGCCTGTACAGGCCCATGCATGGAGGCCCTTTCCATCCATGCACATGAAATGATCATGAACTCAGCCATCCTTTGCTATAAATAAGTTCTTCAGGCCTCTCATTTCAACAACCTAAGGGCACCTGTTATGCTGCACGAATCACACCTTAACCATACTCAAAGGAACTCACCATTTTCTCTCAAATTTTTTCAGATCTAAACTTCAATTTCCTTGATTGATTTTTAGATCTACAGTTCCTAAGCCTTGCTCACATTGATCCATATAACACACTGCAAGCTTAAGCATCAAGAGATCGTGCTCTCAAGCTCTTCAATTCAGAGGTTCACTTCAAATATCTACTTGCATATTGCTTATTTCTTATTGTTGCTAGGTTGTCTGAAGTCCTCTTCATAGAGGCAATCATTTTGAGCTTTGAATTGTTGAAATCCAACAAGTTCCAGTTGAACACCACAAAATTCAAGCTTTGATTCCTCTTTATATGGAAGCCTAGAGTGAATTTGGTTGGTACAGGGGTGATGTACATCACCCCAGCTTTCATTTGGTACCTGGGTCGTGGCTTTTGGTGAACATTTAATCTCTGCAACTTCTGGCCGGCGCCGGAGGTCTGGCCGGAGAAGACGGTGGTGTAAACCACCGTCTGGTCTCTAGAATGAATCACAGTCGTGCGTTTCTATTTCCAGATTTGATCATGGCCACTCAATGTTATGACTCAATTAAAGGCCAAGTGTGATGCAGTTGACTCACGTGTTTGGTAGGCGCACGATGTGATCCATATGATGCGCAAGCTCAATTAATGAGCTCCATCCAACGCTTCTCGTTTTTTGCAATTTTTAATTTCAGATTTCATTTTCTTTTCATTTCTTTAATTCCTTTTCATTTCAAAAAATCATATCTCCTTTATTATTGGTCCAAAAAATGTGAGACCAATTGTATTATTCTCCTTTTAATTTCTAGTTTCTAAAAATGATTTTTAATATTTTTTATTTTATCATTTGATATTTTTTAGGAATTTTCTCTTTTCTGGTTATTTTTAATTCATTTAAAATAGTTTTTGAAATTCAAAAAATACAAAAATATTTTTCCAACCTCTTTGAATGATGATAGATTTATGAAAAATATTCTCATCAATTTATTAATTGATTTGATATTTTAATTCAATTAGGTTATTTTTATGCATTTTTAATTGATTAAAAATAGTTTCTGACTTCTAAAAATGTTGAAATTTTTTGTCAAACTTTGTTTGACCTTGTTGAACTTAGGATAATTCACTTGGACTTTTCAAAGTTGATTTGAAGTGAATTTGAAATTTGACCTTTCTTTATTATTTTAATTCAAGTATTATTTTACTTTTGAAAAATACCAAAAATATTTTTTTGGTTTCTTGACTTCTAATCTTCATTTTGCTTCTATTTACTATTGTTTAACCTTGATTTCCTCTATCTTTGGTCAATGCTTGTTGATTACCTCATTTCATTTTCATTAATGCACTTTATTATTCATCTTCTTCTTCTTCTTTTTCTTTTTTTGATCAATGAGTTAAAGATTGGTGGTTAGCCTTGATACATGGGAGGTTTAACCTTTCTTGATTCAAATCTAATTCAACTTGATCATGGATCAAGTGAATGGCTTTGCATTAAGGATAGGTTGCTTCCTAATCAAGCAAAGAACCTAAATCAATACAAGATCATTTCTCATCTTCTTTTGGCATGGCAAGTTGTAGGAGTTTGATTCACTAATCAAAATCTCTAACTTGTGTTGTTGCCTACATTATTATTGACCGGCCTCAAATAGTTGTGACTTCTACATAAGTCCAATTACGATTGCTTAACATAGCGCTAAATTGCCTTATGGCACACTAATACTAACCATTAACCATTAACATTTAATTCTTGCAATTTACATTTATGCAATTTACTATCCTTGCACATATTCTCCATTTGCTTTTCCCCTTTGCTCACTTGAGTACATGTTTATGTTAATGCAATTTTCCTTTTGCTCACTTGAGCACATAATTGTGTATATATTATTGTGTTTGTGCTTTTGTTTTGATTGTTGTGAACCAAATGCAAAAATGGACAAAAAGGACTTAGACTTTAGGATATTTCCTATGCAAAAATGGAGTCAAAGAGCAACTAGGCCTTAGGCCTTTAGAGTGCTATAAAAGTCAAAGAGCAACTAGGCCTCTTGCCTTTAGAATGCTTAATGTTGAAGAGGAATTGAAAGGACCAATTTCTAAACTCTTTCTTGTCCATTCTTTGTTTGCTTTATAGAACTTTTTGATGTGTGTGTTCTTGTGCTAGGGATTCCAACATTGAGCCTAAGTGAAGAACCATTGTCATGAGCTTCTAAAGAGAGAGATCTAAGAGCCATTGGGGAATCTTATAAGAGCTTGCTTGCTTGATTGATTGATTGAGTATACACTTATTTGCTTGCTTATTCCAAAGGATGAGAGCTACTTGGATCATCAATATGATCTCAAGAAGGGAACTCCATTTGTGGTCTTATTTCTTTCCCTTCATCTCTTGTATGATTAGGACTTAGCCATTCTTATTCTTCCCTCCACTCTAACCCAAGCCAAAACTTTTGTGCAAACATTAACACTTCTTTTCAAACATTAGAAACCTAAGCATTATGCTTTTGATTTTCAAACTTTCTTTTCATAACACTTATTTTGAATTGAATCTTTAAGTCAACTTTGACCATATTTTGTAAATACTTTTCATTGGTAAATATAACTCATTCAAATGCTTTTGTGGTTTCAATGGCCACTTTCTTATCAAAACTTTTCATAACCTTTAGCTATTAGGTTTGAATTATCCTTGAGGTAGATATAATACTTACTTATATCCTTAGTGATGGACAATGAGTCTTCCATGTTTATTATAGGGTTAACCCCTCACTAGCATGTTGAAGTTATCCTCACATGGTGGATTTTGTGGTTTTTTGGTTGAGTGTTCTCCCTTGGATAAAAAAAGACCTTAAGGCTTTTGGACCAAATCAATTCACCAACTTGTTTTGAGATTTTTACCCCGAACTACGAGGTTTTGATCCTAATCTTTTTTAAGATGGTACGTAGGCAATGGGTTTATCCATTCAAACACAGAATTTATAAATAACTTGTATATTCTCTTCTCATCTCCCCAATCATGTTTGCACAAACAAATTTTCACAAAAATACCAACCTTACAACAAGTGTGAAAAGGGCTCCCTAGGAGTACCTAGGATGTTTTTGGTGCTTAACACCTTCCCATTGCATAACCAACCCCCTTACCCCGATCTCTGACATTTTTATTAGTTTTTGATTCGATAAAACTTCTCGGCTTTTGTTCGCTTTCTAACCTTTCCTTTGGATAAATAGAAGTGCGGTGGCGACTCGACTTGTATGGTTTACTTTTGATTTAGTCGATAAATCTAAAGGTAATAAATACCCCGCTACACATGTTGAACACTTTTTCATTTGAAGCTTGGATCATGATGAATTTTGAGGTGGAAGTTTGGGAAATCAAACATATTTGAAAAAATTTCTAAGTCCCAAGTCAATTGTTCACTTCTTCCACCTTGAATAACTTTTTCTATGGACTTTAAATGAGAAAAATTCCTTCATTAAAGTTGTATATATTTCAAACCTATTAAATTTGGTCATAAATTTGACCTCATTTGGATTTGGCATGAAGGAGGTATGAATTTTAGAAGTTGAGGAAAATCACTTGTTCAATGGTATTGGCCCAAAATGGCCTATAATGTTTCCACTTGGCACATGCATTTGCAAGTTGAATTTTCACTTCCTCCAAACATCAAAGTTGAAATAGACATCTTTAATTTGATCATGAAATTTTAATTACTTTAATCTCATAAAAATTGAGCAAGTTATGGTCTTGGGAAGTTGACCTCCAAACTAGGGTTCAGACAAAATGACCTATAATCTTTCACCATAAAAATATGACTTTCCAAGAAAAACTAGCTTTTGACCTAAACATGAAAGTTGTTTGGAATTTCATTTTGAGTAACGTTTCTCTTGGAATCATTTTCATATGATAACAATTGTATGAGATAGGGTCTAGGGAACCCCAGTTTTGACTAGTTGACTTCCTCTGGTCAACCACCATAAACCATCTGAGTAGCTTGACATTCTATTGACTTTTGGGACTCATGGAGGATCACATATGCATAAGATAATGAAATATGAAGTATCCCTTGAAATATTTGATCAATTGTTGAAGAAACTTATTGAAGAAGTCACACAAGATACCCAGATGAATTAGGGTTTCTAAGGCAAACAAACGTCAAACTCTTGATGAATTATTGATCAAAATAACATGTGAAGATCATGGGGATCCATATATGATACATAGAGTCAAATGTGAACCATTTATTGATTGCACCCCTTGCATTGAGGGTCTTAAACCCTATATATGAGCTTGATGGAGCATAGGTAAGCACACACACTACCTATAAAAGAGTTAAACTATACATTGACATATTTTTTGGTATTTTGGTTAGTAGACAAAGAAAAATGAAGTATGATATAATCAAATATTCTTGGTGATCTCTCTCAATGCAACCCCAATGAATGAGAGGTAAGGAGGATGCCAAGGTGTGATCCCAATGCTAATGCATATGATGAGATAGCATGAGGGACCTTAGGGTCAAATTTGGGGTCTTATAGTGACTCTGGTTTTATTGACGTTGAGTTAACCAATAGCTCGATGGTCATGAATTTACCGCTACAAAAAGAAAGTGGTGACTCTACTGGAGAGCAGTCCTCAGTGGGTTTAGCCTACTTTTTGTGTGTATTATATTTGTTGATTATTGATGTTTGTTTGTTTGTATATATTTTATGTGTGATACTTTCTATCTGTTGTGCTTGGTGATCTATGTGTGGTGAGATAAGTTCTAACCCGAACTTGAGTGCAATCTAAGATAGGAGAGTGGTATAGTCATGTTGGCTTTGAAAGAGTTATTCCTGAAAGAGTTTGCATGAGACCCCCCACTTAGTGGAGATCGCTTTGGAGTTACTGATGTCACATGAGTAAGTCGTGGATATGCATTACTTTCTCTGATCTGGGAGTTCGAGAAGCTGAAGACCGTAGAACATTTAACCTAAATTTGGCTATTTAAGATGTAGTGCAGAGACTGTTCAAGTGTAGACTTGATAACAGTTGTTACACGATACTACACTCAGACGAATTTCTCTTGAGAATACTATGGGTTGATGAGTCAGTCATCCAAACCTATAGTATCTGATAGATGGGATCACGACTCTGGGAAATTTTTAGAACATGATCTATAGGTTTTTATCCTTAGTACACTCCTTTGGGATGGTTCTTAACCCGACTCCATGCTCGTGACTTGCAATAAACCCTTTGATTCTTGGTTAATCTGAAATGTCTCATCAATATCAATGGAACTTAGGTGTTGATAGGGTGAAAACCTTAATCCACCAAAATGGATGATTGATATTAATGATGACTTGATCCATCCCTTGACATTTGTTTGTGTTTGCCTTGTGCATGATCCCTTATGTGTGATTGTTGCATTCATGCATACATACACATCATAACATTCATCAAAAAATAAAATTTCAAGGAACTAAGGTCGTATTTGCAAATATTTTCAGACCATGGATTATGCACGAAGGAACACTAAAAAGTACAGTTTCAGATGTCCAGACTTTAAAGAGTTAAGGAAAGCTAGCATCATTTGTAGTTGATCCTATGGATTTCAAAGGACATCATGGAAAGCTTTTGTTTGTATTGTCTACTGATGTGATTGAAGGACTCTTGAGTGTCTTGGTTCAGTTTTATGATCCTTTCTTTTGGTGTTTCCTTTTTCTCAATTATCAACTTATGCCTATGTTAGAAGAGTATGCCCATCTCTTGGGTATACCCGTATCTGACAAGGTACCTTTCAGTGGATTAGTGGAGATTCTAAAACCCCAAGTCATAGTTGATGCTCTTCATTAGAAGAAATCCGAGATCGATGCCAATATGACGAAGAAAGGAGGGATCTGAGGTCAAATTTCTGAGTTTCTGATTGGGAGAGCTATTGCTTTTGCTCAAGTTGGTAGAATAGATGCTTTCGAGTCTATCTTTGTCTTGCTCATCTATGGTTTAGCATTGTTCCCTAACATTGACAACTTTGTCGATGTTAACGCCTTTAGAATTTTCTTGATTAGGAATCCTGTTCCGACTCTGTTGGGTGACACGTATTTCTCTCTACATCTAAGGAATTCTAAGGGTCGTGGAACTATTGTATGCTGCATCCCTCTTCTGTATAAGTAGTTTATTTTGCACTTGCCTCAAACACTAGTCTTCTTGGAGAGAAAGCAATGTCTATGGTGGTCTCAGAGACTTATGTCTCTCACTAATGATGATATTACTTGGTATGATTATGGATTTGATGGCTTGGAGATTATTGACAGTTGTGGTGAATTCTCTAATGTGCCTCTCATTGGTACATAAGGAGGAATCAACTACAACTCTGCTTTGGCTCATTGTTAGCTTGGGTTCCCCTTGAAGGATAAACCTAATAACGTTCAGTTAGAAGGTATGTTCTATCAAGAGGGTAAAGATCCCCAAATTTTAAAAATTAGGATGGTGCGTGCTTGACATAATGTTCATAGGAAGGGAAGATTCGAGCTTGGATCGTGCAATTGTGTAGCTTTAGAAGCTTACACTAGTTGGGTGAAGAAGAAAGCTTTGGAGCTTAAGATGTCGCATGCCTGCGAAAGACCTATGTCTATGGTTGTGGATGAGCAATCACCTCTCCCTAACCAAGATGTAGAGGAGTTGGAAGATGCACTAGCTAAGATGAAGCAAGAGAATGGCCTTTGGGAAGAACGATTCCATGCTTTGAATTGAAAGAAAGTGGAGTTGCAACTTGAGTTGAAAGACAAGGATGCACTCATTGAGATTCTTGAAGAGCATGCAGTAAAGAGAAAGAGAGAGAGAGAGAGAGAGAGAGAGAGAGAGAGAGAGAGCCAGAGGATTTATTTTACTCTAGTATTCCTCATCCTTCCGGTGCTTGAAGGAAGATCGTCGATCAGCTCATCATCGAGAAAGCTCATATGAAGACCGCTTATGAGTCAGAGATCAGACGCATCCGAAGGAAGTACACACCCTTGGCCAGTTCAGTTGATGCAGTTGCTAGGGATCCTTAGGATGATACTTTCCTTTTCTCTTGTATTTATATTTTTGTTTCTGAAATTGTTCAGTGTAATCCTTCCAAATTTTATGAATGAAAAAGAGATTTTATGGTCAAATCCAAATGTTATTATTGATTATTATTATTGAAATATTTGCAAATAAGGCTTTGTATGTTCCTTGAAAAAAATAAAATAAAAACATTGCATTCATGCATCATTTGCATAGCATGTTTCTTGCTTTCTATCCCTTCGGCCAAATGTCTCATTGTTCTTCATCTTTGTATCAGACAAGTTGACTCATCAATACGATACTCGCACTAAACGTCAATGAAGAATGGATCAGATGGAACAAGAGAATCGAGAACTCAAGGAAGAAGTTGCTAGACTCACCGCTCTTATGGAGTCACTCATTGCTGCTCAGAGTCAACCGACTCCAACTCCTGCAACTCCTCAACAAAGGACTGACATCTTAGAGGTCATCTAAATGCCAGTGTCTATGTTTCCTACCAGCCAGCCTGCACTAGCTACACATGTCGGATTCCCATGTGGAGTGCCTCCTAATTTTGTGCCTGATGGTTATGCTCCAATTATTGCTCCTATGTCGGCATCTCGACCGGTCATGATGACTCCTTCTTCTATTATGCATGCTTTGCCTCGTGTTGAGGAAGCTATTTATCATTATGAGTCGTCTGAGGGCCCTAATATGTATGAGAAAATGGATGAAATGAAAGACCAATTTCAAGAGCTGAAAAAATAATTGAAGACCCTGAGGGGTAAAGATTTGTTTGGGAAAAATGCTGTTAAACTTTGCTTAGTGCCAAATGTGAAAATCCCTATTAAATTCAAGGTCCCCGACTTTGAGAAGTACAAAGGGAATACTTGTCCTTTGAGCCATCTTGTGATGTACGCTCGCAAGATGTCAACCCAGACAGATAATGATCAATTGCTCATCCATTATTTTAAAGACAGTTTGACCGATGTCGCGCTCCGTTGGTACATGGGTCTAAATAGTGGTAAGGTACCACGCACTTAAGTGATTTTGGAATATCATAAGATATGGGCCACAAACATTTAAGTGGGCTTTTTAGCTTGCAGCCCACACAAGTGGTTCTATAAATAGAACCTGTGCAGAAGCATTTGATTAGATGAAATTTCATTTCTCTCTCTCTCTCTCTCTCTCTCTCTCTCTCTCTCTCTCTCTCTCTCTCTCTCTCTCTCAAAACCTTCATTCGTAGTAGCTAGCACTGAGACTGAAGGAATTCGTTCGTGTGGACTGAGTAGAGGAGTTGTCACCATTCAACGTTCGTGATCACTCCTTAGATCTGCATCAAATGTTTCAATTGCCACAAGAGGTAATGATTTCTATCACTGGTCATGCCCATTCGTAAGGATCACTAAAGGAGAAAATTTTAATTTCTGTTGCATTTTGGATTGCTATTCTCCTTCAATCTCGCCCGTTCATGACAACTCCTTCTTCTATTATGCATGCTTTGCCTCGTGTTAAGGAAGTTATTTATCATTTTGAGCCTCCGTCTGAGGGCCCTGATATGTACGAGAAAATGGATGAAATGAAAGACCAATTTCAAGAACTGAAAAAAAAATTGAAGACCCTGAGGGGTAAAGATTTGTTTGGGAAAGTGCTGTTGAACTTTGCTTAGTGCCAAACGTGAAAATCCCTGTTAAATTCAAGGTCCCCGACTTTGAGAAGTACAAGGGGAATACTTGTCCTTTGATCCATCTTGTGATGTGCGCTCGTAAGATGTCAACCCAGACAGATAACGATCAATTGCTCATCCATTATTTTCAAGACAGTGTGACTGATGTTGTGCTTCGTCGGTACATGGGTCTAGATAGTGGCAACGTCCGTACTTTCAACGACTTAGGAGAGGCCTTTGTCAAGCAGTACAAGTACAATATATATATGGTTCCCGATCAGGACCAATTGCATTCCATGTCTCAGAAGGATAAGGAGACGTTTAAAGAGTATGCATGGATGTGGAGAGAGCTTGCTGCTCAGATTAGTCCCCCATTGGAAGAGAAGGAAATGACGAAGATCTTTATGAAGACTCTAAGAGGGCCATTTGTCTAAAGAAGAAGCATCTACGAGCAAGAAGTATGGAGGAAGTTTCTCTAAGAAGAGAGAAGGAGAAACCAATTTAGTATCTGTGAGGAGGCAAAAGAGGCCTTATGCAAGGAAGAATTCTAGGTAACAACATCATCATCAGGTATCCTCTGTTATTTCGGTATTTACCAACAATTCTGTTATTCAATCAACATTAGTTCAACAACAAAAACAACAACAATGTACTCACAACAACTACAACAATCAGCATAATAATTTTTAAAGGAAGAAGGTCATTTTTGATCCCATTCTGATGTCTTACGCCGAACTATATCCTTCTCTTGTCGTCAAGAAGTTGATCCAACCGAAGAATCCTCCACGTACACATGAACCTCTACCATGGTGGTACAAGCCCGATCAGCAATGTTCTTTTCATTAAGGGGCGCCCAACCATGATCTCAATAATTATTATCCATTGAAGTATGAAGTCCAGAAATTGGTCAAAAGTGGGATGATGTCCTTCGAGGACCGTGCACCAAATGTCAAAGCTAACCCATTGCCAGCTCATGGCAATTCTTCTGTGAATATGGTAGGTGGTTGTCTTGGTAAATACAGAGTTTTTGATGTTCGACGTATCCAAAGATCGAGTCTTTTAGTTTTGTATTCGATCTGATGTGTAACACTGGGGATGGGATGTTTATTACATGTTATGTTTCTCAAAGATGTTTTAGATTATTTTTATTATCTTTTCGGTATGGAGACTTTTTATGATTAAATGATGTTTTTATTTCACTGCCTTAATAAATGTTATGTTTTGTTGGATAAGATGCTTGGGGAGCCATGTGTAATACTTTAATTGAAAATTTTATTTGAAATATTTTATAAATAAAGAGTATGGGTTTTATGGTGTTACATAGTTGGTATCAAAGTTTGTCGGTCCATTCGGCCTAGGTTGTGACTAATTTGTATGCGACATGTGTGTGAACATTATCGATGCTTTACAGTTAATACTCTACTGATTGGAATTATTTAACTTGTTTGAGTTGGTTATGCAGAGAGAAATGACTAGCAGGAATGACTGAGTAATTACGAATGCTTTAGAAGCAATGGCTAATATGATAGCGTAAGAGAATGAAGATTTGCAGGAGAATCTGAATCTGAATGCTGGTGCTTATGAATTCTATGGGCTGGGAAGGTTTCAAGAAAAATATTCCTACTTCCAATGGGAGGTATGATCCTAAGGGTGCTTAGAGTTGGCTACAGAAGATAGAGAAGATCTTTCGGGTTATGGTTTGTAACGATGAGCAAAAAGTATTGTTTGGGACACATATGTTATCAGAAGAGGCTGACTATTTGTGGGATAATACTTACCAGCAGTTGGGAGCTAGAGGTACTGAGATTATTTGGGAGAACTTTAAGAAATATTTTATGGAGAAGTACTTTTCGGCCGATGTTCGCATTAAGAAAGAGATTAAGTTCTTGCAGCTGAAGCAAGGAAGTATGTATGTTGCTGATTATGCGGCTAAATTTGAAGAGTTTGTGAGATTTTGTCCCTACTTTAATGGTGTGGAAGATGAAGGGTCGAAGTGTGTGAAGTTTGAGAGTGGATTACATCCTGAAATCAAGCAATTCATTGGTTATTAGGAGATTTGTTGGTTCTCAGTGTTGGTGAATAAATGTAGAATCTATGATGAAGATAGTCGGGTCAGATCTTCTCACTACAAGAGTGCCTATGAGAATAAAAGTGGGAATCAATATCATGGTAAACCTTATGTGACCCCAGCTGATAAAGGGACATAGAAGTTCCATCAGAAGGTAGCAGGTGGGAAAGAAATAAGTGGGGGAGGCATCCTTGTTCCTGAGATGTTTCAATGTGTATGTGTAGGTCATCGCGCTGCTTAAAGAGTTTTAAGTATGGTAAACAAGGTCATCATTCTACTGAGTGCAAGAGTAATGTTTCGACTTGTTATAATTGTGGTGAACCTGGACATATCAGTATCCAGTTTCAGAAACTGAGAAAGGCGCTAGCTGCTACGCAAGCTAATGCTAGAGTGTTTCCTCTGAGTGGTATGGATATCTCGAGATCAGATAATTTGATTCAAGGTATGTGTTTAATTGATGGTGTGTCTCTGATTTCTATGATTGATACTGGTGTGACACATTTGTTTGTATCTCTTGATTGTGTCAAAAAGTTAAATCTTATAGTGTCTTTTATGATTGGAAGTATGATCATTGATACCCCATCAGCTGGTTCAGTGACTACTGCGTTGGTGTGTTTGGATTTCCCTTTGAAAATTTATGGTGAAGGATTTAGAGTTGACTTTATATGTTTGTATTTGAGTCAACTCAATGTGATTTTGGGGATGAAATGGCTAGAGTTCAACTGTGTGTTGATTGTTTCCTGAACCCGAAGAGAGCACAAATTTGATATTCATGCCCGCTAGTCAAGTTGAGATGTCTTTGAGGGAGGACAATCAGGTGCTCGTGATGTTCGCTTCTTTGATAGTGGAGAGCGATGTTGTGGCTAGTGTTATGCCTATGGTGTGTGGGTTTCCTGAAGGAGAATAGTGATCCAAAATACAGCAAAATTTAAAAAATTTCTCCTTTAGTGATCCTTACGAATGGGCATGATCAGTGATAGAATCGTTACCTCTTGTGGCGATTGAAACCTTTGATGCAGGTCTAAGAAGTGATCACGAATGTTGAATGGTGACAACGCCTCTACTCAGTCCCCACGAACAGATTCCTTCAATCTCAGTGCTAGCTGCTATGAATGAAGGCTTTGAGAGAGAGAGAGAGAGAGAGAGAGAGAAACAAAATTTCATCTGAACAAATGCTTCTGCACAAGGGTTCTATTTATAGAACCACTTGTGTAGGTTGTAAGCTAAAAATCCCACTTAAGTGTATGTGGCCCATATCTTATGATATACCAAAATCACTTAAGCACGTGGTACCTTATCATATTTCGTAATACTTAAGTGCACCGTACCTTACGATGTTATACAATTCACTTAAGTGCACCTTACCTTACGGTGTTCCTTATTTACTCTATCTCTCATCAATCTGTCCTTTTGTGTGTGACCCTGCAGGTTTTCGCGGCATTGACAATTATATTAAATCACGTATTTAACATAATAAATAGTGAGCGATATCTAGCAACACATCACTGCTACCAAAAACACGAAAATGTCATGTGATCTGACAAATCCTTTTGTGATAATACTTGTGTGTACAATTACCCTTTTGCCCTTATGTCTATATTGAACACAAGGCATAGACCGTGTCATCCTTGGCCAGTTCAATATTGGGCCCTTAGACATTTATCATGTTACGCAGGACGGGCAAATTCCATCTAGGTCACTCATGTCACTCAGAATGCTTTGTGGAGTACCCATTGTCGCATTACGCGAAAAACCGGCGGGAAAACAAGAACAACAGAGCCGCCACCGTGCGTTATTTATCCCAAAAGAGGGAAAGGAAACGCTCAGAGTAAACCTGGAAAGAACATGGCCTCGCGACCAAAGAGAATGGGATCGGGAGTCGGTTATGCGAAGGGAAGGTATTAGCACCCCTACGCATCCGTCGTACTCGACGGGATCCACGCACAATAGGGAGGAAAATGGTTGCTAAAACACTGCTCACACACACACACACTGGCTGAAAGAGACACGAGAAAACAGA
This sequence comes from Lathyrus oleraceus, assembly GCF_024323335.1. Lineage (NCBI taxonomy): Eukaryota > Viridiplantae > Streptophyta > Magnoliopsida > Fabales > Fabaceae > Lathyrus > Lathyrus oleraceus. The sequence goes on from NC_066582.1 coordinate 174,693,665, forward strand.
CTGAAACTGACTCGGCAGGATACCGCATCCTGGGCCTACTTAGTCTATCAGGCATAGACATCAGAGTCGAAGTAGTTCAGACCGGGGAAACGACACATGCTCGCTAGGATATCGCATCCTATGCATACGTATCTCCTTGGACGAAGGAGAATCAGAGCATTCGTAGCTCGGCTAACACGCACACAAACAAACACGGGCAAACGTGGAGCCTGAATGCCAATCACTGGACTTACATCAGCATCCGAACCAACAAACACGCACAGGAAACCAACTGCCAATCGCTGGACTTACGTCGGACTCCAACCAGAAAAGGAGAAACAACTCACACAAACAAAACAAAAGGGCGCCCGGAGAGATCAGCTCATCTCCTGCCTACGTACCTCATCTGGTATGAGGATCAGGGCGACGTAGTTCCCCTACGCAGGGAAAAAGGACTAGCCTAACCAGATAACAGAGGGAGACACAACTAGGGAGACTACGACTCGAGCCTAGATGTTATCATGCAAAATCATCCCTAAGTTAAGGTTTCTAGCTAACTTGCACAGGAAGCAAGCCTATCCTAATCATGACTTGCACAGGAAGCAAGCCACACCTAACTTGCACAGGAAGCAAGCTAAACTAAACCTAACTTACACAGGAAGCAAGTCAAACAATCACACAAGCACAAGTAACACACACTATATGCAAGCAATGGGCTCAAACAAGGTTAGGTTTTAGTCGAGGGGTCATATCAACCTCAACAAACAAACCTCTGGAACTGGGTAGTGTTAGCTCTTAACCTTGCCATTGAGGGGCTAAGGTGAAGCAGATGAAAAGAGATGAGGGGTGTGCCTCATTGCTCTTATCCCTGGTCAGGGAGAGCATTTGAATATCAGAAGGTGTGGGAGTTCAGAAAGGGGGAACTCTCTCCACAAGTTAGACTCTATAGATCGTGGGTTTTTACTCACTATGCATCAACACAGGTAGTGTGAGCAAGGTGAGTGACACACAGAATAGTAGGAGATAGGTTGCATATCTCTTGGATTCTACCAATTGCCTCTTCACTTAGGAGGTCTTTGCATATGTACAAGGACAATTTTAAACAGTCACAAACATTGCCTCTTAAGGAGGACTTCAGACAGTTGCCTGGCCAAGTAACAGGCCAGGTCTTCCAGACTACATGAAGATGAGAAATTATACCTCAATGCAAATTGTTATTAAGCAAAGCAAAGCAAGTTCTTAAAGAACTAAGCCACTAATGGTACCTGAAACCAGTCAAACAGAATCAGTACACAACTCAAAGTTAAAGCAAAATGAGATAAGGATCAACAGTCTACACAATCAGTTAAATGTGCAATGCACAAGGCTCAAAGCATGTGAGCCAAGCAACCTACAAAACAAAAAGGTTAGTCATGATAATCAATTAAAACTCATTCAACTTGTATAAGTTTCTTTGGGCAATTGCTTCTTAACCTGAAAAAATGAACTCAAACATGAGCAACAGGACCACTAGGACAAGCCTAGGGTCAAAAGGGGATGAGAAAGTCAAAACAGCAAGTGAAATCCAATCAAAATCATATTCAAACAATCAAGAAGCAAACTCAATTGGTTCCACAATCATATCATTCATCATCATCATTTCATAAGCAAATTAGGTCAAAGCATGGCATATGGAAGCTCATAGAAGTCAACATCAAGACTTAACTCAAAACCAATCATAAACAATTCCAAAAATTCTCAAATAATTCATGATCAAACATCACCCATAACATGATAGGCACACCAAATTTCAGCTCAATTGGATCATGGGAAGTAGGGAAATGAAAATCAGAAAGGCAGGGCAAGTTCAAACATGCTCAAAGAAGTCAACCAAACATGCACCAACTTGAATAAATCATAAATCAGTGATAGCAAATGAGAAATGAATGGGACTAAAACCATGATAAACCTTAAGATGTCTACTAATCACATGTCAAATTTCATGTTCATCCAATAATGTATGAGAATTTCACAAAGCAAATGGGAACAAGTGTCACAAAAGTCAACATTTTGGTCAAACAGGGGAGAAATTATCAATCAAATAGAAAATGCATTCCAAAATTCCAGAAAAATTCATACACATTCTCAACATCTATAAGCATGTTCATGCAAAAGATCAGACCAAATTGAGTTCATTAGGCAAGGTAGATAAAATCATGAAGTTGGACATCAATGGTGTGACACAAATTGTCACACCCTAATTCAGAAAATCATAACTCACAAACCAGCAATGATAAATTCACAAACTCTACACCAAAATCACCATGAGTGTGTCTAGTTTGAGCACAAAAAAATTGGAAGCCAATGGATAAAGCATCATCATTTCACAATTGATTTGGCAAAGTGTACAAATAATGGTCAACATGAACAATCCCTAGCACAATTTAAAATCCATACATGCAAAAAAATTGTAAAAATCATGATAAAAAACTAGAGATCAAGAGGAGTATTTAGCAAAAAATCCCATGAATTTTGGATTAAAATTGGTTGACTTATGATTTTTCAAAGACTGGTCACAAAATGAAATAATTATTGAGAATTAAAATGAATTAATTAAATAAATGAAATTAGGCGTGGCAATATGGTAATTATGTGGACAAGTTAATGAAACGCAGCGCAGCACATAGAAGCATGTCACTCGGTGATTGGTTATGGGCAATGAAATAGTGATTCCCATGCAAAGACATAAACGACAAAAGCCAAACGCGAATGAAACAGGATTTCTGGGTTTGCACTTAGGGTTTTGGCTACAGTGTTCATCATCTTCAACAAATCGTGAAATTTTTTTGGTCACAGTTTTGAACAATAAGCATAGCATTCAACTCAGCAAACAACATACATCACAAATCCAACCATCATTTTCATGGAATCGAGCTAATATGGAAGCATCATGTAAAAACAATAATGAATATCAAACTTTAAAACCAAATTACTTTCAGCATACTCAATCATTTTCTTTGGTTCAAAGCTTAAAATGATCATGGCAAATAGACCTAACTAAAGCATATCATGGTTTAGTGAATGGAGAAATTCGAAAACTCACCAAATTTGATGAACAGTTGCGATTCAGAGGTTCTTTGGCTTCAAATTGTTGAAACAGATGTTGCTAGTTGCTTTAAATGATGAATGGTTGAAGACTTTAAGCTCAACAATGTTGATTCCAGCTCAAATCGTGGACTGCCATGGAAGGAAGCTTGATGAAACAGTGCCTTTCTTTTGCTTACAGTTGTGATATGGTGTTTGCTACAGCTCCAAAAATGATGGTATATGATGACAAAACCAACCCAAGCTCGTGTGCTTTGAGATTTTTTTTCAGAAAAAATGCAAAGTGAAGGAATGAGAATTTGAGAGAAACTGATATTTTGATCTGGTTTTCAATTGTGTGCTAGGGCTTTTCAGAGTCAAAATGAGGTATATATTCTCTGTTTAAGGTTGGCTTAAGTTGGTTAATGGAAATGTTAAGCACAATTTGCATAATGACATGTTTGGACCAATTTTGCTAAAACCAAGCCAAATCACATGGGGTGTATGAAAGTGCACGAATTGGGCCTTGGACAAACTCCAAATGCAATTTCTGAACCATTCCAAGTGATACAAATCATTGGAGATGTTTATTTTGAAAGTCCAATTTTTCACTTCATTTAATTAATTCATGCTACTTCAAAAAATGCCATTTTGATTGGTAAGTTTTTGGTGAATGGTGATGACAAATTTGGAAAGAGGGCATCAAATGTGACTTGTAGCAAAAAACCCCACCCAATTTGGCCAAATGGTTTGGAAGATATGCCACTTTGAAGTTCAAAAATTTGTGAGAATGATTTGATCATAACTTGCCAACCTTACATGGGAATTGAGTGTTCTTGGACTTTTTGAAAATGGGAGAATAAGACCTTAAACTTTCATGTTGGGCAAAAATTCATTTGAAGCTTTTATCATGATGTAAGTTTGAGGATCAAGACTTTCCATTTTTGGCAAATTCCAATTACAGGTCAACTTTCTATTTTTGGAAATTTCTTGTTTGACTTCAAATTCTTCAATGTGGATGTTTGACATGCTAAATGAGGCTTATATGGACATGATTGAGCCCTCTCAAACCAATTCCCACCATCAAATCACTGATTAAATGCACAGTTGACCAACAGTTGATTTTTTAGGGTTTCTGATGGACTGTGCATTGACTGATGACTTCTGAACCATCAAACCTTGACCAAATCACTTCAAAAGGACCCCTAGGTCATGTGAACATGTTGGACCAACCCTAGGGCCTTGTCTCATTGGAAATTGTACTTGCTTGCTTGACTGACTGATCTCCTGATCAGTTTGACCTAATCTGTGAATGGCTTGCACTTGGGCAAAATGGACAATGCAATGTTATGCAGTGGACTATGTTAAATGTTATGACCTAATATGAGAATGTATGTACAAAAGTTAGGTGAAAATTTGAGGTGCTACACCCATCAACTGTCTTTATGGTCATCCAGTTACGGGTAACATTTGATCAGCAATAAAGCACTCGACTATACATCTAGGGTCCATAGTAGTTTCAGGTTAAAGGGTGGTATACACCACTATCACCATGAGAATAACTTATGACACTTTGCATAACATTCTATATAGTATTCTCATAGCGGGTCAATCCAGTATAAATATTACTCCTAATATTCATACCTATGTTTAAGACTTGATTAATCCTTATCCATGATCCATGAGATGCGATCATCAGTCTATATACATAATAGTCTCAGTGCTTTAATGTTATCCCACTTCACAACAAAGCTCGACTACGGATACTTTAAGAATAATGTCCTTATGTTTAATGGGATCTCATGATTAAGTCACACTTGATACATTAAACGGACTAGCTATTATAGGGACTTTATTAAACAAACATAATAAAGAAAAAGCCTTTTATTATTAATAAATAATTCGATACAAGTACCAAAATTATTGGCCTCTAGGGCTTACACAAACAGTGTTTAGATTTCCCTTTGAAATTTATGGTAAAGGATTTAGAGTTGACTTGATATGTTTATCTTTGAGTCAACTCGATGTGATTTTGGGGATGAACTGGCTAGAGTTCAACTGTGTGTTGATTCTTTCCTGAACCCGGAGAGAGCACAAATTTGAGATTCATGTCCGCTAGTCATGTTGTGATGTCTTTGAGGGAGGACAATCAGGTGCTCGTGATGTTCGCTTCTTTGATAGTGGAAAGCGATGTTGTGGCTAGTGTTATGCCTATGGTGTGTGGGTTTCCTGAGGATATTTGTGACTTGATACCATAGTGAAAAGTTGAGTTTGCCATAGACTTAGTACTTGGTACTAGACCTGTGCCAATGGCACCGTATAGGATGTTTGCTTCAGAGTTGATTGAACTGAAGAATCATTTAGAAGAGTTGCAAGATAATAAGTTTGTCAGACCTAATATGTCGTTGTGGGGGCGCCAATATTGTTGGTTAAGAAGAAAGATGGTAGTGTGAGTTTATATGTTGATTACCGATAGTTGAATAAAGTTAAGATAAAGAATAAGTATCCTCTTTCGGGAATTGATGACCTTATGGATCAATTGGTTATAGCTTGTGTGCTTAGCAAGATTGATTCAAGATCGGTTATCATCAAATTCGAATAAAGTCATAAAATATTTCAAAGACCACATTTAGGACCCCATATGGTCATTATGAGTACTTAATGATGTTGTTCGGTGTGTCTAATGCACTAGGCGTGTTCGTGGAATATATGAATAGAATTTTTCATCCATACTTCTCTTAGTTCGTTGTATTTTACATAGACAACATCTTAGTGTATTATAAGTCAGATGGAGAGCATGTAGGACATCTGGGAGTTGTGTTGCAAACTTTACAAGAGAAGAAGTTGTATGCTAAGTTATCCAAGTGTAAATTCTGGTAGTGAGAAGTGAGTTTCCTTGGTCATGTGATTTCCAGTGGTGGTATAGCAGTTGATTTGTCTAAGGTAGACATGATGTTGCAGTGGGAGACTTCTAAGTTTGTCACAGAGATCAAAAGTTTTATGGGTTTTTCTAGTTACTATAGAAGGTTTATAGATGGCTTTTCGAAGTTGGCCTTGCCTTTGACTCAGTTGACTCAGAAAGGGCAAGCTTATGTATGGGATGCTCGGTGTTAAAGAAGTTTCCAAGAGTTGAACAAAAGTTTGATGATGGTGCCATATTTGATTTTACCATATGCAAAGGAATCTTTTATGGTGTATTTTGATGCTTCTAATATGGGCTTGGATGGTGTGCTTATGCAAAATCATCAGGTTGTAATGTATGTTTTGAGATAGCTGAAGGTTCATGAGAGGAATTATCCTACCCATGATTTAGAGTTGGCAGCAGTAGTATTTGTGCTTAAGGATCGAAAGAATTATTTATATGGTTTGAGGTTTGAGGTTTTTAGTGATCAAGAGTTTGAAATATTTGTTTAACCAGAAAGAGTTGAATATGAGGCAGAGAAGGTGCCTAGAGTTTTTGAAAGACTACGACTTTGAGATGAGTTACCATCCTGGTAAAGCTAATATGGTAGCAGATGGTTTGGTAGAAAGTCTTTGCATTTGTCGGCATTTATGGTTAGAGAGATGGACTTGAATGAGAAGTTCATAGATCTTAGCTTGGTGTGTAAGATGACGCTGCAGAGTGTGATGTTTGGTATGCTAAAGTTAACTAGCAGGGTTCTAGAAGAGATTAGAAAAGGTCAGAAATCAAATTTGGGATTGATTTATCGGTTAGGGTTAAGCAATCAAGGTAAATAAGTGGGTTTCATAGTTGATGAAAATGGAGTTATGAGATTCATAGATAGAGTTTGTGTGCCAAATTTTCCAGAGCTTAAGAAGAGAATTCTTGAGGAAGGTCACATAAGTGGTTTGAGTATTCATCTCGAAGCTACTAAAATTTATCAAGATCTTAAGAAGATGTTTTCGTGGCCAGGTATGAAGAAGTATGTAGCCAAGTTTGTGTATTCTTGTTTGACTTGCCAGAAGTTAAAGATTGAGCATCCTAAATCGTCTAGATTGATGCAACCTTTGAGTATTTCTGAGTGGAAGTGGGATAAAATCTTTATGGATTTTATGGTGGGTTTGCCAAGGACATCGAAGGGGAGTGACTTAATTTGGGTTGTGGTGGATAGACTGACTAAGTCGGCTCATTTTATTCTGATAAAGATCAGTTACCCATTGAAAAAGCTAGCAGAGGTTTACATTAGTGAGATTGTAAAGTTGCATGGTATTCTTTTTAGTATTTTTTCAGATGGAGATCTAAGCTTCACATCAAGGTTTGGGGAGAGTTTACATGAAGACTTGGGAACCAAGTTGAGGTTGCTTTCTTCCTACCATCTTGTCGCCATCGGGTTTTTCGGATTAGCAAACTGGGACACAAAGTCACCGCCGAATTTTATTCATTCCTAAGAGGAAAGGGGAAATAGTCGATAAAACCCTCAAGGAAAAGAAATGAACAAAGGAAGTGCATAGACGGATATGGATTAGTCTCGCAACCAAGATTGGGTTCATAAGTCGATTACGCAATGGGAAGGTATTAGCACCCCTCACGTCCATGATACTCCATGGGAACCATTTAAGTTGTCTGCGTGTGTGGATATTTATCTATTTATTGCTTTATTTTCAAAATAGTGTGAAAGAATGAGATTTTGGGTTTTTATTATTGTGCTCGCCAAGGATTATGGCCCTTGTGCCTACGTATCATTCATCGGGTGATGAAGAATCAGAGCTTTGTAGTTCGAAGTAGAAAAATTTTGTGGGTTGGTTGATTTTACCTTTGAGAAAAGGATTTTCGGTGTGATTCCCTTAGGAACAAAAATGAGTTTGATGAGTTGTGTTATTTTTACCTTGAAAAGGGTTTATGAAAAAAGATGCTTGTGATTAAATTGCACTAAAAGTCTATGGGCGGAGGTGAATATTCTAGACAAACAAGTCAAGTGTCTTGTGTCTAAAATAATTAGAGTAAGGGTAGGAGATCTCCATCCTTATTCATTCCCTGCCACTTAAGACTCGTGGCGCACAATACTAATCGTATTTTTATTGTATTTTGAGTTTGATTATGAAAATGCCACTTGATGTTGGGTCAAGGGTTTATTGCTTTGGGTTTGAAATTGGTGACGTACAATGAATATACAAAGTAACCAAGCATGAAAATAAAGGGTCTCATTGTAAGGCATCCCAAGAGAAAGCCTTTTGTGTGCAAAAGTGACCTAAGCTAACAAGTGGATAATGGTCTTATAATAATGTCTCTCTAGGGTAGTGCCATGATGTCATTCTTACAATGGACGATTACAAGTTACAAATGAAATCCAAGGTTAAGGCAAAGTGTCAAGAGGTTACGGAAAGGTCTCCAAGCAAGGGTCCTAAATGAAATCATCTAAGTCCAAAGTTGATTACAAGTGAAATGCACATTTTTAGTCTTATAACTTTATCATGTTTCTGTTTTTTTTTTCCTTGTATGATGACAATAAGTAGATGACAATGATAAATATGCATGATGTGATATACAATGATAATGATGATGGGTACTTTAATGTAAATTACAATGCAATATGATTGACATAAAATAAATCATAAGATAATAACCAGATCATAATAGCAATGGTTTGTGATGAACAATTAATGGTTAGTAAGTGAATGTACAAAGTAACCAATTAGGGATTATCTATCCATAGATCAAAGGACTCAAAATATGGTGCATCAAGGGATAACTTATCATTGATGTAAAGTATTGAAGATGATATTTGATCATCTAATAATACATTTGAACCAATTAAAGTTATACAACCCCAAGTCCATCTATCAAATATTTGACAAATAAAAGATTGTATCACCCAATTATTATAAGTTAACAATTGATTAATGATTAGATTATGTACAAGTTAAACATTGAAGCACAGGTATTAGAGGGTTAGTAGTCAAATGGATCAACAACTTAGGAACACAACCAGGGCTTTATCTATGCATCAAATGACTTAAGTATGCTTAAATAGGGGAAACTTAGCAATGCCTCAAAGTATCATAAATGATCTATTGATCATTCATTGATAGATTTGAAGTATGAAAGGTTTTATCCCCCCTAAAAAACCAAAGTCATAACCAAAATAGACCTCATTAACCATCATCAATAAAGATATGAAAAATCAATAAAATAAGTCAAAATAAAATAAATAAAGTGTGGAATAAAAGAAAAGAGGAAAAATAAGTCAAGTGTGTTTGAGATATATTTTGATTAAATGAAAAATAAGTGGTGAAATAATTGAAAAGAAAATGAAAGGAAATAGTTTTAAAAAATAAGAAAATAAGAAACGCAAGAAAAGAGAATAAAAAGACAAAGGGGGCGCTAGGGGTTGAACTCCTGACCTTGTGGTCATAGGGTCAACCCTCATCCACTGGACCAAGCGCCCTTTGGTGACTACTAACGTGTTGCATGAAATAAATATTATAATCAAACATTAAAACAAAATGCGTGCAGAATAACCAATCAGAAGTTTCCTACGGATTTTTTAGAGGTCGTCAATAGATACACGAGGTCGTATTCTGAGTGTAGAGTATTTCTCAAGAACTTAGAAAGGAACTTGACCTAAAAATTAAATTAAATGACGTATATGAAATTATCAAGGTTTAGACCATGGGGCTTAGCATCATAGAGGAATTTCGAGCAAAATCGTGACATGTTTGAGTGAAAATGGTGAGTGCAACTATCTGGTCGGAATAAATCTCAGATGGTGGCTCTGATAAGTATGAGCAACTCAGGGAAGGTGGTTGCAAGTGGTGTTAGTGTTTCAGAAAGCTTAAGGGAGATTGTATGAAGGTTTCTGGGTGGTTAACTTAGGTTGAAATGACTTGAATCTTTGAAATTGAAACTCTATTTTTGGGGAAGAAACTCGGTTTTGCAACAGAGGCTTTCTGGCTTGAAAATCTAGGTTCTTTTATGGGACACCTTCCCCTATTTAAAGGGAAGGTGTTGGGTGGTTTGGAGGGAGAATGAAAGGGGTTTGTTCAGAAAAGGGTGAAGGTCAAAGCATGCTCAAGAGTGAAACTTGTGGGACAAGTGTGGTTGTGTCTAACCTGGTAATTTGTCTCCATTCAATATATTTTGCATCTAGAATGCTTTAGGTGATGCAAGGTAGATTCAATCAAAGTTGTTATGTTTTTTTTCTTTTTCCATTTTGGGGAAAAAGTTGATTTTTGCACACAACTCGGGTTTGATCACATGGGACCTTGTTGTACTCAAGTTGACTTGTATACGTGTCATACAATGTTATGTAACATGTCTTGGGTCAAATGGGATCATAACACATGAGTTTAGTGGCGTAAAACATCAATATGCAAATTCTGGTTAAGTGTGGTTTGATATGTGCACCATGACAAGTCACCAACTTTGAACTTGGGCCAAATAAAATTGGCGCGTGCATTTTGCATGAAACGTGTGTAAATTGTTCTTTTCCATGCCCTCTATCATTTGCAAAAAGAACCAGGTCAAAAGGAGTTGTGATTTGGAAATGGAATTGAGGTAAAGTAGTGATCATGGGCATGATTATAGGTCTAGCTAAGCATCTTGACCAGCTTGGCCAATCCAAAAATTGAGGTCATTGCTCAATGAATTAGGTCTTGAACCCTGAAACAAAGTTGAAGAGGGATCCAATTAGGGCATTTGGATAAAATAATATCTTGAAAATATTGAAAGGTGAAAAATTTATGAGGTTTGGACCAAATGGTAGGACATACTTGCCAAAATGTGACCAACCATCATGCCCTAGAAATTCCATTTTGAGTTTTCTTGATTTTTAAGGCACCAAGTTGGATGTTTGAAGTTAAAATGATCATAACTTGATGTAAAATGAGGCTTGGGGTCTTGTGGGATGATTTTAGGTCATGGCCATGGGTGAAACCAATGCATTGAATGTGATGAATCAAGGCCAAAATAAGGACATTGTTCCATGGTGAAATGGATGTTTGTTTGATGATAAAATGGTTGCAAATATCTTGGGTTGAGGGTGAATGGAGTGTTGAATGATGGGATGATTAAGTGAGGCAAGGCATAGGGGCAAAAGGTTGCAAAAGTTAGGGTTTCTTGGCCCACAAGTTTCATCAAGAGCCATAGCCAGACAAATTAGGGTTTTGGGGTGCAAGAGGTGTTTTGAAATGATTCAAGAGGTTATGGTATGAACAAAGTTTGTATATTAGGGGTCCTCAAAGGTATGGATAATGTAAAAACTTAATGAGAACTTGTTCAAGTCAGTGAGGATCAAGAACTAGGGTCGAGGTCCTTGGGTGACCAGATGAATCTTCACATGTCTTCAATGAGGACTCACCGTCCAATTAGGGTTTTGGGAGGTGAGTGAGTTGACTTGAGTGATCCCCCAAGGTCCAAATATGCTTGAGGATGAGTATTAAGGTTAAGGTGGCTTGGGCACACCTAAACATGATCAAAGGGTCTTTATGCTCCAAATGAACATCATGCCTTGGGTTTGTGGATCACCATGGGTGTAGATGCATATGAGATGATGTATGAGGGATATATGCTCATGAGTTTGGGTTATGAGGATTATATGGAGGTAGGGTAAATTTGAGGGCATGACAACTCTCCCTATTTAATCTTCTCGGACCTGAATGTATGGATAGCAACGACTTCTATCACTTCAAGTTAGGAGGGGATTAAATACTAAAAGAGTATCCGAAAATTTGCCCTACTGGGGATGAAAGTGATATGAAGTGGTCTGTTATGGATTATATGTGGGAAAGTATTTACGAGATGGCAAATGATCTTGGTATGAGACCAACAATTGGGGAAATGAATATGATATTTTGTGGGCTTCACTAGGGGGAATATGGTTATGATGATTATGTATGTAATACATCCTATGTTATGCAACATAAGTATCTCTTTAAAGCGGAAAGTTTGATGACAATACTCCAAGAAGAGAGGTAGGGAAGAAACTCCGTTAGGGATAAGTTCATAAGCAAAAAGTGGTGACACCCCCTAGCAACGACTAGGGAGGAAAAACCCAGTGATGATTCCTAGCAATGGCTGGAATACCCGACTCTGTTAGGAAGATTTAGATTTAGTTAAGATTCCAAGCAACGGCTGGAATACTTGACATTTGGATAAAAAAATCCCTAGTGATTGCGGGGAAGAAAGAAGTTTAGTGACGATTCCTAAACACGACTGGAATACCTGACTCATTCTGGGGATAATCTTTAGGTTCAGTGATGATTCCTAGCAACGGATGGAATACCTGACTCTGCTCGAGAGAAAAAAGGGTCCAATGATTCTTAGCAACGGCTAGAATACCTGACTTTGATGGGGAAAAAGAAGATCAGCGACGATTCCTAGAAACAGATGGAATACCTGACTTTGATGGGGAAAAAGAAGATCAGCGACGATTCCTAGAAACGGATGGAATACCTGACTCGTGCTAGGGGGAAAATCTCTAGGTTCAGCGACGATTCCTAGCAACAGATGGAATACCTAACTCGGATGGAAAAAAGAAGTTTAGTGATGATTCTTAGAAACGGCTATAATACCTTACTCTGAGGGAAATAAAATAGTTCAGTGATGATTCCTAGCAACGGCTGGAATACCTGACTCTGGTTAGGGATGATTGAAAGTATAATGATGATTCCTAGAAATGGATGGAATACCTTATTCTAGCTGGGTAGTATTGAAGGTGACGATTCCTAGCAACAGCCGTAATGCCTGACTCATGGGGAAACAAAATAGTCCAGTGATGATTCCTGGCAACGGCTGGAAATACCTGACTCTATTGGGGAGAATCCCTAGCGACTGCTGGGAAGTTCTGAAATCTGACAAGGACAATCCCTAGCAACGGCTGGGAAAGTCAGAAGTTTGATGAATACAGTCCCTAGTGACGACTGGGAAGGAAGATTTGAAATTTTTAATGGACATCCCTAGCAACGACTCGGGGAGAAATGAAGAATTGTTCCTGAGTAGGATTGGAATGTCATTAAAGAGTATACTTATGATGCAATGTTATGTATGAAAAATGTTGATGTATGTTTGGGCTGCCAAACACAAGGTTTATAAAATCTGCCAAGTATGATTGGGCTTTGTGAGGGATAACTCGTTAGGGGTGCCAAATGATGATTGGGCTTTGAATTTTCTTAGGGAGAGCGGAACTGACTTCCCGACATCGGAATCTGGATCTTCTGATATCTAAACTGCATTTGGTGCAATTGTTGCTAGCTATTGATCATCCTACTGGGGGATTTCTTGATCTAGCCAAGTCCAAGGGACTTTGTGGCTTTGCGGTTTTTGGGTATACCAAGCATATCAGACTATAGCTACCCTCTGATACTTTTGAAAGAAAAGTAACTTCGATGTTTTCCTTTTGAAGTTTTGTTTTTTTTATGTTTTTTACCCAAAATTTTCAATTCAATGTTAATTAAAGAAAGTCACACTTCACAAACATAGCAGGAAAGGTAAAAGTATTGAGCACGTATGATGGAATCGAGTTTCTTGATAAAAATGATCCTAAAAATGGGTGATTTATACACAGAAGCAATTTCTAAAAAAGGTGATTATAAAAATAAATTGAAAAACTATAATGGCAATGGAAATAGCTCGTATTTCCACCAAATTTCGATTCTGCTGTAGTCCTTATGTCCTCGATGGTTCTCAGATCTTGCTTTGGAAGAAGGTGATTGGATTGACTCGCTGGGGAGTGTGAAAGATTATTTGTCGAATGCAGCCTCTCGCTTTTATGAATCCCTAATTTTTGCCTAGACCTCCCTTTCAGGATTTCAGTCTACCGGGATACTCATTTTTGCATAAGCCGCCCTTTCGGGTTTTTAACTTATCGGGTTCTCTCTTTTTTTTTCAAGCGTAGTATTTTTTGACTGCATCCGCATTCACAGGGGATGGAAGATCTTCACCATCCATAGTTGAAAGTATCAAGGCTTCTCCAAATAAGACCTTTCTTACAACATATGGGCCTTCATAGTTTGACGTCCATTTGCCCCTAGGGTCAGTGTGAATCGGTATAATCTTCTTCAACACGAGGTCTTCGGCCTTGAGGTTACAAGGAAAGACCTTCTTGACATGTGCCCTCTTGATACGCTTTTAGTATAGCTCGATGTGGAAGATGGTCGACAAGCGCTTCTAATCAATGAGGTTCAGCTGGTCAAATCTGGCTTGTACCTGCTTGGCTTGATTGAGCTTAACGTCGGTCAAAATCCTTAAGGAAGGAATCTCTACTTCAATAGGCAGGAAGACATTCATGCCATACATAAGAGAGAAGGAGGTTGCCCCAGTGGAGGTACGTACGGAAGTATAGTAGCCATGCAATGCAAACGGAGCATATCATTCCAATCCTTATAGGTTTCCACCATCTTTTGCATGATTTTCTTGATGTTCTTATTGGGTGCCTCAATAACGCCATTCATCTTTGGCCGATAAGGCGATGAGTTGTGATGTTCAATCTTGAAGCTCTTGCATAGCTCTTTCATCATCTTGTTATTAAGGTTAGATCCATTATCAGTAATGATCTTATTTGGGACCCTATAATGTCAAATTATTTATCTCTTCAAGAAACGAGTAACCACTTGTCTTATGACGTTTGCATACGAGACTGCTTCCACCCATTTAGTGAAATAGTCTATAACTACCAAGACAAATCGATGTCTGTTTGAGACAGTTGGCTCAATGCGTTCAATCACATTAATGCCCCACATGGAAAAAGGTCAAGTTGATGTTAAGACATTCAGTGGCATTGGTGGCACATGTATCTTATCGGTATAAATTTGGAATTTATGGCATGTTTGGACATGGCAGTAGCAGTCAACCTCCATGGTCATCCAATAGTATCCCGCCCTCAATATTTTCTTAACCATCGTATGTCCACTGGCATGTGTCCTAAAAGAGCCTTCATGGATTTCCATTATAATTTGGTTTGCTTCGCTTTTGTCTACACATCTAAGCAAAACCGAATCATAATTCCTTTTGTATAGTACCATTCCACTCAAGAAGAATTTAGCAGAAAACTTCTGAAGGTACTTCTTGTCGGTGATAGATGCATTCTCAAGATATTCTTGGCTTTCCAAGTATTTCATGATGTCATAAAGTCAAGGATGGCTATCGGACTCGTCTTCAGCTACTAAACAATAAGTTGGCTCATCCAAGTAGTCAAGGTGGAAAGTTGGTTCTTCATTTTTCCATTTGACCTTAAACATAGATGAAATAGGAGCCAAGGCATCGACCAAATGATTCTCCTCTCGAGGGATGTGATGGAATGTAATCTCGTCGAAGTACGAGATCAGTTTTAGGACATGCTCCTTGTAAGGGATCAGCTTGTGATCACGGGCTTCCCATTCTCCTTTTAATTGGCTGATGACCAAGGTTGAATCTCCATAAACTTCAAGGATTTTGATCCTAAGATCAATAGTAGCTTCAATGCCGAAGATACAAGCCTCGTACTCCACTATATTGTTGGTACATTCAAAGCACAATCTTGTAGTGAATGGCAAGTGAAAACCAGGCGGGGAGGTGATTGTTGGTGTAAGCCCTAGAGGCCAATACTTTTGGTACTTGTATCGAATTATTTAAAGGCATTTTCTTTATTATGGTTGATTAATAAAGTCCCTGGAATAGATAGTCCGTTTAATGTATTAAGTGTGACTTAATCATGAGAACACATTAAACATAAGGACACTATTCTTAAAGTATCTGTAGTCGAGCTTTAGTGTGAAGTGGGATAACATTAAAGCATTAAGACTATTATGTTTGTAGACTGATGATCACATCTCATGGATCATGGATAAAGAGTTATCAAGTCTTAAACATAGGTATGAATATTAGGAGTAATATTTATACCGGATTGACCCGCTATGAGAATACTATATAGAAAGTTATGCAAAGTGTCATAAGTTATTCTCATGGTGATAATAGTGTATACCACTCTTCGACCTGAAACCACTATGGATCCTAGATGTAGAGTTGAGTGCCTTATTACTGATCCAACGTTATCCGTAACTGGATGACCATAAAGACAGTTAATGAGTACTCCACGAAGCATGCTGAGGGACATGAGTGTCCTAGATGGAATTTGTCAATCCTGCGTAACAGGATAAATGTCTATGGGCCCAATATTGAACTGGACAAGGGTGACACGGTCTATACCTTGTGTTCAATATAGACATAAGGGCAAAGGGGTAATTATACACATAATTATTATCACAGGAGGTTTTGTCAGATCACATGACATTTTCGTGACTTGGGTAGCAGTGATGTGTTGCTAGATACCGCTCACTGTTTATTATGTTAAATGCATGATTTAATATAATTGCCAACGTCGCGAAAACCTATAGGGTCACACACAAAGGACGGATTGATGAGAGATAGAATAATTAAGGAACATCGTAAGGTACGGTGCACTTAAGTGGAAACGAAATATGGTAAGGTACCAAATACTTAAGTGATTTTGGCATATTATGAGATATGGGAAAAATACACTTAAGTGGGCTTTTTAGCTTGAAGCCCACACAAGTGGTTCTATAAATAGAACCCCTTGGGTAGAAGCATTGTCACTCCACTCAGACAGAAATTCAAGTAGAGACTTGGAATTTTGTTTCCCTCTTTCTCTCACTCAAAGCCTTCATTCATAACAGCTAGCACTGCGATTGAAGGAATCCGTTCGTGTGGACTGAGTAGAGACGTTGTCATCGTTCAACGTTCGTGATCGCCCCGTGGATCTGTATCAAAGGTTTTGATCATTATCAGAGATCTGCACCAAAGGTTTGAATCGCCACAAGAGGTAACGATTCTATCACTGATCATGTCCATTCGTAAGGATCACTAAATGGAGAAATTTTTAAATTCCGTTGCGCCTTGGATGGCAATTCTCCTACAGTGGTATCAGAGCCACTTACGAAACCATGAATTTGATAACTGTTTTTGTTCTGTAATAATATGATTAAAGACAGAATGAATCAAAGGTTAAATTGAGATCGATCAAGTTACATATATGTGATATATGTAATCCTGATGCAAAATACATTATATATGATATAGTGTTCTTGTTTCGTTCATTCAAACCCTCGATGATTGTTTTCCTTTGAGCGATCAATGGTCGTTTGCTTCTTGATCCGACATTAGTATGGTGAAGCAATGACGTGTTGATCAATCATACTGAATTAACAATCGAGATGTGTTTGACGGTCTGAAATTGGTGCATCAGGGTTAGTGACGGCACAAGGGTTGTGTTGTCAGAGAGTTATGCGATTGGGGTTTGATTGCACAAGAGTTGTGCGTCCTAAACACTTTTCCGAACAGTGTTAACCGGTTAACGCGTATGGTTAACCGGTTAACGCAATATGAAATAAATTTGTTTTTTTTAATTTTGGAACAGTGTTAACCGGTTAACGCAATGCGAAATAAAATTTTTGAGATTTTCAAACAGTGTTAACCGGTTAACGCAAGGCAGAAAAGAGTTTTCTAAAAGTTTTCAAATAGTGTTAACCGGTTAACGCATATGGTTAACTCTGCGTAGTGTGATCGATCGTCGAAATTTAATTTGATTTTAATTAATTAAATTAATTAATAATAATAATAAAGTGTTTATTATTGTCTTGTGGTGATCGGTTATGGCCTTAGTTTTCCTTTATTCTGCTTTGGATTTTAAAATACGACCTGCGTGTCGTGCCTCTCTCTTAATCTCCCAAATTTAACTTCTTTTCTCATCTCACTCCCTCGTATGTAAAACGAGTTTCTTTCATGTAATGTAATGATATGAAGAAAGCAAAGAAGTCAGTGCCAAAGGAGGACAACCTTGAAGATCTTGCTTGGAGAAGCTTAGATCGTTGTAGGTTAGCTTAGGTTCTCTCATTGGCTTGGGAGAACAATTGCGCTAGGGGCCATAACTGTTTCATTATGTATGTATGTTGATGCATGTGAATGGATGTTGATGCATGTGAGAGACGGTTTATATGATAAACAAGCCGGTGAGATCAGAAAAATTGCAATTCCCTCAAAACTAAATATTAAGTTTTAAGCTTTCCAAGTTTCAACACTCATCAAGACTAGTATTGAATAATGTAGGTTTCGCCTACGCGAGGTGCATGTTCTATATTAGTAAGGTGCGATGGGATAATTGTAATATCCAACTGTTAAAACAATGGGTCAAACTTAACTAAACAAATTATAATAAGATTATATATATGTTTAGAAGCAAGAGTTGGGAATAATCCATATGATGGATTGGAATAAGGAGTTATTCACCCAACTGAAATTTTCGAGAGTTGTATGAGATACAATTGGAAGGAGTTCCTACCTAAATAACCTAGTTTTGTGTAATCCGCCTACGCGGACTTAGAACGAAGTGAAATATGGATCTCGACCCACTAGAAAATCTTCCAACGGGATTTTCCGAATCAGATGATGAGGGTCATTTGTTTTGAATAAAATAGTGGGAGCATATTTAATTAAAGGCCTAATTGAATATGTCAATGATACTTATATTTTCATTAATCCTTGTGTAGATTACCATGACAGCAAACACCTCTAACAACATCTTGCGATCAATCCTTGATAAGGAAAAATTGTCTGGGACAAATTTTCTGGATTGGCACCGAAACCTGAGGATTGTCCTCAAACATGATAAAAAGCTGTATGTCTTGGAGACACCTGTTTCTGAAGAGGAACCTCTTAATTCTGCACCTAAGGCAGAAAGAGATGCTTATAAGAAGCATGTCGATGATGCCAATGAAACTGCTTGTCTCATGCTGGCTACCATGAACTCAGAATTGCAAAAGCAACATGAGAACATGTCAGCGTTCGATATGATCGAACACCTGAAGTTGCTCTATCAAGAGCAAGCAAGGCATGAGAGGTTTGAAGTTTCAAAAGCCCTTTTTCAAAGCAAGTTAGCTGAGGGAGCCCTTATAGGTCCCCATGTACTCAAGATGATTGGGTATGTGGAAAACCTTGAGAGATTGGGTTTTCCCCTCGAAAAGGAACTTGCAACTGATTTGATCTTGCAATCGTTGTCAGATAGTTTCAGTCAATTTGTCCTAAATTTCAATATGATTGATATAGACAAATCTCTTCCTGAACTGCTCGCCATGTTAAGAACTGCCGAGCAGAATCTGAAGTCAAAAGGGAAGTCCATTCTGATGATCGGAAATGGAAAGAGACAGAACAAAAGACCCACTAAGCAGAGTGATAAGGGGAAGGGCAAGGAAGTTGCCAATCCCAGATCCACTGTTGCTTTGAAGCCTAGTGGAGGGATAGCAAAAGAAGGCAACTGCTTCCATTGCGGTAAGACCGGACACTGGAAGAGGAACTGCCCAAAGTACCTGGAAGATAAGAAGAATGGAGTAGAGACTTCAACTTCAGGTATTTTTGTTACTAATTTATCTACTTCTCCATCATGGGTATTAGATATTGGATGCGGTTCTCACATTTGTACAAATGTGCAGGAACTAAAAAGGAGTAGAGATTTGGCAAAAGGTGAAGTCGACCTACGAGTTGGCTATGGAGCAAAGGTTGCTGCTTTAGCCGTAGGAACTTTTGTATTGACTTTACCTAGTGGTTTAATAATTCAGTTAGAGAACTGTTATTATGTACCTGCAATTAGCAGGAATATTATTTCCATTGCATGTTTGGACAAGTTTGGTTTTTCATTAATAATAAAGAACAATTGTTGCTCAATTTATTTGAATGATATATTCTATGCTACTGCACAAATGAACAATGGACTATATGTCCTTGATCTTGAAATGCCTATTAATAACATTAATACAAAAGGGTGAAACCTAACGAGTTAAAACCATCTAGGTAAGAATATTAAAACTCTTCGATCAGATCGAAGTGATGAGTATTTAATCCTAGAGTTTGATGACTATCTGAAAGAGTGTGGGATCCTATCCCAACTTACTCCTCCTGGAACATCCCAATGGAAGGGTGTGTCTGAGAGAAGAAATCGAACCCTGTTGGACATGGTCCGATCCATGATGAGTCACACCAATCTTCCAAACTCCTTTTGAGGACATACACCATTGACATCAGTTTACACACTTAACCGTGTTCCATCCAAAAGGTTGAAAAGACACCATATGAGATATGGAGTGGTAAGAGACCACATATGTCTTACATGAAGATTTGGGGTTGCGAAGTTTATGTGAAACGACAAATTTCAACTAAGCTTAAGCCCAAATATGACCAATGCTTATTTGTGGGGGTATCCTAAAGAAACAAGAGGATATTACTTCTACAATCCTTCGGAGGGCAAAGTGTTTGTCGCTCGAACTGGAGTTTTCCTATAAAAGGATTTTAATTCCAAAGGAACCAGTGGGAGGAAAGTAGAGCTTGAAGAAATTCAAGAATCACAAAGCATCGATACACCTATGGAGGAATTAGAGCAGGAAACACAAGTAGTTGTGTAAGAGCAACCTGCTCAAGTAGAACAAGACCAGCATAGGTCAGGCAGGATACGTCACCTACCTGAGATATATGGATATTTGATCAAGGTGATGTATTACTCATGGATCAAGATGAGCCTGTGACCTACTCATGGAATCTTCGCCTTGATGAAACAGTAAAACTGTATGGATTCATCAAGAACGAAGATGAGCCTTGTGTCTACAAGAAGGTTAGTGGGAGCATGATCGTATTCCTGGTATTATATGTAGATGACATATTACTCATTGGAATCGATATCTCTACCCTGCAACAAGTAAAGTCTTGGTTGGGGAAATGCTTTTCTAGGAAGGACCTGGGTGAAGCAGCCTATCAGAATCTATAGAGATAGATCATGAAATGCTTGGCCTAAGTCAGAGTACATAGACAAAGTGCTGAGACGCTTTAATATGAATGATTCCAATCTGGTTATGTGTTTTGCTTAAATGGTGGCACTGTGAGCTTGAAAAGTTCAACGCAAGATGCAGTTGCTGATTCTACAATTAAGGCCGAGTACATTGCTGCCTTAAGTGCAGCAAAGGAAGCTGTTTGGATCAATAAACTTGGCATAGTCCCTAGCATTGTGGATCCCATTGGTCTCTATTATGATAACAATGGTGTTGTCACACAAGCTAAGGAGCCTGGATCTCACCAACGATCCAAACACATACTTAGGCGTTGTGCGAAAATATGTAAAATACCTACACTTGACAATGTTGTTGACCCACTGACAAAGCCTCTTGCGCAGCAGAAGCATGATGGCCATACTAGATCAATGGGCATACGGGGTATGCCTGATTGGCTCTAGTGCTAGTGGGAGATTGTTGGTGTAAGCCCTAGAGGCCAATACTTTTGGTACTTGTATCGAATTATTTAAAGGCATTTTCTTTATTATGGTTGATTAATAAAGTCCCTGGAATAGATAGTCCGTTTAATGTATTAAGTGTGACTTAATCATGAGAACACATTAAACATAAGGACACTATTCTTAAAGTATCCGTAGTCGAGCTTTAGTGTGAAGTGGGATAACATTAAAGCATTAAGACTATTATGTTTGTAGACTGATGATCACATCTCATGGATCATGGATAAAGAGTTATCAAGTCTTAAACATAGGTATGAATATTAGGAGTAATATTTATACCGGATTGACCCGCTATGAGAATACTATATAGAAAGTTATGCAAAGTGTCATAAGTTATTCTCATGGTGATAATAGTGTATACCACTCTTCGACCTGAAACCACTATGGATCCTAGATGTAGAGTTGAGTGCCTTATTACTGATCCAACGTTATCCGTAACTGGATGACCATAAAGACAGTTAATGAGTACTCCACGAAGCATGTTGAGGGACATGAGTGTCCTAGATGGAATTTGCCAATCCTGCATAACAGGATAAATGTCTATGGGTCCAATATTGAACTGGACAAGGGTGACACGGTCTATACCTTGTGTTCAATATAGACATAAGGGCAAAGGGGTAATTATACACATAATTATTATCACAGGAGGTTTTGTCAGATCACATGACATTTTCGTGACTTGGGTAGCAGTGATGTGTTGCTAGATACCGCTCACTGTTTATTATGTTAAATGCATGATTTAATATAATTGCCAACGTCGCGAAAACCTATAGGGTCACACACAAAGGACGGATTGATGAGAGATAGAATAATTAAGGAACATCGTAAGGTACGGTGCACTTAAGTGGAAACGAAATATGGTAAGGTACCAAATACTTAAGTGATTTTGGCATATTATGAGATATGGGCAAAATACACTTAAGTGGGCTTTTTAGCTTGAAGCCCACACAAGTGGTTCTATCAATAGAACCCCTTGGGTAGAAGCATTGTCACTCCACTCAGACAGAAATTCAAGTAGAGACTTGGAATTTTGTTTCCCTCTTTCTCTCACTCAAAGCCTTCATTCATAACAGCTAGCACTGCGATTGAAGGAATCCGTTCGTGTGGACTGAGCAGGGGCGCTGCCCTCTTGACCCCTGTCCGCTGAACGGTCAGCGGAACCACCGTCCGCTGACCGGGCAGCGGAACACCCGTTCCCGCTGTCCGGGCAGCGGACCCCCGGCTAACTCTGCGTAGTGTGATCGGTCGTCGAAATTTAATTTGATTTTAATTAATTAAAGGAATTAATAATAATAATAATAATAATAATAAAGTGTTTATTATTGTCTTGTGGTGATCGGTTATGGCCTTAGTTTTCCTTTGTTTTGTTTTGGGTTTTTAAAATACGACCTGCGTGTCGTGCCTCTCTCTTAATCTCCCAAATGTAACTTCTTTTCTCATCTCACTCCCTCGTATGTAAAACGAGTTTCTTTCATGTAATGTAATGATATGAAGAAAGCAAAGAAGTCAGTGCCAAAGGAGGACAACCTTGAAGATCTTGCTTGGAGAAGCTTAGATCGTTGTAGGTTAGCTTAGGTTCTCTCATTGGCTTGGGAGAACAATTGCGCTAGGGGCCATAACTGTTTCATTATGTATGTATGTTGATGCATGTGAATGGATGTTGATGCATGTGAGAGACGGTTTATATGATAAACAAGCCGGTGAGATCAGAAAAATTGCAATTCCCTCAAAACTAAATATTAAGTTTTAAGCTTTCCAAGTTTCAACACTCATCAAGACTAGTATTGAATAATGTAGGTTTCGCCTACGCGAGGTGCATGTTCTATATTAGTAAGGTGCGATGGGATAATTGTAATATCCAACTGTTAAAACAATGGGTCAAACTTAACTAAACAAATTATAATAAGATTATATATATGTTTAGAAGCAAGAGTTGGGAATAATCCATATGATGGATTGGAATAAGGAGTTATTCACCCAACTGAAATTTTCGAGAGTTGTATGAGATACAATTGGAAGGAGTTCCTACCTAAATAACCTAGTTTTGTGTAATCCGCCTACGCGGACTTAGAACGAAGTGAAATATGGATCTCGACCCACTAGAAAATCTTCCAACGGGATTTTCCGAATCAGATGATGAGGGTCATTTGTTTTGAATAAAATAGTGGGAGCATATTTAATTAAAGGCCTAATTGAATATGTCAATGATACTTATATTTTCATTAATCCTTGTGTAGATTACCATGACAGCAAACACCTCTAACAACATCTTGCGATCAATCCTTGATAAGGAAAAATTGTCTGGGACAAATTTTCTGGATTGGCACCGAAACCTGAGGATTGTCCTCAAACATGATAAAAAGCTGTATGTCTTGGAGACACCTGTTTCTGAAGAGGAACCTCTTAATTCTGCACCTAAGGCAGAAAGAGATGCTTATAAGAAGCATGTCGATGATGCCAATGAAACTGCTTGTCTCATGCTGGCTACCATGAACTCAGAATTGCAAAAGCAACATGAGAACATGTCAGCGTTCGATATGATCGAACACCTGAAGTTGCTCTATCAAGAGCAAGCAAGGCATGAGAGGTTTGAAGTTTCAAAAGCCCTTTTTCAAAGCAAGTTAGCTGAGGGAGCCCTTATAGGTCCCCATGTACTCAAGATGATTGGGTATGTGGAAAACCTTGAGAGATTGGGTTTTCCCCTCGAAAAGGAACTTGCAACTGATTTGATCTTGCAATCGTTGTCAGATAGTTTCAGTCAATTTGTCCTAAATTTCAATATGATTGATATAGACAAATCTCTTCCTGAACTGCTCGCCATGTTAAGAACTGCCGAGCAGAATCTGAAGTCAAAAGGGAAGTCCATTCTGATGATCGGAAATGGAAAGAGACAGAACAAAAGACCCACTAAGCAGAGTGATAAGGGGAAGGGCAAGGAAGTTGCCAATCCCAGATCCACTGTTGCTTTGAAGCCTAGTGGAGGGATAGCAAAAGAAGGCACCTGCTTCCATTGCGGTAAGACCGGACACTGGAAGAGGAACTGCCCAAAGTACCTGGAAGATAAGAAGAATGGAGTAGAGACTTCAACTTCAGGTATTTTTGTTACTAATTTATCTACTTCTCCATCATGGGTATTAGATATTGGATGCGGTTCTCACATTTGTACAAATGTGCAGGAACTAAAAAGGAGTAGAGATTTGGCAAAAGGTGAAGTCGACCTACGAGTTGGCTATGGAGCAAAGGTTGCTGCTTTAGCCGTAGGAACTTTTGTATTGACTTTACCTAGTGGTTTAATAATTCAGTTAGAGAACTGTTATTATGTACCTGCAATTAGCAGGAATATTATTTCCATTGCATGTTTGGACAAGTTTGGTTTTTCATTAATAATAAAGAACAATTGTTGCTCAATTTATTTGAATGATATATTCTATGCTACTGCACAAATGAACAATGGACTATATGTCCTTGATCTTGAAATGCCTATTAATAACATTAATACAAAAGGGTGAAACCTAACGAGTTAAAACCATCTAGGTAAGAATATTAAAACTCTTCGATCAGATCGAAGTGATGAGTATTTAATCCTAGAGTTTGATGACTATCTGAAAGAGTGTGGGATCCTATCCCAACTTACTCCTCCTGGAACATCCCAATGGAAGGGTGTGTCTGAGAGAAGAAATCGAACCCTGTTGGACATGGTCCGATCCATGATGAGTCACACCAATCTTCCAAACTCCTTTTGAGGACATACACCATTGACATCAGTTTACACACTTAACCGTGTTCCATCCAAAAGGTTGAAAAGACAACATATGAGATATGGAGTGGTAAGAGACCACATATGTCTTACATGAAGATTTGGGGTTGCGAAGTTTATGTGAAACGACAAATTTCAACTAAGCTTAAGCCCAAATATGACCAATGCTTATTTGTGGGGGTATCCTAAAGAAACAAGAGGATATTACTTCTACAATCCTTCGGAGGGCAAAGTGTTTGTCGCTCGAACTGGAGTTTTCCTAGAAAAGGATTTTAATTCCAAAGGAACCAGTGGGAGGAAAGTAGAGCTTGAAGAAATTCAAGAATCACAAAGCATCGATACACCTATGGAGGAATTAGAGCAGGAAACACAAGTAGTTGTGTAAGAGCAACCTGCTCAAGTAGAACAAGACCAGCATAGGTCAGGCAGGATACGTCACCTACCTGAGATATATGGATATTTGATCAAGGTGATGTATTACTCATGGATCAAGATGAGCCTGTGACCTACTCATGGAATCTTCGCCTTGATGAAACAGTAAAACTGTATGGATTCATCAAGAACGAAGATGAGCCTTGTGTCTACAAGAAGGTTAGTGGGAGCATGATCGTATTCCTGGTATTATATGTAGATGACATATTACTCATTGGAATCGATATCTCTACCCTGCAACAAGTAAAGTCTTGGTTGGGGAAATGCTTTTCTAGGAAGGACCTGGGTGAAGCAGCCTATCAGAATCTATAGAGATAGATCATGAAATGCTTGGCCTAAGTCAGAGTACATAGACAAAGTGCTGAGACGCTTTAATATGAATGATTCCAATCTGGTTATGTGTTTTGCTTAAATGGTGGCACTGTGAGCTTGAAAAGTTCAACGCAAGATGCAGTTGCTGATTCTACAATTAAGGCCGAGTACATTGCTGCCTTAAGTGCAGCAAAGGAAGCTGTTTGGATCAATAAACTTGGCATAGTCCCTAGCATTGTGGATCCCATTGGTCTCTATTATGATAACAATGGTGTTGTCACACAAGCTAAGGAGCCTGGATCTCACCAACGATCCAAACACATACTTAGGCGTTGTGCGAAAATATGTAAAATACCTACACTTGACAATGTTGTTGACCCACTGACAAAGCCTCTTGCGCAGCAGAAGCATGATGGCCATACTAGATCAATGGGCATACGGGGTATGCCTGATTGGCTCTAGTGCTAGTGGGAGATTGTTGGTGTAAGCCCTAGAGGCCAATACTTTTGGTACTTGTATCGAATTATTTAAAGGCATTTTCTTTATTATGGTTGATTAATAAAGTCCCTGGAATAGATAGTCCGTTTAATGTATTAAGTGTGACTTAATCATGAGAACACATTAAACATAAGGACACTATTCTTAAAGTATCCGTAGTCGAGCTTTAGTGTGAAGTGGGATAACATTAAAGCATTAAGACTATTATGTTTGTAGACTGATGATCACATCTCATGGATCATGGATAAAGAGTTATCAAGTCTTAAACATAGGTATGAATATTAGGAGTAATATTTATACCGGATTGACCCGCTATGAGAATACTATATAGAAAGTTATGCAAAGTGTCATAAGTTATTCTCATGGTGATAATAGTGTATACCACTCTTCGACCTGAAACCACTATGGATCCTAGATGTAGAGTTGAGTGCCTTATTACTGATCCAACGTTATCCGTAACTGGATGACCATAAAGACAGTTAATGAGTACTCCACGAAGCATGTTGAGGGACATGAGTGTCCTAGATGGAATTTGCCAATCCTGCATAACAGGATAAATGTCTATGGGTCCAATATTGAACTGGACAAGGGTGACACGGTCTATACCTTGTGTTCAATATAGACATAAGGGCAAAGGGGTAATTATACACATAATTATTATCACAGGAGGTTTTGTCAGATCACATGACATTTTCGTGACTTGGGTAGCAGTGATGTGTTGCTAGATACCGCTCACTGTTTATTATGTTAAATGCATGATTTAATATAATTGCCAACGTCGCGAAAACCTATAGGGTCACACACAAAGGACGGATTGATGAGAGATAGAATAATTAAGGAACATCGTAAGGTACGGTGCACTTAAGTGGAAACGAAATATGGTAAGGTACCAAATACTTAAGTGATTTTGGCATATTATGAGATATGGGCAAAATACACTTAAGTGGGCTTTTTAGCTTGAAGCCCACACAAGTGGTTCTATCAATAGAACCCCTTGGGTAGAAGCATTGTCACTCCACTCAGACAGAAATTCAAGTAGAGACTTGGAATTTTGTTTCCCTCTTTCTCTCACTCAAAGCCTTCATTCATAACAGCTAGCACTGCGATTGAAGGAATCCGTTCGTGTGGACTGAGTAGAGACGTTGTCATCGTTCAACGTTCGTGATTGCCCCGTGGATCTGTATCAAAGGTTTTGATCATTATCAGAGATCTGCACCAAAGGTTTGAATCGCCACAAGAGGTAACGATTCTATCACTAATCATGCCCATTCTTAAGGATCACTAAATGGAGAAATTTTTAAATTCCGCAGTGCCTTGGATGGCAATTCTCCTACAGTGATGACTTCCCCAATTGCATTTCCTTGAGCGTTAGAAGCTCCATCAAACACAAGTGTCCAACGGGATCCCGGTTCTGGTCCTTCCTCGGAGTCGGGGATGTTTCAATCCCTTATCAACATGATATCTTCATCAGGTAATTCAAAGTGCATGGAATGATAATCCTCCAAGGATTGGTGAGCAAGATAGTCAGATAAGACACTTCCTTTGACAGCTTTCTGGGTGACATGTTGAATGTTGTACTTAGTTATGACCATTTGCCAACAGGCAACTCTACTGGTGAGAGCAGGCTTATCAAAGATGTATTTGACTGGATCCATCTTGGAGATTAAGAGTGTTGTATGTGTAAGCATGTATTGCCTTAAGTGTTTGGCATCCCAAGTAAGTGCACAACAAGTTTTCTCAGGCATCGAATACCTACTCTCGCAATCGGTAAACTTCTTGCTTAAGTATTATATGGCATGCTCTTTTCTTCTAATTTTGTCATGTTGTTTGAGGACACATCCCATAGACCCTTCAAGGAATGTTAGGTACATGATTAAAGGTCTTCCAAGCACAAGAGGCATCAGAATTGGAGGTTCTTATAAGTACTCCTTGATCTTCTCAAAGGCATTTTGACAATTATCGTTCCATATGACGGCCTGATCTTTGCGAAGTAATTTGAAGATTGGCTCACAAGTGGTCATGAGGTGAGATATGAATCTAGCTATGTAATTAAATCTCTCAAGAAATCCTCAAACATCCTTCTCAGTTTTAGGTGCATGCATAGCTTGTATAGCCTTTACCTTTTCAGGGTCTACCTCAATACCTCATTGGCTGACAATGAAACCTATCAGTTTGCCAGATCTTACCCTAAATGTGCATTTATTAGGATTGAGCCTCAATATAAACTTCCTCAGGAGTTCAAATAGTTTCTCTAGATTAACCAAATTCTCCTCTTTAGTTTGGGACTTGGAAATCATAGCATCAACGTACACTTCAATCTCTTTATGAATCATATCATGAAAGAGTGTCACCATTGCACGTTGGTATGTTGCACCAGCATTCTTTAAGCCAAAAGGCACGACCTTGTAGCAAAAAGTTCCCCATGGGGTGATGAAAGTTGTTTTCTCCATGTTGTCCAGAGCCATTATGATTTGGTGGTATCCGGAGAAACCATCCATAAAGGAGAATATCGAGAATTGAGTTGTGTTGTCCACTAGCACGTCAATATGAGGCAATAGAAAGTCGTCTTTTGGACTTGTTGTATTCAAATCTATGTAATCTACACACATACGTACTTTTCCATCCTTTTAGATACCGGCACAATGTTGGTTGTTCATTGAGGGTAGTTGGAAAGTGCCAGAAAACCTGCGTTAAGTTGCTTTTGCACTTCCTTCTTAATCTTCATTGCCATGCCAGGCCTAGTTCTCCTCAGTTTCTACTTAACTAGATGGAAATCTGCTTTTAGAGGTAATATATGCTCCACAATGTCAGTGTCAATACCGGGAATGTCTTGGTAGGACCATGCAAACACATCCATGTACTCTTGTAGGAGTTTGACCAACTTTTCCTTCACATCTTCTTGCAGGGCTGCAACTATTTTGGCCTCTTTCACTTCCTCTTCAGTTCCAAGGTTGACCACTTCTACCGATTCTTCATGTGGTTGGATGACCTTTGAGTCTTGCCTCAGTAGCCGAGCTAACTCCTCGTGGAGTTCACAATCTTCCTCATAGTCTTCGTCAGCGTGACTGATTGGATTGTCAAAGTCATATGGGACCATAGCAGTATCGTTATTGGTGGTAATCAAGGGGAATCTGCATGATTCAGGGTTCATGCATTTATTTTCATGAAGATATAAAAAATGAATGAAAACTTAAAAGAAAATATAAGAAAACACTGCCACTTTTTTTTGTTAAGTGAAAAAGTAAAAATAAATGAAAGACAAAGAGCACAATTTGAATGCAAAGGTGATGATTTCATTGATTAATTTGGTTGATAATTAACGGGGGGCCTACAGATGGTTCCCAATGCCTTGGGCATAGCATGGTTCTTTTTTTTTTCTTAAAGGAAAACAAAACAAAACGGAAAATTACTTTTCAAACATAGTAACTTCGGGTATCTCCATTGCGGTCCAATTTATGAGATTTTGACCTTCCATCTTCTGGTACACAAGTCCTTCTTCAACAACAACGCTAACTCCTTCA
The DNA here is from genome assembly GCF_024323335.1 of Lathyrus oleraceus. Taxonomy (NCBI): domain Eukaryota; kingdom Viridiplantae; phylum Streptophyta; class Magnoliopsida; order Fabales; family Fabaceae; genus Lathyrus; species Lathyrus oleraceus. The sequence goes on from NC_066582.1 coordinate 174,723,487, forward strand.
TCTTCCACTGCACAGATTTTCCCATCTATGAGGTGTTCGGCGCTCACAAAGATATCTGATAACAGGAGCACTTGTCCCTCCACAACTTTTGGCATTAATTTCTTCATATTTTGGGAATGGAATCCCAACCCGGGGCGGTCCTTATTCACAGACAAATCCAATACTCTTCCCTAACCTTCGAGGTATCTAGCCTTAATCACAGTTTTAGCATCCTCCAAAGAGACCATCGATAATTCGGTTTTCTTCCCTTCCCTCACGGGGGCAACCATCTCTATATTCACCACTTCAAACGATTGAAATGGGGTTTCATGCACTTCACCTTCTCCCTCAAAGTAGCAAAAAGACTCTAAGTGACTTACCATGATATCCTCTGCACCTTCAATTACCACTAGCTTATTATTGACCAAAAATTTCAACCTTTGATGGAGTATCAATGTGACGGCTCCGACTGAGTGGATCCATGGTCGTCTGAGTAGACAACTATAAGTGGGATATATGTCCAAGAAAAAGAAGGTAATAAAGAATGTAAGGGGTCTGATTTTTATGGGGAGGTCAACTTCTCCAATCACCATCCTCCTCGAGCCATCAATGCTTTAATAACCAACTCACTAGGCTTAATCATAAGCTCTTCAATGGTTAACTTAGACAATGAGCTCTTTGGTAGAACGTTCAGAGATGAACTGGTATGTACCAATACCCTATATAAGATAGTGTCTACAATTTGATAGAAATGTGTAGAGCCTTGTTGTGATTTTTCCCCTCGGGCGGGAGCTCATCGTCATTAAACCCCAAGCTTATATTCGCAGCAATGTTGTTGACTACGCCTTCGAATTGATAGACGGAAATTTCTTGCGGTACATGGGCGACCCTCAAGAATTTTACTAAGGCATCTCTATGTGCTTCGGAGCATGTTAGCAAATACAACATTGAGATCTTCGATGGGGTCTGGTTGAGGTTATCAACCACCTTATAGTCGCTTTACTTAATGATGCTTAAGAACTCCTCCACCTCACTGGTTGGTGGGGAACATCGCCTTTGCTGATTACTTTCAAGTTGTTTTCCTTTTTCTTGGTTTGAGGTCTCTATATTGTCAATAATAGGGGTATAGGTGGAAAAATCCTTCCACTAATTTTTACTCCACCAGTTCCAATTATATTCATGTAGGTTCATTGATTGCCACAGGCTTCTCTTGTACTTTATATCCATGGATATAGACAATTGATTCATAAATCCATGGTACTGCTTTAGTGTCTTCAAAATTAAATGGAGTGGGCACATTTATCACCAAATGAGCAATTGGATTATCATAAATGGTCATTGGAGACAAATCATATGGAATTTGTAGTGGTTGGACTTCATCGTACGAGATCTCTAGTGTTACTACATCTTCATTAGTGGATAGATGTTCTACCACTATGATTCCTTCGTTCATTCATCTTTGGACAACAAATTTCAAAACTTCACATTCTCGAGGGTTGATTGAACAATGCTCACAGTTAACATCACTGAGAGGGAACAAACTATTTTTCAATAAATGTTCCTTAATCTTAACCATGGGAGTCTTCCGCTCGTCCACTCAGGACACAAATCTTCTTCCTTCATCAATTTCCACCATATTTACCACAGGCTTGTTATGTGGCGGCATTGGATTGTTGTTCATATTTGGGATGTTTGGCGCAAACGTGATTGCCTTTGAGTCTATCAAATCTTGGACTTTGTATTTCAAGGCCTTGCAGTTCTCTATTGATTGACTGGGAGCTCCATAGTGGAACTCACACTAGGCATTTGCATCATAACCAGGAGGAAGGATCGTTGGTGGTGGTCCTAGCTCCCTTAACTGCACTAATAAGCCGCGTAACAAATACGATAATATAAGCTTGTATGGCATAGGAACTGGGTTGATTCTTCCTTCTGGTCTTCATTGTCGTTGTTGTTATTGTTGTTGTGGATGATATCATTGTTTTTGTTGTTATTGATGATAACGTTGTTGTTGTTGTTGTTGATACGGAGTTGGTAGTTGGGTTGCTCGTTGATCAATTATAATTGTAAAGGGTTATTGATTCTGAATTAGTGCCACAGCGGCAACTTGTTGGTATAGAGCACGATATGTCGGGGCTCTTCCTCTTACTACAACAGTTTCATTTGCTTCACCTTCCCTCTTCTTCCCATATGCTACATAGAGCTTCTTCACCACACCAGATGTGCTATTAGTATTTTGTATATTTCCCATCTTGATCATGTTCTCTATCCTTTCACCGACAAGGACTAGATCATAAAATCCTGAAGACGTGCTTCCTACCATTCTGTCCAAATAGGAGCCTTGGAGGTTACCCATAAACATATCAATCAACTCCCTATCCAACAAAGGAGGTTGTACCCTTGCGGCTAGTTCCCTCCATAGTTTGGCATACTCTTTAAAAGTCTTGTCGTACTTTTGAGTTAGATTTTGTTGTTGGGTGTGGTTGGGCGCCATTTTGATGTTGTATTGATAGTGTTTTAGGAAAGCCTCGGCCATATACCTCCATGACCGAATGTGAGTTCCTTCCAATTGCATATACTAATCTAGTGATGCTCCACTCAAAGAGTCTTGGAATAAGTGCATAAGCAGTTTATCATCATTAGAGTAGGCAACCATCTTTCGGCAATAAGCCCTAATATGTGTTCTAGGGTCACTGGCTCCTTTGTATTTTTCAAAGTTGGGAACTTTGAACTTGGCAGGTATAACTACGACGGGGACCAAACATATTTCGACATCAATAAGGCCTAAATCATTGGAGCCTTCTATGGCTTTTAACTTCTCCTCAATTGCTATGACTTCCTTATCTACTTCGTTGGCAGGTGGACCAAAATTGTCATACATAGAAGCGGCCCTTGAGCTAAAGAAGGCATCTTGCTGATCGTCGATCTCAATAATTGGAGGATGGATAACTGGTGGAGAACCACCGTCGGGTTCCCCTACAGGAATTTGGACTGGAGTGTGGCCTTGTGGAGGCACAATATTCTCCACAGTAATATGAATGGCAGTAGGAATGGGAGTGGCAGTAGCATGGGCCCTTTGGTTCATCTCCTCTTGCATCTTGACCATGATTTTTTGTCTATGAATGATGGCTTGAATAGTCTTCATCAATTTCCCTATTTGCGCTCTCACTTGGGACACCTCCTCGTGTAAGGCATCTTGGTTCTGCTCAAGTTGATCCATTATAGCTTGTTGATTGTTGCGTGTGTAATATGGATACCGGAAGTCAGCTTGTCATAGTGGTTTATGTTAAGAAAGTTCGATGATGAGTTTGGGGTTTTGTTTTTAAAATGTTGTATGATGCATGAATGCATTTTTGTTTTATGTTTGTTAACTCAAAGCTCCTAGTTATTCATGTTGTTTATTGCAAGGAACACTTAACATTAATCATTGCAATCAAGAATAAAGAAGTACACACATAGTGGATCATAAAGAAGCTTCATTCATCCATTATAGGGAAATAAGTACAAGTACATAGGAATTGCAAATAAAAGTTCTTTGATTGAAAACAAACATGCAAACTAGATTTCAACCCTAAAGGTAACCCCTTTAGACTTGTGGAGAGCTTCGATATTGGTGATAAGTTCCACCATTGTCTTCTTATTGAATTTGACAAAGTTATAGACTTCTTCAGGGGTGTTCCCAGGGCACATGATCAAATCAGCCTCTTTTAACTTTTTAGGAATGTCTTGGAGGGCGTAATTAGTTAATACAACCATGTTTTCATACTTGTTCTTCCACTTGTTGTAAAGAGTTTGGATGTTTTGGATAATTCCATCCATTTGAGCCATTGAAGCTTCTGCCCCACGACATCTCTCTTCCCAATATTGGAAATCGTTTTGCAACTCCAAGTAAGCTTGGTCATACATTCCCATATTCAAGTTCTTGATTTGCTCGCAAGCTTTCCCATGTTGGAATTGCTCGTGAAGAAGCTTTGATAGACCTTCTCCCTTTCTAACTGCTCTTGGGCCAAAATATCCTTCCACTCTTTGAAAGTGGTCCTTAGCTCTAGGATTTACGCTTCTTAACCCTCCCTAGCTTCCTTCTTCATAGTATTAGACCTCTCAACAGGTTTCTCAAGGTCCTTGATAGTGCGATAGGATTGATCCAACTTGTTGTTGCGGAAGTCTAGCTCAAAACTAGCTCCTTGTAAAGAACTACCTACCCGTACTCTTTTGCCTTCCACCTCTCTTAATCTCTTCTTACTAACCTCGAATTCCTCACTGACTTGCTTACCCTTGTCTTCCAAGACTGTGTTGTGTTGCTTGGCACGACTGAGTTGAACTCGTAATTGAGTGTTCTCTAACTTAAGCTTTCGTATTTTGTTAGTAATCTTGTCCATATCTTCTTGCAAGATTGGCTCAGGTTCGGGCATCAAAGGGAATGATGAAGGATCAAACAGGAAAGGCATTTTGACAAATAGAGCTTGCTCTTTCACCCACATAAAGTAGGGTTCCTTAGCTAAGATTTTCTTCTTCCCCCACTCTTGGTATATTATGACTATGCATGTCCAAGCTCTCTTCACTGTTTTCATGGCTGAATTAAGTGGGCCCACATTGTTGACGATGAAAGGTACGAGGTCTCGGTCTTCGGGAAGACTCAATATAGCATACCCCAATTGTCTCTTAAGTAGCGTGGGGTTGCAGTTTATGCAACCACGTGTTCCTATTATGGGGACATTTGGGAACCCTCCATATCTAAAAATGACGTCCTTGGTTTCCCGCTCTCTCTTGTACCATAAGATTGAACTGGCAGAGAGAGAAGCAAATCTTTGGGGCCATGAAAGATTGCTATAGGCAAAGGGTCCTCGTTGAGGCATATGAGTCCTCATCCACAAATGTAAGAGGGGAGCACAACAGAGAAAGGTTCATCCTCTTTTCTCATTCCTTTTATACAAGGTATGATAGAAATCCTCAAGCAATAATGACATTGGATTGTTGGTTAGGAAAACTTCCATTGCCAAATGATCTACAAAATTGTCTATGTTCGCGAATAAAACAATTCCATGGATCTACAATGCCAATGTTGTGCTACAGAATTCTGCCTTTTCTTCTTTGATCATTTTCCAAGCATGGTCTTCTAGGAATTTCTTTGTAAGACCTTTGACGGTGTCTTTGGGTCCCCAATTGGCCACTAATTTGTTTCCGTTGATACCCAAGACTAAAGCCAATTCCTACAAGGTAAACCCTTCTTTCAACTTGGGGAATGGATTTAAATCTTTGATTGATCGGTTGATAAGCCTCTCAATTTCCTCCAAGGTTGGGGATAGTTGAAAATCTAGGAAAGTGAAACATCTTAGCGGGATATCCTAGTATTGAGCTAGGGTGGTGAGCGCCCAAAAGTCATCTTTTTCAGTTAGGAGGTCCAAGATGTTTCCATAAGTTGTTCGTAACTTGTTATCTTTTAGGGACATAATCCTAGAGATTAGAACCTTCAAGGTATCTATTTCGGGATCTTTATATCTGAAGGAGAATGTACTATTTCTTGGTGGATGATTCATGATTGTTTTTCAAAATGTCTTGTATTCCTGCGTTAAACAACAAGATGCTAACAACTTTGTTTTATTATGATTATGATATATGAATGTTTATGAATGCATGGATGGATGGAGAGTCTTTCACACAGGGTTTTTCTTTGCAATCATTATTAACCTTTTTTTTAATCCATCGTCACAAAACCAAGGTTACAAATGAAACAATATTTACAGTTAGTAAATAAATAAAAGAATATAAAGACAGAAAAAAATGAAAAAACCCCAACACACGCAAAAAGACAACCTAAACTAGGTTTGACTTGCTTAGGAAACCGGGTCCCCAGCAAAGTCTCCAGCGGGGTTTCCGGATTAGCGAACAGGGATACAAAGTCGCCACCGATCTTTATTCATTACTAAGAGGAAAGGGGAAATAGTCGATAAAACTCTGAAGGAAAAGAAATTCACAAAGGAAGTACACGTACAGATATGGATTGGTCTCGCAATCAAGATTGGGTTTGGAAGTCGATTACACAAGGGGAAGGTATTAGCACTCTTCACGTCCATGGTACTCCACGGGAACCATTTAAGTTGTCTGTGTGCATGGGTATTTATCTATTTATTAATTTATTTTCAAAAGAGTGTGAAAGAATGATATTTTGAGTTTTTATTATTGTGCTCGCCAAGGATTGTGGCCCTTTTGCCTATGTATCATTCATCGGGTGATGAAGAATCAGAGCTCCGTAGTTCAAAGTAGAAATATTGTGTGGGTTGGTTGATTTTACCTTTGAGAAAAGGGTATTTGATGTGATGCCCTTGTAAGACCCCAATTTTGACCCTAAGATCCCTCATGACATCTCATCATATGCATTACCATTGGGATCACACATTGGCATCCTCCTTACCCTTTCTTCATTGGGTTTGCATTGGGAGAGATCACCAAGCATTTGGATCACACATTGGCATCCTCCTTACCCCTCCTTCATTGGGTTTTCATTGGGAGATATCACCAAGCACCATTTGATTGTATCATACTTTGTATTTTATCATCTTTACTAACTAAAATCGCAAAAATATGTCTTTGCATTTTGTCTAACTCTTTTGTAGGTAGGGCACATGCTCACCTTTGATCTATCAAGCTCATATCTAGGGTTTAAGACCCTCATTGTTAAGAGCTCAATCAAGAATGAGTTACAATTAGTTTAGGCAGCATATATGAATCCCCATGAGCTTCACATGTTATTTTGATCAAGAATTCATCAAGAGTTTGGAATTGGTTTGCCTTGGAATTCATCTGGGTATCTTGTGTAACTTCTTCCACAAGCTTCTTCACCAATTGATCAAATATTTCAAGGGATACTTCAAATTTAATCATCTTATGCATATATGATCTCCCATGAGTCCCAAAAGTCAAGAGAATTGCAAGCTAGCAAGTTGGTTCATGGTGGTTGACCAGAGGAATTCATCTAATCAAACTGAGGTTCCCTAGACCCTATCTCCTACATTTTTTATCATATGAAAATGATTACAAGTTCAAAGTTACTCTAAATGACATTACAAACAACTTTCATGTTGGGGTCTAGAGCTATTTTTTCTTGAAAAGTCATTTTTTATGGTGAAAGATTATAGGTCATTTTGTTTAAACCCTAATTTGGAGGTCAACTTCCCAAGGCCATAACTTGCTCAATTTTTATGAGATAAAATATTTCCAAGTTGCACAATTAAACTAAATATGTCTACTTCAACTTTTATGTTTTGAGGAAGAGCTAATTCAACTTTTATGATCATGTGATATGAGGATACATTATAGGTCATTTTGGACCAATACCATTGAACAAGTAATTTTCCTCAACTTCAAAAATGCATAACTCTTTCATATTAAATCCAAATGAGGTTAAATTTATGACCGTTTTGAAGGTCTTTGAGATAGATACAACTTTTATGAAGGAACTTTTCTCATTTGGATCTCACATGAAAAGTTAGCCAAGGTGGAATAAGTGAACATATGGCTTGACACTTAGAAATTTTTTTGATATGTTTAATTTTCCAAACTTCCACCTCAAAATTCATCATGATACAAGCTTCAAATGAAAAAGTGTCCAACATTAAAGTTGTTCCTATTGATCTAACCTTTTCAAAAAGTCTAATTTCATCCATTTTGGACAAGATTTGAATGGGCTGCACATGGCTTGAACATTGCATCATCATTTAGCAAGATTGAACTTCAAACTTCCATGCATATTTGTCTAGCATTCCAACATGATCTCAGACTTATGTACACTTAATTATGGACCAAATGGAATGATTTCATGGGCCTGTACACGCCCATGCACCCATGCATCACTCATTGCCAAATTTGGAAGTTCACTTCAAGGGTGCAAATATCATTTGAATTAGCTATAAATAGAGACCTTATGCATCAGAAATGAGGACCCCTTCGCGCCAACTTTGATCCCAAACACCAAACCCTTCCATTTGAGAGGATAAACCTGAGAGTTTCCATTGGAAATTGAGTTTGAATCTCACTGTTTTTAGATTCAAAACTCCAGGGATCCAAAGCCTTTTGATCATTCTAATCTACTCCTGCAAGGATTCTGAGCAAGATCAAGCACGAATCAAAGCAAGAACAGTTGAATTCAGACCTGCATTGAAGGTATTTTCCAGAAAATTTCATCTCTTCGATTCTCACTCAATTCTCCATAATTCTCTTGGATCCTTGGTTGTCTGAAGTCCTACCAATGTAGGCAACAAGATTGAGTTGCTTTGAGGTCAAATCGAAGCAACTCAGATCGTGCACCTTAAATTTCAACTCGTTCTATCTTTCAATATGCTTGGAGTTAAGATGAATTGAGGCCACATTCGAGCTCAATGCCATTTTTACTTTGAAATCATGTCCTTCTTTTTAATTCTAGTGATGGTTATGACTGAACCAGTACGGCGAGGCTCGCCTGAGAAGGAGACTGGAGTTGTAGCTCCGGTGGTGAGTTGGTGTGTTCAGAGCTACATGATCCTTTTGAAATGAAATAATCTCGTGTGTTGGTTTGAATTACCAAGTTTGTAGCGTGCTGACTAGAGTCCATCGTGGATTGCGCGCGTGTGACCACTTGATCTGCCACCTCAATTAATGAGGGAGATCAAGTGGTCCACGTTTTTTCTGATATTTGATTTTCATTTTATTTGTTTTATTTTCATTAACTCGTATTAATTTTAATATTGATCCAAAAAATATGAGAGTTTCACCAAAAAAATTTAAATAATTTCCTCTTTCATTTTCTGAATTAAAATTATTTTTTGGATCATTATTAATATTTTTCATGATTTAATTGATTTTGTGAATTTTTTTAATTGTTTAAAAATAGTTTTAAGTTTCCAAAAATGATGAATTTTTTTCTTCAAGGTCCTTTGATCTTGCTTGACCTATGATAAATCTCATGGCCATTCTTTGGTGTTTTGATGAGGTTTTAGGAATTTGATAAACCATAATTTAATTTAATGCATATTTTAGTTGATTTTAATTATTTAAATGCAAAATAAATTGTGTTGAGCTTCTAACTTTGACTTGTTGAGTTTGACTTGTGTTGTTGGGCCTTGGTCAAGGTTGATTTGCCTTTGTTGAGTTAAGATCATTGGATATAGGGGATTGATGAAATGTACATTTCATCTCCCAAAATGAATGAATGATCTTAATTTGGTAAAATTTCTCCTTTGACCAATTTGTGTTGATTCCATTTCCCCTCCCTCTTCATCTCATTCCCCTTCTTTATTCATTCATGTCATGGGCCTGTGATATCTCTAGATCCTAAGACTAGTTGATTGCAAAATCAACATCGGTATGGATGAGATTAGGTCCACCTTTTTGCATATTCTTTTTGTGTTTTGTATGTTTTATGAGCATAGTCTATTATACTATGTCTCTAACATGCATTAACACCAAAATCTCTATTACCCAACCTCAAATAGTTGTGACTTCTACATAAGTCCAATTACGATTGCTTAACATAGCGCTAAATTATTGACACAAAAGGCATAGCATTCTAGTAAGTGAGATTGTAAGTCTCCCCTCTTTCATGGTATTGTGTGAAAAATTGGAATTTTTTCCTTCCTTTGGAAGATGTCTTGGTTCAAGGATCCACACGACCCATGCTTATGATAAGTGGGTTGAGTGTTCTCCAAAGAATGACTTAAACAAAACCAAAGCAAAAGCAATACTAACTTCTAATCCACTAACCACTAACATTTAATTTCAAGCCATTTACTTTTATGCACTTTAATTTCAAGCCTTTATTCATTTGCCATTATTCATACCATTCAATTTGTTTACTTTAATGTCATTTTCACTTTGCTCACTTGAGCCACACTTTGTGGATATATTGTGTTTGTATATACTTGTTTGTATTTGTGGTCTTTTGACCTTAATGAACATAATAAGAACAAAAACTCTAAAAAAACATTTTGTGTGGACTGTTGGATTGATCTGAGACATTGGACTTAGAATTAGGCAACACTCCCTATGCAAAGGACTTGACTAATGCCAACTTTTCTGAAACCAAGTGCTTGTGAAGAAAACTTTCATCTGATGTAAATATTGAAGATCCATTTGAGTTCATCTGCAATATGATCATATTGAAGTTGTTATTTTGAACATGTGTCTAATGCTCCTCTATGGAGCCATCTGATACATGGGGAATTATGAAGAACGATCATGGAGTTGCTAAGCTTGGATGTGACTATCTTTATTTGATTCATTGCTCTTCATCTTGCGATTTGTGTATTGATATTGTTTGATTCTAAAGTCCAAGGGAAATTTGGGTTTCTATATGACATTCTTGTCTATTGGATTGTAGCCCATTGGTCAGATCTTTTCAACTCTCAACTTTTAAATTTTTGCTTAGGATTAGTCTCTTCATCTCTTTCCCATTTCTTTAATTTCAAATCTCTCCCTCCCTTTTAAAATCTTCTTTGCTTGTGTTTGTTTTCTAAACTTAGACCATTTTGCAAATTAGAAACTTTGGCCTTATGCCATTGAATTTTTAAACTCTTTTCTTAATCAAACTTGTAAATGAACTTAACTATATTTGACTTAAAGTTTAAAAATACAAAAAGAACTAACACTCATTCAAACCTTTTTAGGCCTTTTGTTCCTTTGTTAAACTTAAATCTTTGTTAAAAGCAACTCATTCACTTTGTAATTTATACCATGAACTACGACGTTTTGATCCCTCATTTTTATGTTGGTACGTAGGCACAAGTCTGAAGGTCTTGTCAAACACAAAAATATAATTAATGAATTCTTTTCTCATCCCTCCACTCTATTTATTGCAAATATCATTTTATACAAAAACACATATGCACACAAAAAAGGGCTCCCTAGGAGTACCTAGGACACTTTGGGTGCTAACACCTTTCCTCCGCGTAACCAACCCCCTTACCTGTAATCTCTGGCATTTTATTAGTTTTGATTTGGAAAACTTCTTATCTTTGGGTTTTGTTCGTACTTTTCCCTTTTCCCTTGGAAATAATAAAAGCGCGGCAGCGACTCTGATTTTATTGACATCTAGCTTATCCATAGCTTAATGGTCATGAATTTACCGCTACAGCCCTAAGGCGCAAAAATGAGTTTGATGGGTTGTGTTCTGTTTACCTTGAAAAATGGTTTATAAGAAAAGATGTTTGTGATTAGAATGCACTAAAAGTCTATGGGTGGAGGTGAATATTCTAGAAAAACAAGTCAGGTATCTTGTGTCCAAAATAATCAGATTAAGGGTATGAGAGATCTATCCTTACTCATACCTCACCACTTAATGCTTTGGTTTTGAAATTGGTGACGTGCAATGAATATACAAAGTAACCAATCAATAAAATAAAGGGTCTCATTGTAAGGTAGCCCAAGAGAAAGCTTTGTGTGTGCAAAAGTGACCTAAGCTAACAAGTGAAAAATTGCAAGTTACAGATGAAATCCAAGGTTAAGGCAAAGTGTCAAGAGGTTAGGGCAAGGTATCCAAGCAAGGGTCCTATATGAAATCCTCTAAGTCCAAAGTAGATTACAAGTGAAATTCATCTTTTTGGTCTTATAATTGCATCATATTTTTGTTGTTTCTTTATTGTATGATGACAATGATAAATATGCATGATGGGATATACAATGATAATGATGATGGGTACTCGAATGTAAATTACAATGCAATATGATTGACATAAAATAAATCAAAAGATAATAACAAGATCATAATAACAATGGTTAGTGATGAACAATTAATGGTTAGTTAGTGAATGTACAAAGTAACCAATTAGGTATTATCTATCCATAGGTCAAAGGATTCAAAATATGGCACATCAAGGGATAACTTATCATTGATGCAAAGTATTGAAGATGATCTTTGATCATCTAACAATAGATTTAAAACCAATGAAATTTATACAACCCCAAGTCCATCTATCAATGATTTGACAAATAGAAGATAGTATCACCCAATGATTACAAGTTAACAGTTGATTAATGATTAGCTTATGTACAAGTTAAACATTAAAGCATAAGTATTATAGGGTTAGTAGTCAATAGAAACAGAACAAGTCAAATGGATCCACAACTTAGTAGCACAAGCAAGGCTTCATCTATGCATCAAATGACTTAAGTATGGTTAAATAGGAGCAACCTATTAATGCCTCAAAGTATCATGAATGATCTATTGATCATTCATTGATATATTTGAAGTATGGAAGGTTTTATCCACCCTAAAAAACCAAAGTCATGACCAAATAGACCTCATTAACCATCACCAATAAAAATATGAAAAGTCAATAAAGTAAGTCAAAATAAAATAAACAAAGTGTGGAATAAAAGAAAAGGGGAAAAAATAAGTCAAGTGTGTTTGATATATATTTTTATTAAATGAAAAATAAGTGGTGAAATAATTGGAAAGAAAATGAAAGAAAATAGTTTAAAAAATAAGAAAATAAGAAACGCAAGAAAAGAGAATAAAAGGGGGGGCGCTAGGGGTTGAACCCCTGACCTTGGGGTCATAGGGTCAACCCCATCCGCTGGGCTAAGCGCTCTTTGGTGACTACTAGCGTGTTCCATGAAATAAATATTATAATCAAAAACATTAAAAACAAAATGCGTGCAGAACAACCAATCAGAAGTTGCCAACGGATTTTTTTTAATTCAAAAACGCGTGAGCCAACAGATACATGAGGTCGTCTTTAACCTTCAACCATCAAAAATCAATTTCTGTAACTCGTGTTTTTAGGAGGAATCAACCATGGATTCAACTCCCAAACACATCATTGTTCTCTTCTCCATACTCATGAGCCATTGATTGGATCTGAGTGTGGAGTATTTCTCAAGAACTCAAATATGGAACTTGACCTAAAAATAGAATTCAATGGTGGATATGAAGTAATCAAGGTTTAGAACATGGGGCTCAGCATCGGAGAGGAATTTCGAGCAAGATGGTAACTTGTTTGAGTGAAAATGGTGAGTGCAACTACCTCGTCGGAATCAATCTCAGATGGTGGCTCGGATGAGTATTAGCATCTTAGGGAAGTTGGTTGCAAGTGGTGTTAGTGTTGCAGAAAGCTTAAGGGAGGTTGTATGAAGGTTTTTGGGTGGTTAACTTAGGTTTAAATGACTTGAATCTTTGAAAGTGAAACTCTGTTTTGGGGGAAGAAACTTGGTTTTGCAGTAGAGGTTTTCTGGCTTGAAAAGCTTGATTCTTTCATGGGACATCTTCCCCTATTTATAGGGAAGGTGTTTGGATGGTTTGGAGGGAGAATGAAAGGGGGTTTGTTCAAAAAAGGATGAAGGTCGAAGCATGCTCAAAAGTGAAACTTGTGGGACAAGTGTGGTTGTGTCTGACCTGGTAATTTGTCTCTATTCAATATGTTTTGCATCTAGCATGCTTTAGGTGATACAAGGGAGCTTCAATCAGAGTTGTTGTGTTTTTTTCTTTTTTCTTTTTGCCATTTTGGGAGGGAAATTTCTTTTTGCACACAACTCGGGTTTGATCACATGGGACCTTGTTGTACTCAAGTTGACTTGTAAACATGTGATACAATGTTATGTAACATGTCTTGGGTCAAATGGGATCAGAACACGTGATTTTAGTGACTTAAAACATAAATATGAAAATTCTGGTTAAGTGCGGTATGATGTGTGCACCATGACAAGTCACCAACTTTGAACTTGAGCCAAATAAAATTGGTTTGTGCATTTTCCATGAAACTTGTGTAAATTTTTCTTTGACATTCCCTTAATCATTTGCAAAAAGAACCAGGTCAAAGGGAGTTGTGGTTTGGAAATGAAATTGAGGTAAAGTAGTGGTCATGGGCATGATTATAGGTCTGGCTAGGCATCTTGACCAGCTTGGCCAATCCAAAAGTTAAGGTCCTTGCTCAATGAATTAGGTCTTGGATATTGAAACAAAGTTGAAGAGGGATTCAATTAGGACATTTAGCTCAAATAAGATCTTGAAAGTATTGAAAGGTGAAATTTTTATGAGGTTTGGACCAAATGGTATGCCATACTTGCCAAAATGTGACCAACCATCATGCCCTTTAAGGAACCAAGGTGCATGTTTGAAGTTCAAATGATCATAACTTGATGGAAAATTAGACTTGGGGTCTTGTGGGATGATTTTAGGTCATCTCCATTGGTGAAACCAATGAATTGAATGTGATGAATCAAGGCCAAAATAAGGACATTATTCCATGTTGAAATGGATGTCTGTTTGATGAGAAAATGGTTGCAAATGACTTGAATTTAAGGTTAATGGAGTGTTGAATGATGGTATGATTAAGTGAGGTAAGGCATAGGGGTAAAAGGTTACACAAATTAGGGTTTCTTAGCCCACAAGTTTCATCAAGAGCCATAGCCAGAAAAGTAGGGTTTTGGGGTGCAAGAGGTGTTTTGAAATGATTCAAGAGGTTCCGGTATGAACAAAGTTTGGATATTATGGGTCCTGAAAGGTATGGCTAATGTACAAAGTGAATGAGAACTTGTACAAGTCACTGAGGATCAAGAACTAGGGTTGAGGTCCTTGGGTGACCAGATGAATCTTCACATGTCTTCAATGAGGGCTTACCATCCAATTAGGGTTTTTGGAGGTGATTGAGTTGACTTGAGTGATCCCCCAAGGTCCAAGGATGCTTGAGGACGAGGATTAGGGTTAAGGTGGCTTGGGCACACCTCAGCATGATCAAAGGGTCTTGATACTCCAGATAAACACCATGTCATGAGTTTGTGGATCACCATGGGTGTAGATGCACATGAGATGATGTATGATGGATGTATGCTTGGGTTATGAAGATTGTATGGAGGTAGGGTAAATTTGAAGGTATAAGACATCTGCAGATGGGTGGTCAGACAGAAAGGACTATCCAATCTTTGGAAGATTTTTTTAGAGCTTGTGCTTTGGAATAAGAAGGTAATTGGGATGGTTACTTGCCTTTGATCTAGTTCACGTATAACAACAGTTACCATTATAGTATTGGAATGGCACCTTTTGAAGCTTTGTATGGAATGATGTGTATGAATCCTTTGTGTAGGTAAGAATCGGGTGAGAGTGTTTTGCTTGGACCAGAGACTATTCAGCAGACTATTGAGAAACCAAGATGATTCGGTAGAAGATGAAGGCTTCATATAGTAGACATAAGAGTTATCATGATAAGCGAATAAAAGGCACTTGTATCCAAGTGGGAGATTATGTGTTCTTGAGAGTCACTTTGGTGACTGGTGTTGGTCGTGCGTTGATGTATTGAAAGCTCACACCTCGTTTTATTGGTCCATATCAGATCCTCCAGAGAGGAGAGGTGGCCTACAAAGTTTCCTTACTACCATATCTTTTGAATCTTCATGATGTTTTTCATGTGTTGCAACTTTGGAGGTGTACTCCTGATCAGTCTCATGTGATCCACTTGGATGATGTGCAAGTGAGAGATAACTTGATTGTTGAGGCATCATCTTTGCGGGTTGAGGATCGTGAAGTGAAGCACATAAGAGGTAAGGAGATTTTTTCAGTGAATGTATTATGGGGAGGACCTACTGGAGGGAGCGTGACATGGGAACTAGAAATTCATATGCGAGAGTCGTATCCGAGGATGTTTATTTCAGGTAATTATTTAGGGAGAAAATCCTTTAAGTGGGGGATAGTTGTAACACCCTAGTTTTTGAATTTATTTTATTTTATTGAGTCAATACATATTTATAAATTTATTGATGTGTTATGTGTATTTTTTGTGAGATTATTTGAGGTGGGATAGAATTTATACTATTATTCACTATTTTTGGTTAATTAAAATAATATAGAAAAAATAGAAGAATATAGAGAAAATGAGAAATATGAGTTATGGGGTAGAAAGTGGTATAATGAGATAGATGGTGGGACAAGGTGAGAGAAACCAAAAGATGAGGGGAAATTTAGAATTAATAAAAAATAAATTAGGTTTTATTTTTAGTAGAAAATAGGGATAAGGAGAGGAGTTTTGAGAACAGAACATGAAACCTGTGAAAGTAGGATTTTGGATAGGCAAGTGCAAACCTAGGATTCAAAAGAGGGGATTCAGAATTTTTCTGCAGTATTCAGGTAATGGGGGATTATTCTCCAATGGGTGTGTTTTTCTTAAAGGATATGGAGAGATCCTAACCTTCTTTCTCCATTGTTGAGGATTTTGAATCCATGGGATGGTTGTGCATATCTCTCTAGATCATCATGCTTTAATTCTATTTTATCTTGTAATTACATGTTGAAATTCGTATGGAATTGTATGAGAAAAATTGGATTGGTGTTGTTTAAGGTTTATGCTTTGGTGATGATGAATATATAGTTAAAATTGCATGATAAATTAGTGTTGATGTATAATTTGTGCTGATTTTGTGAGGTTTGTGTTTAATATAACATGGGTGATATGTTTTTATTCGATTCGGGTGGTTAGGGGTTGAAATCGGAGCTTTGGAAGTCCTCAAATGGTAAAAACATAGATTTTGCTTGTTGCACAGCGGTGACAAGCGTCACCTGGGTGACGAGCTACCCGTCACCTCATAAGGAAAATCTGACGGGCGTCAGGATGGTGATAGATCGTTTGTCACTGCATCTGGGTTGGCTGACGACCATCATGTGGATTACGGGGAGACTATCATGGTCTCTGAAGACGGGTTATTGGCCCGAGTGTCACAAGGTGATGGTTTGGTGGGGGGGAAAGGGTGACGGTCCATTCATGATGACCATCAGGACGGGGCGGACCGTCAACCCCTATGTTGACCAGTTTTAGGTCGCCGACTCAATTTTAGAGTTGTTTTCTATGGTAGTGATTGTTTACTACTATTTACTACTGTTTGGTGAGTTTGGTGAGTTAAGTATGTGTGTTGTGATGAAATCAATTGTCGGTGATGTATTGTTGTGTATTAATATGTTTTATATATATATATATATATATATATATATATATATATATATATATATATATATATATATATAGAGAGAGAGAGAGAGATAGATAGATAGATAGATAGATAGATAGATAGATATAGATATATAGATATATAGGTGAGTTATTATATGGTGTAGCATTATGGTGAACCATATGGTTCGGATAAGAACTATTGGTAATGAATTTTATATTATATTGTTGTGGCATTTTCATGCATCATGTATATCGGAGATAGGGATTGATGATGATTGGTGATGGGACTAAATCAGTAGCATACCTCTGATGTCCAAATATTGGTGGTTGGATTGTTCAGTAACATAACTCTGACATTCAATTGGTGAGTAGGTCGGTACCACATACATTTGGTGATGAGGTGATAAGTGCATTGCATATACATCTGACTTATGATTGGTGATGATTGTGAGTGTTATATATAAATATGTTCATGATTGGTGAGGGTTGTGAATGACATGAATGTGTGGATGCTTTGTGTGTATTGTCCTTTACTTTATACACCATTAACATTTTTGAAAGTATTCTCACCCCTATTTGTTTTATTGTGGCGTTATGTACTCATTTGGGGTACAGATAATCAGGTAGAGGATAGCTATTATTTGAGCTTGAGGATGGAATTAAGGCCTTTTCGTTTACCTTATTGCTTTCAAGTATTTTAGTTTTGGAGTTGCTAAGATGTGTAACATTGGGGAGGGGTTATTTATTACATGTTATGTTTCTCGTAGATGTTTTAGATTATTTTCATTATATTTTTTGTGTGGAGAGTTTTTCTGATTAAATGATGTTTTTGTTTCGCTGCCTTAATAAATGTTATGTTTTGTTAGATAAGATGCTTGTGAGGCATGTGTAATACTCTAATTGAGAATTTTATTTGAAATCTTTTATAAATAAAGAGTCGGGGTTTTGGGGTGTTACAATAGCTTCTTTCACCAGCCATCGTCAATCATACCATGACCCCGAAATATAATAGGCGTGTCCAACCAAGAGAATTCCGGGCATATGACATGGTATTACGAAGAGCTAACATAGGAGGGAACAATGCTTGGGACGAAAAACTTGAAATAAATTGAGAAGGACCATATCGGGTGCATACCAACACCAGAAAAGGGGACTACAACTTGGAATCCCTTGTAGGAGAACATATACCAAAGACTTGGAACATTGCCAAATTAAAGAAATATTATAACTAGAAGGGTTGTGTGTCTACTTGTTCCATTCTTTTTCGTGTAACAGATTGAAATATTGATATATGTAATTACTTTTATGTTATCATTTCAGTCGCATTCATTTATGTCCCTGTACCTTTTCAGGATACAGGAAGCGGAGAAGACTAAGTGCATTTATGCGCAGTTGGCGCATCCGCATCCCCCATTCAAAACTATCCATTCTAAGTGCGTAGGCGGTGGATCCCAGAGACATCTACATAGATCTGAGTCAGAACTCTAGGGTAGGGACGGGGATCCTACCCTTGGTCGGGGGAGATCGGGGGAGATCGTCTATAATGCAAAGCAGTCATTCGGCCACAATATCAAAGTTATGACCAGATCTCGTCAATCCCCACGAAGGGAATATGCGCCACAAAACAAACGGCTAACACAATAGCAGAAACTAAAAACAGCAAGAAACATTGTAACAACACATCCATTAATTTACAAAGAGACAACAAAATACAATGAACCGATTCTGGAAACAAATTTAAAGGATACATGAAAGGCCCAAAGATCAGAAACAAGCAACTCTAGATGCCACACAACATTCTTGAAGGCGATGTCCTCTAATTTGTCGTCGGAAAGATCCAATAGTTGTTTGTCTAAACTGGTATGCTTCTTTTGGAAAGCCTTCAGATCCCTAGAATGAGCGACTTTCTCTTCCTCAAGCTCTGTCACGACTGCTTGGGCACTTGAAAACGAAGCCTCCAACATAAGTTTTGCTTCACGGGAACCTTTCTTTCTCTCTTCAAGCAAGCCCTCGAGTTCAGCCACCTGGTCGGCCAAGGTCGTAGGAGACCCATGCAAGTTCACCTCCTCTAGGAAAGGATACATTTTGTCCAAATGGTGGAGCAACCAAAAAAATCCATTTCGAAACTAGCAATGTTTGACTTAGCGAGTCCATAATGAGCCTTTGAAGACTCGATATCCTTAGAGGGACCTCCGGGGGCCATTAGCTCTCTATGACCAGTAGCAAACAGAGACATAAGTGAAGCCGCTCATGGCAGTTAAAAATTCTATTATGCCACTAAACCAGATTTACCTCTTTTGGAGAGTTTATACACATAAGCATAGTCTTCAGCAAACACGCAGTCCCTTATCATTGTCACGATACGGAGCATCCAACCAAGCAGCACAGGGGTAACGATAGAGGAGGATTCCCAAAGTTCCTTGACAAATGGATAACGGGAGCAGACTCATGCTGCTTTGACCTTTTAGCAGGACTTCCCAGGACGATCGCCTTACCTCAATCCTTTTTCCCCCAGTCAAAGCAGCTCTATCATGGTTCTTATTTCTCTAGCGCTCCAAGGGCGTTTGAGAAGGCGCGGGGGTTCCTCCCTCATGGGAAGGGCCTTCAACACCTTGTACATTTACAATAGGAGTGACCATAGCTTTCTCCTTCTTAATTTCATCTGAAAGGGAAAGATCAACGAATAAGAATTGTATGGACTAACATACGACAAATAGAGTATGAATAGATTGAATACCAAAGTATTTGTTCCTCTCCTCAGAGGATTTTGCGTATGCGATATCCCGATAGTGTATCTCATCAACAGAAAATGAAAGTAAAGTCGCCTTCATGGTTTTCTCTGCATCATTAAGGGAATCATATAGAACGGAATAAAAACCAGTTGAAAAATACTTCGCCTACAAAAGGGTAGTTATATTATTGGACTTATACTGGAAGATTATTTCCGCCCTACAGGATAATTATATTGTTGGACTTCTAAGATCATTGTCATCCTACGAGATAATTATATTGTTGGACTTCCACAAGAAGATCCTTGCGGTCCAACGGAGTAATTATATTGTTGGACTTCCATAAAAAGATCATTGTTGCCCTATAGGGTAATTATGTCACTGGAGTTCTACTGGAAGATCCTTTCCATCCTACTAGGTGATTATATTACTGGACTTCCACAAGGTGATTATTAGTTCAAGCGTCCCTTGTTTGGTTCAATCACCCCTTGTCTAGATGTATCCCCTTGACTTCCCGTTTCTTCGTCCATAATGTGGGAGCATGTGTGGAGCATATATCGGGTCAACAGTTGTTACATGGGAAGTCATGAAACTTAACTACACCTCTTGAATTTTAGGGAATCAACCATTCATTCTCGTGGAGATTGCTATATTCTAAGGAGACTATGTTCATACTCGTGGGGATGATAAATACGCCAATGTCACAATAGTGAAAGAGGGGCCAATAACATATAAAAATACACAGATACAATAATTTCTCACCCTACGTGAGCTAGCTCTCAATACTCTAACAACCTTAAAGCATTTGACAACCCTTATGCACTAGGGGTTGTCAAGTATTTATACTTTTAACGAGTATAATCACCCACTGCACTATTCTTATATGCAACGACTTCATCCTCCACTATAACATTTTCCTTTACGAAGACACCCTCCTTTATGAGACCATCAATCTCCATGGCTCCTCTAACAATAGTATTAGAAGACGACAATGGAACTACATATGGAGAAGGGGTGGCATCTCCCTCTCAACATGTGGAATATATGGAAGAACATAACCACCGTGGACGAGCTCTTCTTGTACTCACACCAGTATTGAAAAGCTTTTATGTGTGCTCAATTTACCGTAAATTTCCAGATGGTAGAGAACCTCAACCTCGAAGTCATTAAAGGGAAGAGTATCACGCATTTGAGAAAACAGATATTCAAACACGGGATCCCATATACATCAAATTAGATGGATATGTGTATGTCATTCTCAAGAAGAGTCGCATGCTAGCTCCAACCTATCCAGACTAGTGTATAAGGATCGAGTTCCTGAGATTTCATCATCTACCCAAGAGTAATACTCAACGTTGGTAGACAATTCCAAAGTCATAGACAATGTCTTCTTCACCGTATCTTCTGTAATGTCCAAAGGCAAAAGAAAATGGATATACGAGTGGGATGTGTCTCTTTATCACTGGGATTAATTACTATTGGTTTAGTGCTAGAATGGGCGTCACTAAGTTCCACATCGCTAGGGTCTACAAAAGGGATACCTAAACTTAGATTTCATGTGTTCTCTATATGCAATTGTGAATGAAAACTTAGAAATGCAAACGAGAAAAAAGAAATACCATAGTTTAAATGCAAGTTATCTAAAAGAATTAAATGAAGAAAATGATCATTCGAGTAAAGCAAACCAAATTCCATAACTTTCTAATAGAAAATAAATAGCCAAATAAAATTCTCTCTCAAAATACTTTGAAGCAAAGAAGATTGCATAAAGTAAAACTAAATTTCAAATTCCCGCTTTATAGGTACGACAATTGCCATGTTCAATGGTCATTATTCACCAGAAGATTAAATAAATTCACATCCAACATCGAAATAATAACAATACTTGAGTGAACATGAGTAAGCCTAAGTGCATCACCTTCTTCCCTCATGTGTGGGGCACGTAGAAGTCATTGTCGCAGCAGTGTTCGGTCTGTACGAAATACATTTAATGTGCATGTTTCACGTGTCAATTACTCTTATTCAACACCACCACAACTCTCAACGATGCGCATTCTCAAAGCATAGTTTCTCACAACAATTTAGATTTTTGAGTAGGCCTCACTGATCTTAAGATCAACAATCATTGCTTCAAGGCTAATATCGAAGACATGGAAGACAACTATTTTGAGTTGACCAACAACCTATAAAGATTGGTTCAATCCATAGACTCAATCTAGTTAAAGTTCATCGGTTACTAACGTACACATGTGTATTTGCATCCATTGACACCATATTGGAGCGTATTCCTCCTTCTATTAGAACCATTGATGCACATTCAATAGTTGCCCACACTCCATGCGGGGAAATCCAGAGACGGTTGCAATCATCCTTACTTTATAAGTGTGATGGTAAATAACCCTCAAATACACTTTGACTCATATTTGCAAACTTTCACATAAGTCATATATATGACTTGAACGTCTGATTACTAACCTTTTTTTAGGTACCCTTTCTAATCACTCGAGAATTGCAACCACCGCATCAGAAACCTTTTCACGATGATCATCATCATCTTTTAACCAATTTTGAGTTTCAGGATGGAATAAGATTAATTGATCATGCTGTAAATTGAAACGAACATTGTACTGTGTTATTTGCTACTCCCACACAGGCACGTAGTAATTATCCATTTTCACCATGAAAGGCAGCATCATATCTACATGTTTGTCCATGTTCCTATCTTATAAAAATCTATAATCGTTGATGTCAAAGAAATAACTAATATACCCATATCTACAAGTTTGTCCATGAATGTAGTTTTCAAGTTTGATTTTGATACGGTGTCATGCCATTCAAAATGAAATCAAGTTTGTCCATGCATGTAGTTTTCAACTTTTGATTTTTATACGATGTGATGCCGACCAAAATGAAAGAAAAAAAAGTTCAATTTTATCGTGACCCAAAGTTAATTTTGGAGGGAAAAAGAAGAGGCAGCGGCTAGGTTATTACAGACAAAGGAAAGAAAAGAAACAGAGAACAAATATTTCCCCGAGTTAGGCACCCAGTTAAAGTAGAATTCTATTGACAATCCTTCCTTTCTAAACGAAACAAAGCATTAATAATGTATATTAATCACTGTGTATTAATCATATTTTATAACGAAACGTTCATGAAATATTCCCTATATTCCAAATTACAATAAAACATTAATATTTATTTTTCTTCTTACCCGTGGCTATTCTCTCGTAATTTCTCTTTTCCATATTAAAATAACCATATTTCTAATAGTCTAAATTTTCAAAACTTCATATAAAAATAGTGGCTATGCTGGTTAATGGGGGGCACAAGTTTTCCACATGCCACAACACCCCACTTGAACTGCCATACCTGGTTAGAAATATATTATATACATCTCAGTATAGAAAGCTTGTTTTCATCCCTACAGAGAAATTCCCTACTATATCAATCAAAGATTCATGTACTGTATGGGACAAAAAGAAAAGGAACTAGATCATATCATGGTAGTGGATTTATATTAGTGGAAATCATATTTAACATTTGAGTGCAACCAATTAGATGCTATGATTAGAATTATAATTTAGTTGAGCAACAGACGTGTCACTGCAATATTCTAAGTTGTCCGGAACAGGTAAAGTCTCCGGATGACAGCTTATTTCAACATCCACCAACCAATAACTTGCCTTAGTTATAGGTTGATTGCAGAGTTAAATTAGCTATAAGAGCATTCTGAATTATGGAAAGCTATATTTAAGTGGTTATACAATCAAGCACTTTATTTAATACCACGATTTTTTAACACAATATTAACACTAATGACCATCACAGTTACACTTCGACAAGAGAGAATTAACAGTTTCTCGCACTTCCACAAGGGAAGAACATACAAATCCCTCATCTTTTTCTAGCCACCAAGACAAAACATAGATGCATTTTTTATATAAAAGTCATGATTCATATAATATGATATAGTGTTTCGACATGCCATCCCCTAAAGTTTAGGGTTTAAGATGAGGAAAACAAGTGAAGAGATCAGATTTAGGGTGTCTGGCCTCAGCATGCTCCTTGCACTTCACTTCTGATGTGGTACAGATAAATGTTTGCATGCACACCTTGCACTGCAATCATCAATCACAACATTATAATCAGTAAAGGGCACCATTAAATGCAGAAACTTGCGGCGAGAGAATAAACTCTCCTCAAGACCATTGAGGTGATCAATTTTAACATCTTATAACAGAGATGTCCAAATGAGCATAAATTTGGATAACTCTGATGGAACAGCATTTATGAAGTGTATATTTCAATAATCTGACAAGAACACACCTTGTATAAGACATATTAAAGAAAAATCCATGGGTTAACATTATGTACTATGCAGTATACACAATGAATATATAGAAATATTAAGACCTCAACAGAGAACTAGTAAAACCAACTACATCTAGAAACACTTATACGTCCATGTCAAATAAAGAGCCTGTCATTTAAGAGTACGTTCCAACGAACAAACTCAATGCTACTGTTTGGGAAAAAGAATAGTGAATACTCATGTAAGGATGAAAGACAACAATGTGAACTGGGTTTAGAAATTTTACCAAGTTATATTTTCAGAAAACTGTTCAAAATACTGCAACGAGAGAAGTCTGAACTCCTTTAAAAAAGAGTTCTATCCATAACAAAAACACAATTTTACATGTATGTGCTTCTTATACTTCAAATCCAGCTTGTTAAGTTCCCATAGAGGCTTTTGGACAAGAAGCTTTAGTTCCAAATTAATAATAATTGATAATATTCAATTTAGTACTTAACTAGAGGTTAACAAATGACCAAATGACCAAGTTGTCCATCATATTTCTGCTCAACCCTCAATTTATACCAACTTGTTTGTTTGAAATAAAACAATCCTATTGATTCCTTCCCTTCACATTCTCTCCCAACCCAACTCCATAAACATAAAGAATTTATGCATGTGTGATGCGCATCTGAAATACCTCAGTGAAAGTGTCCATTTGACAAAAATCCATGGAATCAACACACGACAACAACAACAACCCAACCTTAGTCTTAGTGTGCAAAATATATAACACAGATGATAAGAAAACATCTCTGAGCCCAAAAGTGAAGGGGATCAGAACCCAAAACAGAGAAACCCTATTGTAGCCATAAACAAATTGGTGAAACTAACAGTTGAATCTCCTTCACCAAGAAAAACATAAATTAAACACTGAGTATTTTAAACCACATAAACAGCATATTAATAAAGCAATCTTCTTTGATTAGGATCTTTTTTAATCAAGATCTATGGATGGAGCAGTCTATTTAAAAGAAAAAATTCTCAGAAATCTTGAATAAAAAGCGGATTTATACCTGGATCGACATGGCTTTCTTGTTTGTTTCAAGCTGGCTTCCTGAACATACAAAAAAATGTTCAAATCAACAACCATACAATCAGATCTAACATATCGGCTACGATTGATAACAATTATTTGAGGAAATCGAAAGCATAAAACCCTAATTTCTATAATTCATGTTAGAATTGTCGGCAAGAGAGAGAGGTTACCTTTGCCGCCCTTCTGCTTCTCGAGGTTCCTCTCGCGAGCCATCTTTGCCTTTTGGCCGTTGCCTCCTCCCATGGCTGATCGGTGGGACGAAACGAGAGACCCCTCAAAACCCTAATTTTCTTATCAAGGAGGAGTGAGTGATGTGAGCGGAAAACTAGAATAATGATTGAACGATGGATAGATGGCTTTTATATAAGGGGGCTTTTCTTCCCTAATTATAGTTACGGTATGATTTTGTGAGCTTAATAAATCCCTCCACCGTCTCAACTTATAAATAGTTTTTGTCCATTTCTTATAAATTAATAAAGGATAAAGCACAAGTTAAGAACCAAATAAAGAAATGTTATCTTAGAAATTGTGTATTGATTTTAATAAAAATATAGAATTAATTTTTTAATTATTTTTTTTAATATAAACTTTCTATAAGGGGTTTTCTTAACTTGTGTCCTTGGGGCACAAGTTAGCATTATCCATTAATAAATCATTTTATATATAATTATGTGTTCCATTAAAGAATTGGCCCGTGAGGTGGCCTAAGATAGATTAGGTTTTTTCCGCGGAAAACGGATGAATTTGTAAGTTTAACACTCTAATGTCTAGGTTTGTTGTTGAGTAAAAAGTAGTTGAATGAACTTAATATTTGAAATGGCGCGAAGTGATCATTATATAATATGGATAATTACAATTGTTTGTGTTTGATTCGGCGTATTGTGTATATTATCGTCTAATTAGATCTAAAATGAGAGATGTGATGTGGAGTGTGATCGTGTGTCCTCGGCAGGGACGGAAGTCCACCTATTTCGTATGCTTTATCTTCAACACTTGTTATTGGGTCTTTTTCGTGGGCCTTACGGTCGGTCAAACGTTGCCCTCAAGCCCTGTATAGTGAGAGCTTTGTCAGATTCGTCTTCATTTCAGTCTATAGTGGAAGAAAACATAAGAGTTTTGATGGGACGTTGATGTCTTTGGGAAAAGGTGCATAAAATGCCTCTCTTGTGATTAGCGATTTTTTGCAGATACGTCGCAACACATGTCCCTACGTCTGATAATAACGGTTCCTTCTATTACTAGCGCATTTGAGTGATCTTGAATAGAGTCATGTGAAATTTTGGTAGTTAGTGGTTCAGTTCGCGTTTTCCAACACCGAGGATTGTGTGGTTCATCTCCCTTCGGGGATATATGAAGAGTTTTTTTTGTTACCACGTTTTCCTTTTCACAATTTGTGAACCTTTAAAAGTTCTTCTCCAATGTCTACAACCTCATAGATCGTCATTAATCTCCTTTCGTTGAGCAGTGATTCGTGTTTGTGTCACCTTTTTGAGTTCATCTTTTTGAGGTAACGTCTGAGTCTGAACTTTCTTTTCTTTTCACATTTGCTTACTTCATGAAGGTTCTCGGGAGTCGTACATTTTTGTACTTTATGTGTTGGTGAATTTTTTTGATACAGATGACTTTGGTGGTCACATTGTTTGTCTTTGTTTTAAACTTGTGTTTTTCTTACGACCATTTCTTCTTTTTGTTTAACAACTTCTTTTAACATTGACAACTCTCAATTCATAGGGGGATATATAAAGAGTTTTTTGGTTACCATGTTTCCCTTTTCACCATTTGTGAACCTTTAAAAGTTCTTCTCTTGTGTCTACATCCTTCTATATTGTCATCAATCTCCTTTCATTGGGCGGTGATTTGTGCTTGCCTCACCTTTTTTAGTTCATCTTTTTTAGGTAATGTCTGAGTTTGAACTTTCTTTTATTTTCACACTTGTTTACTTTATTAAGGTTCTCGGGAGTCATAGGTTTTTGTACTTTGTGTGCTGGTAAATTCTTTTGATATATATGACTTTGGTGGGGTACATTGTTTGTCTTTATTTCGAACTTGTGTTTTTCTTATGACCATTTCCTCATTGTGTTTAACAACTTCTTTTGACATTGATAACTCGTAATTCAAGGTTGCATGGGCAATTGGAAACAACTATTTGGGTAGGTCAAGAGACATTGGACATTATTTCGGTTATCGTGGGTGAATGCGACATGTAACATGCTTTTATTAATGGGTTCTTCCTCAAATTGGGGAGTTCTTTCTCCCGAAGGGGACAAGAAGATTTGCATCAAGTATGACGGTTGTATCGTCCTTTTCCATGAATATAAGTTTTCTTTGATAGGTTTTCGTCTCCCGTTCAACGATTTTGAAGTGAGCATTCTAAATTGTCCGATAATTTCTCCTTTACAACTGTAATTAGTGAGATAGGATTATATAAAAGTCTTCCAGTATTTGTGTGAATACAAAAAAGGTGTGCCATCTTTGGTGCTCTTCTTCCACTTATTTAATGCCTAACTATTGATCCAGCCCAGGGTCAAGGTTTGACCTCCTTTAGGCAAAGTACCAAGATGTATGAGGTTATTCAAATAGCATGGAGAACTTTAAGGACTGTCACTACCTAGTTAACCACTTACCGAGGTGGCTCATGCTAACTTTTGCAATATAGATTTTGAATTGCCTTATCAGTGTTCAGACAAGTTCTCCAAGTTCTGGCGCTATATCCATTTTCTGGAGGATGTTAGATCTTATGTCTATAGACTGGATAACTTAGCTATGGAGGAAATTTATATGAATATGGAATTGGTAGCCTTATTCGAATATTAGGGATATGATGACACCATTGTTCCTTCGGGAGCGGTGTTAAGGAAGAAAAAAAGTAATTCATATAAACATGCTTGTTAGTGGAAGTCGCTTCAAAGAAGGACAAAAAGGTCGTCTTCGATGAATAATGTAGGATACTTCCTATTTTCTCTAGTGTTGTTTAAATGACTATTATTGCTTTATCTTTAATTATTCTTTGATTTACAGATAAGATGAAATGTTATAACACGGTGTTTCATATGAAGAAGACACATAGAGTTGCCAATTTGCCTACCGTTGTTGATGTTGAACAGTTTTCTATATGAATCTTGTATACAGGGTCCCCTACTAGTCTGATCACGATTACCCTTCCTGTCTCGATTCAAGTGGAATTGAGATTGTTTGGATCGAGTCGTGATATAAAGTATTATACATTCGTCGTCAGTCATAACTGAAAGGAGCTATATTACTAGGTCATTCTCGAGGTGACTTGTGGGGGAGGGGTCATCTGCTCGATATCATACTCTCGATCAAGACTTAGGAAGGCATGGTCATGGTGTTTGTACAACATCGAACAATGTTGTGTTTCTCATTTACTTTTGGCTCATCCTAGTCTGTGGAGTGCTAAATAGTTTTGATCATCTGTTTCTATGGAGGATTACACATTATTTTTGGGCAATAATGAGGTTATTTCTTCAAGAAGAGTTGGCTTAACTTGCGTACCAGACTTGTCAAACTGTGGTTGTTATGGCCTTTGGTGTTGTCGGAAAGAGAGTTTTTTCTTGCCTGAGCGTGTTCGAAAGGAGAAAAAGTGTTTTAGGAACGTATCAATGCCTTTACTATCGAGCAAGACTGTTATCTAGAAGAGCTTACCAAGACAACTGGTTTGCTGAGAGAGATGGAGATTGAAGTGTAGAATTTCAGATACCCCCACTTATTAGTTAAGATGGTGCAATGTATTGTGTAAGAGATAAAGAAGAAATATTAAACTTTATCATTTGCCTCGCCAGAGTTCTCCACAACTAAGATCCCTCCAACGAAGACAAATCAGGAATTATAATCTTTTGATAAGAGGGTGAAAAATTTAGAAGTTGTCTCTTAATGAGTCTTTTGAGGGTTGGAAGAAAGTTGAAGAAGGTCATTGGGAGATGCATCATGAGAACCTTGAGCTATCCAAAGAGTATGTTAAGTTTATGGAAGAAATTTTTTCCGTTCTACAAGAGTTTCTTTCAAAAAAAATTGAAGCAAGTGAAAATTTTCTATACCACTATGCACATATCTCGAAAGCAAGTCTGTCTTGATCGGAAAATACTGGACGAGAAATTGATTTTCGTTTGGTGTGAGTTGGCCTTGTAGTTTTTTTGTCCGAAAAATAATTTATATGTTGTAATATTTGTTGGAAATGAATTCAATAATCGTTGATCCACCTCATTCGTACACTTTTTCTTCAACTTTTGTTATTCGACTTTTTCATGGACTTTGCGGACGGTCTATAACAAAATTCTAATTATAAAAAGATATATATTTACAAAATAAAATATAAATAAGATATTTATAATGATCAAAATAAATAAAAATATAGAAATTATTTGTGAAAATCATTTAAATCAAAATTGTATTTCATTTAGAAAATTCATCAACATCCTTAAATTTTGTTAAGCACCAATATCCATTAAATTTAAAATAAATTAAATATAAAAGGTTAATGATCGGATAAGTCTACACTATCTAATAAATTTTCAATGCACAGTATGAAATATTCAACTTTCATTTATTGTTCTCTTAATTTCTCACCTAACCATAATAACTATAGCATGTGTAAGGATGCTCACGTGGAAGTCACGCGGAAATGTTAGTGGTATCTTACAGCTGGTTACCATTGCCAATATTGATTTGATGACTATCCATGCATTATGGTTTATTTTCTTTGAAAAAAACAAGCAAACTCGTGTTAAAAAATCTGACTCAAATTGATCCTCACTATTTATGATCAAAAAATTCATATAGTGAGTGATTTTAGAAGAGAAGAGAAATATGCTGAATATCAAGATAAACTTCATAAAATCTCATTCAAAGTCTTATTACATGAATAAGGAACTTTATATGAGAAAATGTTTCCTATGCTACTTATGGTGCATTTCCCCCACCCTTAGTTATAAGCAAGTACATTTAATTGTAATGCAATATACCAACTATAACTAGAATAATTTTAAAACAAAGTCAACGTAAATATTACTTAAGACCTAAAAAATTAGAGAGTAGAAATAGTACTAATTCTACACTTAGTATCGGTCTTGATTTTTTAGAGACCCGAAACAAATAATAAAAATGAATCCTTAATAAAAAATACATTAAAAAACAGTTTTGTATTCGTCAAATCAAAAGATATTATTGCACCGACTTCTCTATTAAATCTTTGTATTAACTATAACTAGAATAATTTTAAAACAAAGTCAACGTAAATATTACTTAAGACCTAAAAAATTAGAGAGTAGAAATAGTACTAATTCTACACTTAGTATCGGTCTTGATTTTTTAGAGACCCGAAACAAATAATAAAAATGAATCCTTAATAAAAAATACATTAAAAAACAGTTTTGTATTCGTCAAATCAAAAGATATTATTGCACCGACTTCTCTATTAAATCTTTGTATTCGTCAACATCGACATTAACTATAACTACTTTCTCCTCCAACCTGAATACTGTGAAAAAAAATTCATAAGTCTAAATAAATAGTATAAGCAATATTCTGATCAACCTTGATATAGTTAATCATAAGTAAAAAAATTCAAATTAAGATTATAAGTTAACTATGGTAGAAGTCTTGAACAAGATGTTAGACGAATGCAACGATCTAGAGGGGGTGAATAGATCACAATAAAACTTTCGTAGATAAAAAATCATGTTTTGAAAATATTTACTATGGTAAGCAGAAGCAATTCCGGATCGACACTCGTATATCCCGAACTGTTATCGTAAAAATTGAATATGTGTTTAAACCGTAAGGAAACATATACTAATGATGAGAAAATGAATCAATATATTTTACACAATACGTTTGAATACAATCACACAATGATAGTAAATTTCCAATGAAAATAGAAAACTAAAATTGATATAGACAATTTATCAAACACTTAGTGTGCAAACAATCTATCGAATACTTGGTGTGCAATAAACGTCAATCTTATTTCCCTTTGTGTTGATAGTATGAAAATCTACTTGCAATGTTTAGATTGCAATTGTTTTACGAAAATAATTCGAGAAACTTCAACATAACCATAATTTTTCTGCTAAACATAATTTGCACTCTAAGTTCAATATCAAAATGTATAGAGAGAGAGAGAGAGAGAGAGAGAGAGAGAGAATACCAAGATTTGTTTATGCAGTTCACTAGTTGTCCGCATTATGGGTATGTCTGCCCCCAACTCCAAATAGAATTGAGATATTATAATTAACCTTTGCAATAGTAGTTTACAAGAGAAATAGTAGCAACTCAAACCCCGAAACCCTATGTTTGATTGTTGATCCTAGCTCATTCTATTCCCTTGATCTTAACTAGATCAAGTCACACAAGACTTCCAATTGAGCCTCTGGTTACCTTTACTCCTTTGACCGAACTTCCGTTCTTTAAATCTTTCACTCGGTTGAATCTAAATTGCAAAATTTTGGCTCAAGTCTTTCAATTGATCCTCCGGTTACCGCTACTTCGTTTCAAGAACCCCCGTTCTTCAAAGTTTTCACTCGACTGAATCCAACTTACAAACACTTGTGCAAAAACCCCCCAAATTAACCTTGATCTTGGAGGAAAACCCCTAAGTGATTTTATCCATGAAACTCCCACAAAATACTCAACCCAATTATGATTACAACAATCCTAAATTGGACCTTGTCAATCTATTCTAGATGAATAACTAACAAAAATGATTATGTGTAATTGTTGAATGTATGAAGAAAAAGATTGAAGATGAAGAGAAAATTCTAAGTATGTTCTTGGTTTCTATTGTATGAAATGATGCATGAATGCATATTTATATGTGTGTGCATGTGTAAAAAGAATAACAAACAAAATAGATTTTGAGTGAAAATTACAAGTTTTGTAAAATGAACTGAATGTATTGACTTCAAATTCGAATGAGTCAATGCATAAGGTTAATGAGTCAATATATAGCTAGAATGGGTCGATACATTAAAGACATGGAGAATTTGTAAAAAAACACCTTCAGTGGGAGTCAACTCCAAGCATGGGGGAGTCGACTTATTCGTGTGATGTATCGACTCATGCCAACAATGTATCGATACATTGAAGGCATGAAGGTTTATTTGAAAGTGCCTTACAAATAGAGTCGAATCCAAATGCGAATGAGTCGACTCCTTCACATTTTGTATCAACCTATGTGATATATGTATCGATACATTAAGGTCAGAATAATTTTCTTTCAAACCTCATTCAGTATGTATTGATACATAACCA
This sequence comes from Lathyrus oleraceus, assembly GCF_024323335.1. Taxonomy (NCBI): domain Eukaryota; kingdom Viridiplantae; phylum Streptophyta; class Magnoliopsida; order Fabales; family Fabaceae; genus Lathyrus; species Lathyrus oleraceus. The sequence goes on from NC_066582.1 coordinate 174,755,758, forward strand.
TTTGCATCGACCCATTGACTCATTTTTCATGAAAAATCATATTTTTTAAACTTATAATGGCCTATTTAATCTAATTTTTCATGTCCCATTATGATGATGCACATCTAGACATATACGGTAAGATCCAATATACACAAAGTACTAAGTGGCCTAGTTTTGACATTATTCGAAACATATCTAAGAGAATAGTGCACTCACGTACTCCCCATTTTTTATGATGGCAAAACTTATGAAGCAATTGGTATCTTTATCAAAGCCCCCCCCCCTCTGAATATGTGCATTATAAAACCTTGTACTTCTCCCCCGTTGACAACATAAAAAAGATACAAAGACAGAAAACGTGAGAAGTAACAATGAAAGTACACAACAATCATATAAATCACTTAGAGGCGTTGCAAAGAGTAAAAGATCCAACAAAAATATGCACTCACGCAGAATATGTCTAAGTGAACCAAAACATATACATAAATAAACAACCAATAAACAAAAGCCAGATGAAATCATAACTTAATTGTCATAAGTTTATAATAGAATAACAAAATAAAGAGAGACGTGAAAATATAAATGCATGCATAAGAAACATTATCCACAAGGAAGCCTAACTAATGACCACGACCACGACCTTGACCTCCACCTCTACCTCTACCCCGAAACCATGCATTACTGTTATCTTCATACTCATAATCCCATAAATCATACATCTCACGGTGTAAGACCCCAATTTTGACCCTAAGATCCCTCATGCAATTTCATCATAAGCATTAGCATTGGGATCATGTCTGGGCATCCTCCTTACCCCTCTTTCATTGGGTTTGTTTTGGGAGAGATCACCAAGCATTTTTGTGATTATATCATACTTGTATATTATCATTTTACTAACTAAAATACCAAAAATATATCTTTGCATTTGTCTAACTCTTTTGTATGAAGGGCATGATTCCATTGATTTATCAAGTTCACATCTAGGGTTTGAGACCCCCATGAACAAAGAGCACAACCAAGAATTGATTAAAGAATGGTTATGAACATCATATATGAGTCCCAATGTCCTCTACATATCATATTGATCAAGTTTTCTTCAAGAGTTTGATGGTGATTTGCCTTGGAAACCCTAGTTTGACTGGGTATCTTGAGTAACTTCTCCAACAAGCTATCTCACCAATTGATCAAATTTCTCAAGGGACACTTAAAAATTCATCATCTTATACATATACTCCCTCTGTCCCATATTATAAGCAAATTTCACCTTTTTAGATTCATTAAATAATTAATGTATCTAGTCTATATATAAATTAGATACATTAGTTATTTAATGAATCTAGAAAGGTGAAATTTGCTTATAATATGGGACAGAGGGAGTATTATCTACCATGATGAGCCAATAAAGTCAAGAGAATTGGAAGTTAGCAAGTTGGTTGGTGGTGGTTGGCCAGATGGATTCATCTGATCAAAACAGGGTCTCCCTAGACCCTATCTCCTACAATTTTCACCATAAGAAAATGATTCCAAGAGCAACCTTACTCTAAATAACATTCCAAACAACTTTCATGTTGATACCTAGATCTAGTTTTGCTTGGAAAATCATTTTCTATGTTGAAACATTATAGGTCATTTTGTCTAAACCCTAATTTGAAAGTCAACTTCCCAAGGCCATAACTTGCTCAATTTTTATGAGATGAAATATTTCCAAGTTGCAAAATCAAATTCAATGTGTCTATTTCAACTTTGATGTTTGGAGTTGGAGCTAATTCAATTTTTTTAAGCATGTGATATGAGGTTACATTATAGGTCACTTTTGACCTATACCATTGATCAAGTGATTTTTCCAAACTTCAAAAATGCATAACTCTATCATTTCAAATCCAAATGACATGAAATTGGTGACCATTTTGAATTTCTTTGAGAGAGATACAACTTTGATGAAGACACGTTTCTCATTTGAAGCTCACATAAAAAGTTAAGCAAGGTGGAATATTGAGACACATGGCTTGACACTTAGAAAAAATTTGATATGTCAAAAATTTCCAAACTTGCACCTCAAATTTCTCCAAGTTCAAAGCTCCAAATGAAAAAATGTTAAATATGAAAGTTGTTCCTCTTGATCTCACATTTCTAAAGAGCTCAAATTTAGTCATTTTGGACAAGAAATGCATAGGTTGCGCATGGCATGAACAGGTTGACATCACTTGGCAAGGATCAAACTTCAAACATCAATGCACACTTGCCTTGCAATCCAAGCTTAATTCAGACCATTCAATATTCATTTGTGGACCTCAAGCAATGATTTCATGGGCCTGTACGCGCCCATGCACCCTTGCATCACCATTTGCCAAAATTGGAAAGTGATTTGAAGTGTGCAATTATCAATTGTTTTGGCTATAAATAGAGCTTCAATTGCTCATAAATGAACACACATTCGCGCCAGCTTTGATCCCCCATCTCAAACCCTCACTTTGCAAAGGATAAGCCTGATAAATTCTCTTGAATTTGAGGTTGAATTTCCACTGTTTTGAAATTCAAATCTCCAGGAATCCATAGCCTTTCAAGCATCTAATCCTTCTTCTACAAGCAAGTAGAGTGAGATCAAGCACAATCAAGATCAAGATTAGTTGAGTCCAGACCTCCATTGAAGGTATTTTCCAGAAATTTTGAACTCTTCGATTCTCTCAAATTCTTGCTCAATTCTATTGATTCTTTGGTTGTCTGAAGTCCTACCAATGTAGGCAAGAAGATTGAGTTGCTTTGAGGCCAAATCGAAGGAACTCAGTTCATGTACCTCAAATTTCAACTTCATGTATCTCTCAATATACTTAGAGTTAGAGTGAATTGAGGCCAGATTCAAGCTCAGTGCCATTTTTAGTTTAAAATCATGTCCTTATTTTTCATTTTGGTGATGGTTGATGGTGGACCAGTTCGGTGAGGTCCACCGGAGAAGATGACCGGAGCTCTGGCTCTGGCGATGCATTGGCAAGACTCTGAACCACATGATCCATTCATTTCGTTTTAATCCTAGGCGTTGGTTTTGATTACCAGAGTTGCCACGCGCTGACTAAGGACTATGGTAGATAGCGCGCTCCTGGCCACTTGATCTGCCACCTCAATTAATGAGGGAGATCAAGTGGTCCACGTTTTTTCTGATATTTTAATTTTCATTTTATTTGCTTTAATTTCAATAATTCATATTAAATTCAATATTGATCCAAAAAATATGCGACTTTCACCAAAAAATTTCAAATATTTTTCTCTTTCATATTCTGAATTAAAATTATTTTTTGGATCATTATTAATATTTTTCATGAATTAATTGATTTTGCATTTGTTTTTAATTATTTAAAAATATTTTTTAATGTCAAAAAATTATGAAATTTTTTCTCCAAGGTCCTTTGACCTTGTTTGACTTATGATAAATCTCATGGCCATTTTTTCGGTGTTTTGATGAGATTTTAGGAATTGGACAAACCATATTTAACTTAAATGTACTATTTTATTATTTTTAATTGAATAAATGCCAATTAAATTTGTTGACCAATTGTGATGACTTTGTTTATGTTTGACTCTTGTTGTTGGGCCTTGGTTAATGTTGATTTGACTTTGTCAAATTAAGATCATTGGATTTAGGGGATTGATTGAATGCACATTCCATCTCCCAAAATGAATGAATGATATTAATTTGGTAAAAGTCCTCCTTTGACCAATTTGTGATTTCATTCATTCCTCTCCCACTTCATCTTATTCCTCTTCTTCATTCATTCATTCCATTTGGCCTATGATATCTCAAAGTCCTAATGCTAGTTGATTGAAAAATTGACATGAGTATGGATGAGATTAGGCCACACCTTTTGCATAATCTTTTTGTGTGTGGTATGTTTCATGAACATAGTCCATTATACTATATCTTTAACATGCATTAACACCAAAATTTTATTGCCCGACCTCAAATAGTTGTGACTTCTACATAAGTCCAATTACGATTGCTTAACATAGCGCTAAATTTGTGACATAAAAGGCATAAGCATTCTAGTTAGTGAGATTGTAAGTCTCCCCTCTTTCATGGTATTGTGTGGAAACTTGACCTTCTTTCCTTCCTTTGGAAGATGTTTTGGTTCAAGGATTCATGCTTGTGATAAGTGGGTCGAGTGTTCTCCAAAGAATGTCTTGAAATGAAAAGCAAAAGCAAAACAATACTAACTCTTAACTTACTAACTACTAACTTTTAATTTCAAGCCTTTACTTTAATGCAATTTACTTTTAGTACTCTATTTCATTTGCCATTGTTCATATCATTCTAATTGTTTATGTTAATTCAATTTTCAGTTTGTCCATTTGGACCATATTGTGTGATATATTTTGTTTGTGTATACTTTACTTGTTTGTGTGGTCTTTGACCATTAATGTACATAATAATAACAAAAACCCTAAAAAACTTTTGAGTGGACTGTTGGCTTGATCTTGGACAAATGAACTTAGAATCTAGGCAACCTTCTTATGCTAATGGACTTGGCCAATGCCAACTTGTTGAAGAACCAAGTGCTTGCAATTTGAAATTCATATGATACATCTTTAAAGACCTCTTTAGGTTCATCTGCAACATGATCATTTTGAAGCTGTTATTTTGAACCTGTGACTTGTGGAATTCATCTGTTACATGGGTTATTTTGGAAGAAGATCATGGAATGGATAAGCTTGGATGTGGCCATCTTTATTTGATGCCTTGCTCTTCAAGATAATATAATTGTGCATTTGTGTAATGCTTAATTCTAAAAGTCCAAGGGAATTCTGGGTTTCTATTGACATTCTTGTTTATTGGATTGCTACCCATTTGGTCAGATCTTTTAAACTCTAAACTTTTCATTTTGTGCATAAGATAGTCTCTTCATCTTCTCCCCATTTCTTTAATTTCAAAATTTCTCCCTCCATTTTTCAAAATCTTCTTTGTGTGAACTACTTTTGTTCTAAACTTTGACCACTTTGCAAAAAGATAGAAACTTTGGCCTTATACCATTGCATTTTCAAACTTCTTTTCTTAAATCAAACTTGTAAATAAACTTAACTATACTTGACCTAAACTTTCAAAAAGCCAAAAAGAACTAACTCATTCAAACCATTTTAGGCCTTTGTGCCTTTCAACTTAATTTTGTTAAAAGCAATGCATCCATTTTGAAATTTGTATCACGAACTACGAGGTTTTGATCCCTCATTTTTATGTTGGTACGTAGGCACAAGACCGAAGGTCTTGCCAAACACAAAAATATAATTAATGAACTCTTTTCTCATCCCCCCATTCTATTTGTTTGTAAACATCACTTTGTACAAAATACATATGCACACAAAAAGGGCTCCCTAGGAGTACCTAGGATATTTTTGGTGCTAACACCTTCCCTCTGTGTAACTAACCCCCTTACCTGTGATCTCTGACTTTTATTAGTTTTTATTTGAAAACTTCTTACTTTTGGATTTTGTTCGTACTTTTCCCCTTTTCCCTTGGAAACAATAAAAGCGCGGTGGCGGCTCTTGTTAATTGATCTCTAGCTTGTCAATAGCTTGACGATCATGAATTTCCCGCTACAGAAATTAAGTGGCGACTCTGCTGGGGAGTAGTCTCCAGTGGGTTTAGCCTACTTTTTGTGTGAATATATTTGTATATATGTGATGTTTGTATATATGTATGTGTGATATAATTTGTTTGTTGTGCTTGGTGATCTCTGAGTGGTGAGATAAGTTCTAACCCGAACTTGAGTGCAATTAAGATAGGAGGATGGTATAGTCATGTTCGACTTGTGTGGAGTAGTCCTTAACAAGTTGGCTTGAGATCCATCTGCTCAGTGGAGACTCTTTTGAATTTGGAAATGTCACACAAGTATTTGTGGTTAGGCATTAATATTTCTAAATGGGTCCGAGAAGTTGAGGACCTTAGAACATTTAACCCATCTTGGCCTATTTAGGACGTAGTGCGGAAACTATTCAAGTGTAGACTTGATAACAGTTGTTACTCGATACTACACTCAGACGAGTTTCTCTTGAGAATATTATGGATCGATGAGTCAGTCATCTTAACCCGTAATATCTGATAGATGGAATTAAGACTCTGGGAACTTTTTAGAACATGATCTATAGGTTTTTATCCTTAGTTCACTCCTTTGGGATGGTTCTTACCCGGACTCCATGATCGTGACTCACAACAAACCCTTGATTCTTGGTTGATCCAATCATGTCTTGTCAATATCAATGGAACTTGGGTGTTGATAAGGTGTAAACCATAATCCACCAAAATGGATGATTGATCTTGACAATGACTTGATTAATCCCTTGACATTTGTTTGCCTTGTGTATGATCCCTTATTTGTGATTGTTGCATTCATGCATTCATGCGCATCATAACATTCATCACACAAAAATTTCAAGGAACTAAGGTATCATTTGCAAATATTTTCAGACTATGGATTGTGGACGAAGGAACACTAAGAAGTACAGTTTCAGATGTCCCGACTTGAAAGAGTTAAGGAAGCTAGCATCTTTTGTATTAGATCCCTTGGACTTCAAACAACGTCATGGGAAGCTTCTATCCATCTTATCTGCTGATGTGGTTGAAGGACTTTTGAGTGTGCTAGTGCAGTTCTATGACCCTCTCTACAATTGTTTCACTTTCCCAGATTTTCAGCTTGTGCCTACCTTGGAGGAGTATTCTCATCTTTTTAGGATACCTATTTCTAGTAGAGTGCCTTTTGGTGGATTAGAGGAGATTCCTCGATCTAGTATTATTGCTGAAGCTCTTCACTTGAAGAAGTCTGAGATAGAGGCTCATTGGGTTAAGAAAGGAGGGTTATTTGGGTTGCCATCTATTTTCCTAATCAAGGAAGCTACTACTTTTGCTCAAGCTGGTAGTGTGGACACTTTCGAAGCTATCTTTGTGTTGCTCATCTATGAATTAGCTTTGTTCCCTAACATTGATGGTTTTGTTGATGTTAACGCCATTAGACTTTTCTTGATTGGGAATCCTGTGCCTACTTTGTTGGGTGATATGTATTTCTCTTTGCATCTAAGGAATTCTAAGGGTGGTGGAACGATTGTCTGTTGCGTTCCTCTTTTGTACAAGTGGTTTATTTCGCACTTGCCGCAGACGCCTGCTTTTGTGGAGAACAAACAATGTCTAAGGTGGTCTCAGAGACTTATGTCTCTCACTAATGATGATATAGTTTGGTATGATTCATCCTTAAGCAATTTGGATATTATTGATAGTTGTGGTGAATTCTCTAATGTGCCTCTCATTAGTACACAAGGGTGAATTAACTACAACCCTGCTTTGGCTCGTCGTCAACTTGGGTTCCCCTTGAGAGACAAACCTAATAACATGTTGTTAGAAGGTCTTTTCTGTAAGTTGTAAATGCGCCTAAGAGGGGGGGGGGGGGGGGGGGGGGGGGGGGGAGGGTGAATTAGGTGGTTAAAAATTCTTCGAACTTGTTTCCGGTTTTTGGTTATTTTATGTTTAAGTGCGGAAAGATAAATTGCGGAAAGTAAAAAGACACCGGAAATTATAGTGGTTCCCTTCACAATCCGAAGGTACATCCACTCCCCTTTCGACTCGAAAGAGATTTCACTATAGTTAGAATTATTGTACAGCCTACTCACACCAATGGTGATGCTTACTATCTAACCTATAGATAAACAAGTGTATGAAGAACAATCCTCTTCAACACTAACCCTTGTGTCCAACAATCCTGGATCACAAGTCAAAACAGAAATAAGTTTTTTTTGATGATTTTAACAAAGTGCAGAATTATCAATCTTCTCTTGATTGATCTTCTCCTTAGATAAATAATTCACTCAATGAATAATATACAAGTGTTCAAAAATGGAATGAGATGAAAAATTTGGTTATGAACACTTTTATGAAATATTGAAGAAAATATGAAAGAGTGATTATCTTAAGTTTGTATGAAAATTCTTGGAGGTGAAAATTCATTTTGAAAATTCAAGAATTTATATTGCCAAAACACCTTTTCAAAGAGGTATAAATTTCTCATAAAAATGATGAAAAGGTACAAGTTTCTGAAAAATGTTTTTCACTGAAACGAACAGTGTTAACCGGTTAACCAAATGGGTTAACCGGTTAACGCATATAACGTTAACAGAGATTTTCAAAAAACTGGGTCGTTAACCGGTTAACCCATATGGTTAACCGATTAACACTGTTGAAATGCAGAAAAATACTTTAAGAAAAATGTGTATATCATTTCAACATGTTAACAAATGGTTATGTTAAAAATGCAAATGCAGATCATGATTGTTGAACACTTGTATACTAATCTAAGAGTGAATTAGATATACCTTAGAAGTGAATCAACAATCTTGCAAACGGTTGACTTGAAAATGAAGCTTGATCAAAATGTTTCTCATGCATATGTCTTGATAACTTTAATGCTTGAATTATCTTTGAAGCTCTTCTCTTTTTGCATTGATACATGTTGTCTTCATCAAAATACTTTTTGGATTGAAGCTTGCTTCTACATTTTCTATCAAGAGGGTAAAGATCCCTAACATTTGAAGCAGAAGATTGTGCATGCTTGGCATAATGTGCATAGGAAAGGAAGATCCGAGCTTGGTCCGTGCAATTGTGTAGCTTTGGAAGCTTACACTATTTGGGTGAAGAAGAGAGCTTTGGAGTTGAAGATGCCTCATCCTTGTGAAAGACCTATGTCTATGGTTGTGGTTGAGCCATTAACTCTCCCTAACCAAGATGTAGAGGAGTTGGAAGACGTGCTCATCAAGATGAAACAAGAGAAGGAGATGTGGAAAGAGCATTTCCGTGCTTTGAGCAAGAAGCATGAAGAGTTGCAATTGGAGTCTAAGGACAAATATGCACTTATTGAGCTACTTGAAGATCGAGTGACGAAGAGACAGAAAGAGCCAAAGGTTTCATCTTCTATCATGCCTCAGCCTTCAGTTTCCTGGAAGAAGATTGTTGACCAGCTTGTCCTCGAGAAGACTCAGATGAAGGCTTCTTTTGAGATCGAGATCCGTCGCATTCAAAGGAAGTACACGCCTTCAGCCAGATCTTCTGACATTGTTGTTAGGGATCCTTAGGATGATTAGTATCCTTTTCTCTTGTATCTTTTATTTTGGTTTCTGAAATTGTACTCAGTGTAATCCTTCCAATTTATATAAATGAAAAGAGATTTTTGGTCATATCAGATCATTGCAATTGCCATTTTAATATTATATATTTACAAATGATATAGTAAGTTCCTTGAAAAATAAAAATAATCAAGCATTGCATTTCATGCATCATTTGCATAAGCAGGTTTTTGCCATGTGTCTGATTGGTGTTTCTTCTGTGCTTTAGCCAAGCTGACTCACCGGTACATGTAGCACCTCAAATTTGCACCTCTCATTTGTACATTCATTTCATTTTTTAGGTCACTAACATCACATTAACATTGCATAAACATTGCATTGCAGGTTACATATCATCAGTCAAAACTGGTCAGGAGATTCAACTGTGCAAGAGAGCAAAACATTTTCAGGAGATGGAAGCCCTATGGTTGTCCTAGAGAGCTCATGTGAACTCAAGGATCATTTTGAAGCAATTTGGCCAAGGTTTGAGGCTCAAAATTCATCAGTGCATGTGCAAGTCAACTGAGGGCTAGGAGGTGGAGAGATGGTTTGAGACACTTCCTTCATGTCCCAAAGAAGTTCATTTGTCAGTACAAATACTTATCTTGAAGAGTTTGAGGTCAGATCAGAAGTTTCCAAAAATGGAAAGTTTTTGTTCAAATTCAACTTGATTTTACATCATCAAAGAAGATTCAAATGAAGTTTTGTCCAACATGAAAGTTGAAGATCTTTCTCTCCCATTTCTAAAAAGTCCAAGATCATGAGCATCTGGTGAATGGTTGAGAAGTTATGGCCAGATGATTGCACAATGTCATACCATGAAATTCGCTCCGCCCTTCACGTTGATCTTATAGGTCACTAATCCCAAATATTTACATATCATCCTCATTCATTCATTTCATTGAATAAGCATGGTTCGCCACAAGCAGGGATCCTCTTGGCATCATGTTAATAATGGTTCTGATTAATTATAACTTCGTGTTGATTTCAATTTCAAATTAACGTTTGAAGTTTGAATTGATTTTGAAGTTAGATTTGATCTTTGAAAATAAAATTCGGCTTTAGAAATTATTTCGTTCTTTTCTCGAATTAATCTTGGAAATTCAAGTTGAGTTGGATGATCCGAGTTGATTACTGAAAAGTTGATTTGGTTGTGGAAATTTAATCATGGTTGCATTGAGCCCATTCATTTCTTTTTGTTAAGCCCATAAGTTTGGCCCATTAACCATTTTCCAAATTAATCCATGTTTCTAAACAATTATCAAATCCATATTCATTATCCAATAGGCATATCCATTTTAAGACCAATTTCATTTTTCATTAACCAATTCTAATTTTAATCCATCTTAGTTCTAAATCACTTTTATCCACATTAATCCATTTTCAAAACCAATTTCTCGATCTCATTTCCATTATCCAATAATCAGTATCCAATTCCCATTTTCAATATCCATTTCAAATCCAATCCAATTTCATTGTTAATATCCAAGATTATTCATCACAAATCAGAATTCATCACAAATCGCAGCGATCCATCACGATCGGAACAGCGAAAAACTCAGGCTCATGAATACGCACCTCTAATCAAGATCATCTCTCTCGCACGCGAAATCACAACAGATCGCACCAATCTTCATCGAACCGCGAAACCAAATCCTCAATCCACAGCAAAACGAACAGAAGCAGAGGAGAGGACGAAGAATCGATCGAAAATCCAGCGAAAGATTCGACACCGGCACCGGTAAGCATCGAATCGTATTAGCTTTTGTTCCTTATTGATGGATGAGTCGTTCTTGATTAAGATTGGAGGAGGTGGAGCAACGACATCATCGTTCGAGATCGTCGCTGCCGGCGACGGAGCCGGCGCAGCTTGGTCTTCGTCGTGGCTCGTTCCACTCTCGTTATCACGAAACCGCGTGAAGACGATGAAGGAAGTGTTTGGCTCCTTCTTTGTTTGTCCCGCCTCGGGCCTCCCAGTTAGGCCCGGTCCAAAGGATTTTGCTGCAATACACTCCCTCCAGGACACTACACCTCACCGTTGGGCTTTGCACCCCCATAATCGAAGCCCAATTTCAGTTTTTTAAAGTTTTTTTGTTAAGTTCTTAGAATTAAACTGGATTAGTCAAAGTAATTAGTTTAATTAGTATAAGTGGATTAATTAGCTTGATTTTAGAGTGTTAGAGTTAATTAGTTATAGATTGTTAATTAGAAACAATTAGAAATTTTAGTTAATGATTAGAAATATTATTAGGAACTGATTTTAGAATTTTAATTAGAATTAAAAAATAATTTTAGGAGTAGAATATATTAAGAAATACTATTAGAATTAAATAATTTTAGGATATATTAGGAATTTTAGAAATGTTAAAATGAGTTTAGGATTTGATTTGTTTTAAATAAAACTTAGAATAGAAATTTACTATTAACCATAACTGTGAAATGACAATTCTACCCTAGGCTTAGAAATAATTCAATCTTGCATGCTCCCTTAATTTTAGGACATGTTATTACTTGATTAAATGAGCTTCATGTGGAGTATTAGCTTCTGTTCTGAATTTTTTCCCCACTTTTGACCCTAGGCTTTGACCTAGTGGTTTGGACTTACATTTTGAGTTGTGGATTTCAGGTTCAAGTGTGCATCTCCTTGGTTGATGTTGCTCTTTCATTTGAGCCTGATCATTTATTGTTGTTGGCTAACTTTTGCTTGTTTTGTAGGCTTTGAGGACAATTCATTTGTGTTTGCCTTATGCCTTGCACCATTGTTGTCTGATGATGATTTGTCTGTCTGCTTGATTTTGACTGTTGACTGTTTGTCTGGATTTTGTACTGATTGGTTTAGATGTTTTCACAGGCACCTAAGTTGCTTTAAGTTCATTTGAACTTTGCTTTGCATTGCTTGTGGTTTGCATATCACTGAGGTATAATCTCTTGATCTTCATGTAGTCTGGAAGACCTGTCATGTTACTTTGGCAGGCACCTGTCTGAAGCCCTCCTTAAGAGGCAATGCTTGTGGATGTTTAATTTTGCGCCAAGCAGGTAAAGACCTCTAAAGAGGCAATTGGCAGATAAAAGGGATGTGCAATCCATCCCCTTCTATTCAGTTGTGTCATTCACTTTGCTCACACCATGTGTTGATGCATTGTGAATAAAAGCCCAAAATCTTGTCCATAGAGTCAGTCATTTGTGGAGAAGAGTTCCTACATTCTGAACTCTCACACTTTCATTGAGTCAAGCTCTCCCAGGCCAGGGATAAGAGCTATGAGGCACACCCCTCATTCCTATTTCATCTGCTTCACCCTAACTCTCAATGTTAGGGTTAAGAGCTAACAACACCCTTTTCCAGTTGGCTTGTTTGTCGAGGTTGATATGAACCCTCGACTAAAGCCTAGCCTTGATGTTTGAGCCCCTTGTTGGTGTGTTTACTTCATGTTGTATGTGTTTGTGTGATGTGATTGTATCCCCTAGGTTTGCTAGACTCTGCGTAGTCTCGTTTGCATGTCAATTAAGGTAGCACGGTTCCTTCGTCTAGGACTTCCTTTCTTGCGTGAGCATCCTAAAACACAAACGAACATTATCCTCTCTTAAGGATACGTTAACTCCTTCTACTACAGGCGAGTAAGTCTCCAAAGGTCGAGCATCCGGTAGATTGCGTAGTGACGCCGTCCACTTAAAAAACACAAACCAACAGGAATAGTTTAGCCGAACTATGGCAACTCTGATTCTCATGTCCAGATGAGATACGTAGGCACGAGATGCGATGTCTTGTCGAGTTTGACTAAAAACTAACACTAATTCTTTTCTCTCGCCCTCGTTGCGATCGAGACCTTCCCTTTCTCTTGCCTTAGTTGCAATCGAGACCCTTCTGTCTGTGTTTGTCTGCTCGGAGTCTGACGTAAGTCCAGCGATTGGCAGTCGGTTTCCTGTGTGTAGTTGTCTGCGTGGAGTCTGGTGTAAGTCCAGCGATTGGCAGCCGGTTTCCTGCGTGTTGTTTGTTTGTTGGAGTCTGACGTAAGTCCAGCGATTGGCAGTCGGTTTCCTGTGTTTGTGTTTTGTTTCAGCGTGTGTTAGTCGAGCTACGAGTGCTCTGATTCTTCTCTGGTTAGAGAAGATACGTATGCATAGGATGCGATGTTCTAGCGAGCACGTTTCCCGTATCCCCGAACTATGTCGACTCTGATGTCTGTATCTGACAGACTACGTAGGCCCAGGATGCGACATCCTGCCGAGTTATTTTCTTCCGTCTTTCATCTGTGTTTCTTTCCAGTGTGTGTGCAGTTTTGAGCAGTATCTCTAGCAACCTTTCTTCTATCCTTTCTGAGCGTGGATCCCGTCGAGTACGACGGATGCGTAGGGGTGCTAATACCTTCCCTTCGCATAACCGACTCCCGATCCCATCTTTCTCTGGTCGCGAGACCATTCCTTTCCAGGTTTACTTCGAGCGTTTCCTTTCCCTCCTTCGGGATAAATAATGCACGGTGGCGGCTCTGTTGTTTCGTTTTCCCGCCGGTTTTTCGCGTAATGCGACAGTACAATACCCGAGTTAATCATCAGAAAATCATGGAGCATCTAGAGCAAGAGAGTAGAGAGCTGAAGGATGAGATCGCCCGTCTGACTGCCATGATGGAGTCAGTACTTGCTGCTCAGAGTCAAGCTTCTCCAACACCTGCAACTCCTCCCGCGAGGACTGTTACTTCAGAGGTGGTTACCTCTACCGTGCCTGCTGCTACCGCCCATTTCGCACCAAATATGCCTGTCGGATTCCCGTGGGGAATTTCCCCCAACTTTGTGCCCGAAGGCTTTGCGCCTACTTTTGCTTCCATGCCAGCATCTAGCCTGGTCATGTCTGTGCCACCTCCCGTTGTGCACACCTTACCTCGTGTAGAGGACACCATTTATCACTCCGAGCCGTCTGAGGGTCCGGATGTCTATGAGAAAATGGATGAAATGAAAGATCAGTTTCTTGAGATGCGCAAGGAATTGAAGACGCTAAGGGGTAAGGACTTATTTGGAAAAAATGCTGCTGAGTTGTGTTTAGTGCCCAACGTCAAGATCCTGGTGAAGTTCAAAGTGCCTGACTTTGAAAAGTATAAGGGGAACTCTTGTCCGCTCAGTCATCTTGTGATGTATGCCCGCAAGATGTCAACTCAGACAGATAATGATCAATTGCTTATTCACTACTTCCAAGATAGCCTGACTGGTGCTGCACTCCATTGGTACATGGGGTTGGATAGTGCAAGCATTCGCACTTTCAACGACTTGGGAGAGGCTTTTGTGAAGCAATACAAGTATAATGTGGACATGGCGCCAGATAGAGACCAGTTAAGGTCTATGTCTCAGAAAGACAAAGAGACATTCAAAGAGTACGCGCAAAGATGGAGGGAGTTGGCTGCCCAGATTACTCCTCCTTTGGAGGAGAATGAGATGACGAAGATCTTCTTGAAAACCCTAAGTTCATTTTACTATGAACGCATGATCGCTAGTGCCCCTCGTGATTTTACCGAAATGGTAAACATGGGGATGAGACTTGAGGAAGGAGTCCGTGAAGGACGTTTGTCAAGAGAGGATGCGTCAACGAGCAAGAGATATTGTAGCAACTTCGGTAAGAAGAAGGATAGTGAAACCAACGCAGTAATCAGTGGGAGGTAGATGAGACCTCAGATCAGAAGGAATCCAATATCCCGTCAACATCATCATCATCAAGTATCTTTCGTTATTCCGGTATTTTCTAATCAACAAGCAACACCAATTCAACAACAACAACATCAACGTCAACAACAACAACCGCAACAAAGAACGAACACCTACAACAACAACAATACTGATCCGTTGTCGCACACGGGTCAAAAACGATTTTAAAAGTGTAGTAAAACGGAAGCGACACTCAAATATCGTATCACAAGGACTCTTGAATGTTATAACCAAACAAATGAAAAGAAGGGGTTTTTTAAGGTTCAAAACTTAAATCGAAGATAATTAAAGGTAAAAGCAAAATTGATAAATAAGCTAATATATTGTATCGATTTCCGACTTATCATCGATTCTTATAATTTCAATTCCCTAGCGGATTCAATCCTATTCGATTATAATACCCACTGACAAGCGCAAATTGGTATTATATGATGTATGTTCCTAATTTCCGAATTAAGCAAACAGATTTAAGTAGACGTGAATTAAGCAAACGCGACTTAATCAAACACGATAACGAAAAAGCTACGCTAACGTGATTATAGTTAAGGATCATACAAACAATCAAATTTAATCAACACTATCCTATAAGAAACAATCGAATTAAGCAAACGAAAGTAATCGAATTAAGCAAACGAGTTTATAGGAAGAATTGAAAAGAAATTGAAATTAATAAAAACCTCAAAGTGGAATTCGAATACAACAGATCAACTCTTTGGGAATTAGCTCTCCATAAAATCTTCTAAGAAATATTGTATCATCAAAATTCAGAATTAGGATTACTATAGTATTGAAAGACCTAATATAATAAAAGGCAAATTCGGGCCCTTATAGGATCCGGCCAGAAAATTACAAAAACTGGCCCAAACTAACTATTTTAATTAAGTCTGGAACTTCAACGAATTATTTGGCAATTCTTCACTCCGAATCTGATTTTGTCTTTAACATGAAACTTTTAACTTTTCTTCTTATCTTTCCAACATATATCAGAACGCGTTAATCCGACTTCTATAGCTCAAGTTATGATCTGTATAGTGATAAGGTATCAAATAACTGTTTATGCTGAAAATAAAGTACGAAAATAAAATAAAGCAAAAAAATAAATTTAAATCTAAAAACATAATAAAATAGTAAAATAAGTAAAATAAACTAAGTAAATGCCTAAGTACAATTATAGAAGAATGTGCATCCAAATGCACTGATCAAATTCCCCCACACTTGAACTTTTGCACTCCGAGCAAAATTATAAATTCAAAACTCAAAATAAAAAAACAAGAACAAACAAAACATGCAATTCCAAAGGTTATCAAGATACAAGGTGCAAGCAAAATTCTAAGTCTAAGCTTCAAGAATATGGTGTTAGTAAGCAACTTTATGTGACATTCAAAGCAGATAGGAAAACAGCTTACCAAAGAGTACATCAACAGCATTAAGATCCTCACAGGATATTCACTCAACTCTCAAGTGTTTAGATTAACTGTTTACACTCAAAGCACAACATGAAAATTAGTACTAACATAAGCTTGAAAGGACTCTAACATCCATAGTTGAAACACATGTACACAAAGATCAAAAGGACTTTTATTTGGTTGTAACGTGGCCAACGTAAGGGTGAGATAAATCCTAAGGGGTACTAGGCTAAAATTCAAAGAGATAAAAGAGACTTAAAAGAAACTGCGGGAGTTGAATTTATAAAATATTTCATTCACTTGAACAACTCTATAGCAATTATTTTCTCTTCTCCTTCCTCTTTTTATTTTTTTTGAAGGAGTATGTATTGACATGAATTGAAATATTACAAACATAATTCCTTTTGTTTCTTCCTCTTATCCTTCTTTTTTTTTTCTTCCTCTTATCCTTCTATTTTTTCATTCCTTTTTTTTTTCTTTTCTATTTTCTTTTTCTATTTTTTTTCTTTTTCTGCCAACTTCTGAAACATTACAAACATAGTTATTCAACCACACACAACTCCAAACAAGACTCTTTCAACCCTTTGAATATGGTGATAACATTGTTTTTTACTTCTCGGCTTGTAATGAATTTTAAACAAAAAAAAAGGATAATAGGCTCAAGGGGGTTTCAAACAAGGGATGCAATTATTTTAGGGTTGACTTTTTGGCTAACTGGCTAAAAAAACAAAAAAAAAACAAAATTGCCTTTATCATATCAGTGTGCACAAGTAAACAACAGCATCAACAAGAGTCAATTCAAGCTCTAAAGACTAACAAACATGAGTGAATCACACAAGAAAGAAAGAGATGGATTTTTGTATGTTATCCATATAAGGCTCAAAATCTCACAAGGTTAATTGATCTACCACAAATGATGTACAATTTAGAGTTTAGTCATTCCTATCATACTAAAAATGCACAACAAATTTTTCACATCACACCGCAAGACTTTTAGTCAAGAGAACTAAGAAAAATACTCATAATTGTAACTCAAAAACCAAAGGAAAAACATGCAATTTTTTATTTATTTTAAATTTTAACCAAAAACAGAGAAAAACTGAAAACAAAACAAAGAAAACAAAATAATAAATGGTTCCCTCCCCCACACTTAAAACATATATTATCATTAATGAAAGAGCATAAATATAAAATAAGAGTGAGAGAAAGGAAAGAACACACCCGGGGAGTCAAGGCGGATAAGTGATTGCATAAGCAGCCTTTGCCAAAGAGAGTTCTTCTACAATCTCTTCTTCCAAAGTCGGGTTCTCATGGAGTATCTTTGGGTAGTGTCCATTGACCTTGAAATTTTGATTAGTGTATTTTTTTTATATTCCAGGATCAAAGAAAAATCTTTGAAAAGTAAAAGTGTTGAATGGGCACGTGAAAGTGATCTCCTTTTTCACAACATCAGGAATCAAAGGATTACGGGGTTGTCTCACTACTTTTGTTTCATCTTTAAGCGATATCCTATGCATATATATGGATGAGCTAATATCACGAGCGTCAGACAAGGTCCATCCAATTCCCTTCTTATGTTTCTGCTTAAGTTGAAGCTTTGATGAATAATATGAATCCTCAAGAAGTGGTTTAGGCTCTAAAGAAGGTGGTTTCTCAATGGATGGTATGTTTGGGGAAGCCGGAATGTCATGAGCTTCAGCTGCACAAACAACTCCATTTACACTATCACCCTGCAAGGCAACATCAATCTCAGCACAAACAACACAAATTTTAGTGTTAGTACAATCATCACATGAGTAAATATCATCAAAACCAGATAAAGTTGGAAAATTAGTTGAAAATAAATCAGAATAAACTTCATCAATAACTTCAGAAAGCAACTTCATTTGAAAAATAGAATGCTCTTCCTCGTCAATCTTCTTATTTTTCAGTACTCTTTCTGGGAAAATGATTAATGATACATACTTTTTTTCAACCTTAACATCAATAGAAGGTTCAGGTTTATTTTCAGGTGTTACACTAATATTTTTTTCTGGGGATGGTTCTATAACTTTTTCGGATCTCAAGGAAATTGCACTCACATTAGAGCCTTTTGGACTAGCTATTGTTTGGGCATGTAGTTGATTTGATCCTTGAGCTTGTTGCATGACACTCATTGAAGTGGCAAGTTTTCCAATTTGTGTTTGCAAAGTCTGAATACTATAATCTGTTCGCTGCTGAAATTGGAGACTATTTACAACCATTTGCTTGACAAGTTCCTCTAGTGAAGGTTCAGAAGGTGAAGAGGTTGTTACTTGTGGAGGGTTATATGGCGGTGGTGGTGGAATGGGTAACATTAATTGTTTCACTAAAGAGGTAAGTTCATCAATTATGGTTTCTAGAGCTTTGTTAGAAGAAGAAACGTGAATCTCATTCACACCTTTTGCTTGGACTATAAAATTATCCCTTGTTGTGAACTGTTGGGAGTTAAGTGACATGTTCCCAATCAAGGATTTGACAGCAACATGATATTCAATACACAAATCATTATAATCAACATCAGGAGCTACAAGTTCTCTCAGAGTTCTTTGGTCAGCCATGTTAAACTCAATAAAAAAGAAAAAAAAAATTAACAAACAATGAGAAAACACAACTAATTGAGCAATGCAGTAACAAATAGGAAAATACCGACAATGTCCCTATTAATTAAAAACAATTGAGATACGAAAAAATGATTAAAATAAAATATAAAAAATACAAAAACACAAAAATTAATCTAATAACGTCAATTAAGAATTTTGAGAATTTTTGCGGAATTTTCTGAAACTACCAAAATAGAAATAAAATCATAAAAAAATAGAAAAATAAGGAATTTCAGTTTTTTAGGGCGGCTTCCACTATTTACCCCATAAATAGAGGCTTTTAATCCTTGATTTTTTCCTAATAAATCGATAAAAAATCAGAATAATCTGAGACGATTTTTTTTAAAAAACTGATTTTTTTTATCCTAAAACACAAAAAGACCAAAACGCAAGAAAGTTAGGGCAAAAAAAATACTAAAACATAACACCTAAAACGATAATAATGATTAGACTATACTAATGGTTAAGATCTACAAGAGTCCCCAGCAACGGCGCCAATTTGATCCGCGGTCGCACACGAGTCAAAAACGAGTTTAAAAGTGTAGTAAAACGGAAGTGACACTCGAATATCGTATCACAAGGACTCTTGAATGTTATAACCAAACAAATGAAAAGAAGGGGATTTTTAAGGTTCAAAACTTAAATCGAAGATGATTAAAGGTAAAAACAAAATTGATAAATAAACTAATCTATTGTATCGATTTCCGACTTATCATCGATTCTTATAATTTCAATTCCCTAGCGAATTCAATCCTATTCGATTACAATATCCACTGACAAGCGCAAATTGGTATTATATGATGTATGTTCCTAATTTCCGAATTAAGCAAACGGATTTAAGCAGACGCGAATTAAGGAAACGCGACTTAATCAAACACGATAACGAAAAAGCTACGGTAACGTGATTATAGTTAAGGATCATACAAACAATGAAATTTAATCAACTTTATCCTATAAGAAATAATCGGATTAAGAAAACGAAAGTAATCGAATTAAGCAAACGAGTTTATAGGAAGAATTGAAAAGAAATTGAAATTAAATTGAAATTAATAAAAACCTCAAAGTGGAATTCGAATACAACAGATCAGCTCTTTGAGAATTAGCTCTCCATGAAATCTTCTAAGAAATATTATATCATCAAAATTAATAATTAGGATTACTATAGTAGTGAAAGACCTAATATAATAAAAGGTAAATTCGGGCCCTTATAGGATCCGGCCCGAAAATTACAAAAACTGGCCCAAACTAACTATTTTAATTAAGTCTGGAACTTCAACGAATTATTTGGCCATTCTTCACTCCGAATCTGATTTTATCTTCAACATGAAACTTTTATCTTTTCTTCTTAGCTTTCCAACGCATATCAAAACGCGTTAATCCGACTTCTATAGCTTAAGTTATGATCTGCATAGTGATAAGGTATCAAATAATTGTTTATGCTGAAAATAAAGTACGAAAATAAAATAAAGCAAAAAAATAAACTTAAATCTAAAAACATAATAAAATAGTAAAATAAGTAAAATAAACTAAATAAATTCCTAAGTACAACTATAGAAGAATGTGCATCCACCAATTCAACAACAACAACATCAACATTAACAACAACAACCGCAACAAAGAACGAATACCTACAACAACAACAATACCAACAACAATCATCATCAGCAGAAATTTGAGAGGAAGAAGGTCTCTTTTGACCCGATTCCTATGTCGTATGCAGAGCTGTATCCCTCGCTAGTTCTCAAGAACTTGATTCAACCGAGGAACCCACCGCAGATCCCAGAACCACTTCCCTGGTGGTATAAACCTGAGCTTCGTTGTGCTTTTCATCAAGGAGCACCCGAACATGATATTGAAAATTGCTATCCATTGAAGTATGAGGTTCAAAAGATTATGAAGAGTGGTATGGTATCCTTTGAGGACCGAGCACCAAATGTGAAAGCAAACCCTTTGCCCGCTCATGGGAACTCTTCAGTGAATATGGTGGACGATTGTCCTGGAGAATTCAAGGTTTTTGATGTCCGGTTTATCCGAAGATCCTTAGTGCAGATGCACAAGGATATTTGTATGGTGAGTGACTGTGAACATGACCATGATGGTTGTGTTGTCTGTAGTGTGAACCCAAGAGCGTGTGATGTGGTGAAAAGGGACATCCAGCGTCTGATGGATGAAGGCATGATCCAGATTATTCAATCTCGTCATGTAGATGACGACGTCAATGTCATAGTGCCTGTTTTCAAGCAACAAAAGCGGTTGGTAATTCAATATGATAGCAGCAATAATAAGAACGTCAGTCAAAGATCAGTATCGCCATTGGTAATACGGTTAGCGGGCCCAATCCCATATTCATCTGATAAGGCTGTACCGTACTAGTACAATGCTACAATGATAAAGAATGGTCAAGAGGTCTCGTTACCTACGACTAGTTCACTGGTGAGCATTGTTGACGTAACGAAGGTGACCCGCAGTGGTCGAATGTTTAGGCCGGTGGTCCCAAAAGAAACGATTGTTGGTAAGAAGGCGGAGGTGCCTAATGTAGATCCAGTTGGCTGTTCAAAGGATAAGTTTGGTGAATCCAACAACTTGAAAGCCAATGATGATGATAAGGTACTCCGATTGATAAAAAGGAGCGAATTTAATATGGTAGAGCAGCTGCTCCAAACTCCCTCGAAAATCTCAGTGTTGTCTCTGCTGATGAATTCCGAAGCGCACAGAGAAGCACTATCGAGAGTTCTTGAACAAGCATATGTAGAGCAAGATGTTACTGTGGATCAATTTGATCACATCATGGCTAACATCACTTCATGCAATAATTTGAGCTTCTGTGACGAAGAACTCCCTGAGGAGGGAAGAAATCATAATATGGCTTTGCATATTTCAATGAACTATAAGGAAAATGCTTTGTCAAATGTGCTAGTTGACACAGGTCCGTCACTCAATGTGCTTCCGAAGTCAACTTTGTCAAAGCTAACTTACCAAGGAACGCCCATGAGGTATAACGGTGTAATCGTCAAAGCCTTTGATGGCTCGCGCAAAACGATAATTGGTGAAGTGGATCTTCCAGTCAAGATAGGTCCGAGTGATTTTCAGATTACTTTTCAAGTAATGGATATCCATCCAACCTACAACTGTTTAATGGGAAGGTCATGGATTCATGAGGCAGGGGTTGTTATCTCCCCTCTGCATCAGAAATTGAAATTTGTCAAGAATGGCAAGCTTATGATTGTTGAAGGAGAGAAGGCGTTGTTGGTTAGCCATTTGTCATCTTTCTCGTATGTTGAAGCTGAGGATGAGGTTGGAACTCTGTTCCAAGCCTTATCTATTGTTGTTGAGAAGAGAGTTGGGGCACCTATGTCCTCGCTGAGAGATGCTCAGAAGATTGTTGAAGAAGGTACTGTTGATCAGTGAGGGCGCATGGTAGAGGTCTTCGACAACAAAGGCAGAACCGGTTTAGGGTTCCAGAAAGGCTCATCAACTGTTAGATCTGAAGATATCCAACTCAACTTCCGTAGCGGAGGGTTCATTCATGGAAATGAACAACACTTAGTTGTTGTGCTAGAGGATAGCGAAGAAGAAGACTGCACCAACTTTGTAACACATGGAAAGACATGTAATAATTGGACTGCCATTGATATTCCTGCTATTTTGTATCGATCTAAGTAATTGCTTTTATATTTTAAAATCCTTCTGCTATGCCTAAGGGAGAAGTGAACATTGTTTGGGAATTTTAAATTGATCATCAATAAAATTAATTCTATTCATCCACATCTTTCATGTTTATTTTTACTTTTTTTACTTTATTTTGAAAATGGTAATCACAAAAAACATAAATAAACAATATAATTGTCCATCTGCATAATATTTGGTCCCAAATTCACTTCTCTAAAATCAAAATATCAAATCATTATGCAGGTTGGTTCCTAACCCCATTGAATACAATGATCCTTCTCCTTCTCCAAATTTTGAATTCCCTGTGTTTGAAGTCGAGGAGGAAAGTGATGTAGAAGTGAGTGATGAATTGGCTCATCTTCTTGAGCAAGATGAAAAGATTATTCAACCGTTTGAAGAGCAGATTGAGCTAGTCAACTTGGGTTCTGAAGATGATGTGAAGGAAGTCAAGATTGGGTCTCGATTGTGTCCAGATGTTAAGAAGGGGTTGATTGATCTTCTTCAAGAGTATTTAGATGTGTTTGCTTGGTCCTATCTAGACATGTCTGGGTTGGATTCTGAGATTATGGAGCATAGATTGCCATTGAAGCCAGAATGCCCGCCAGTCAAGCAGAAGTTGAGAAGAACGCATCCTAATATGACTGTGAAGATCAAAGAGGAAGTGAAAAAGCAAATTGATGTCGATTTCCTTGTTACAGCTGAGTATCCGCAATGGTTGGCCAATATTATGCCTGTGCCAAAGAAAGATGGAAAAGTCCGCATGTGTGTTGACTATAGAGAATTGAACAAAGCCAGTCCGAAAGATGATTTCCCTCTGCCACACATTGATATGTTGGTAGACAATACTGCTAAATTCAAAGTCTTTTCGTTTATGGATGGATTTTTCGGATATAATCAGATTAAGATGGCACCCGAAGATATGGAGAAGACCACATTCATTACACCATGGGGAACATTCTGTTATAGAGTGATGGCTTTCGGTTTAAAAAATGCTGGTGCGACTTACCAGAGAGTAATGACTACTCTTTTTCATGATATGATGCATAAAGAGATTGAAGTATATGTCGATGACATGATTGCTAAATCAGTTGATGAAGAGGAACATGTTGAGCATTTGTTGAAGCTATTCCAGCGTTTGAGGAAGTATAAACTCCGCTTGAATCCCAATAAGTGTACTTTTGGTGTTCGTTCTGGTAAGTTATTAGGCTTTATTGTCAGCGAGAAGGGTATTGAAGTTGATCATACCAAGGTCAAATCAATACAAGAGATGCCTGTGCCCAAAATTAAGAAGCAAGTCAGAGGTTTTCTCGGCCGCTTGAATTATATTTCCAAATTCATTTCCCATATGACTGCCACGTGTGTGTCTATATTCAAGCTTCTTCGGAAAGATCAGTCTTGTGATTGGACCGAAGACTGCCAGAAAGCTTTTGACAGTATCAAAGAATATTTACTTGAACCTCCGATTTTGTCTCCACCTGTTGAAGGAAGACTGTTGATCATGTATTTGATTGTGCTAGAAGATAGTATGGGTTGTGTTTTTGGTCAGCAAGATGAGACTGGAAAGAAAGAATTTGCAATTTACTACCTCAGTAAGAAGTTCATCGACTGTGAGACTCGGTATTCTATGCTTGAGAAAACTTGTTGCGCATTGGCTTGGGCTGCTAAGCGTCTGCGTCAGTATATGTTAAATCATACCACTTGGTTGATATCCAAAATGGATCCAATCAAGTATATATTTGAGAAGCCTGCTTTAACTGGGAGGATTGCACGTTGGCAGATGTTGTTATCAGAGTATGATATTGAATACCGATCTCAGAAAGCGATCAAAGGTAGTATCTTGGCCGACCATTTGGATCACCAACCAATTGAAGATTATCAGTCAGTACAGTATGACTTTCCTGATGAAGAGATTTTGTACTTGAAAATGAAAGATTGTGATGAACCATTGCTTGAAGAAGGGCCAGAACCTGGTTCCCGTTGGGGCATGGTATTTGATGGAGTTGTTAATCAATATGGAAATGGAATTGGGGCAATGATTATTACTCCTCAAGGCACGCATCTACCATTTACAGCTAGATTAACTTTCAAGTGTACAAACAACATGGCAGAATATGAAGCTTGCATTATGGGGCTTGAAGAGGCCATGAATCTCAGAATCGAGTATTTGGATGTCTTTAGTGATTCAGCTTTGGTTGTGAATCAAATCAAAGGAGAATGGGAGACAAATCAACCCGGTTTGATACCATATAGAGATTAGGCGAGGAGGATTTCAACTTTCTTTACAAAGGTTGAATTTCATCATATTCCTCGAGATGAGAACCGGATGGCAGATGCTCTTGCAACATTGGCATCAATGATTATAGTGAAGTTTTGGAATGAAGTTCCCAATCTATCTGTTATGCATCTTGATAGGCCAGCTCATGTGTTTGTTGTTGAAGAGATCAAAGGCGAGAAGCCGTGGTATTATGACATCAAGTGTTTCCTCCAAAGTCGGATTTACCCGCCTGGGGCATCTTTGAAAGATAAGAAAACTTTGAGAAGATTAGCCGGTAATTTCTACTTGAATGGTGATATACTATACACGAGAAACTTCGACATGGTTTTGCTCAGATGCGTGGATAGACACGAAGCAGACTTGTTGATGTCCGAAGTGCATGAAGGTTCCTTTGGTACTCATTCCAATGGACATGCAATGTCAAAGAAGATGTTGCAAGCAGGTTATTATTGGCTGACAATGGAATCTGACTGTTGCAAATTTGTGAAGAAGTGCCACAAGTGTCAAATTTATGCTGATAAGATTCACGTTCCTCCGACACTATTGAATGTCATCTCTTCCCCATGACCCTTCTCCATGTGGGGAATTGATATGATTGGGATGATTGAGCCCAAAGCTTCGAATGGACATCGTTTCATTTTGGTGGCAATTGACTACTTCACAAAATGGGTTAAAGCGGCATCTTATGCAAATATAACCAAGCAAGTTGTTGTAAGGTTTATCAAGAATCAAATTATATGTCGTTATGGTGTGCCAAGTAAGATCATTACTGACAATGGATCGAACTTGAATAACAATATGGTGGAAGCTCTTTACAAAGACTTCAAGATTGAACATCATAATTCTTCTCCCTACAGACCCAAGATGAATGGGGCTATTGAACCTGCGAATAAGAACATCAAGAAGATTATCCAGAAGATGGTTGTCACGTACAAGGATTGGCATGAGATGCTCCCATTTGCTTTGCATGGGTATCATACATCCGTCTGGACTTCAACATGGGCAACCCCTTCTCTCTTGTTTATGGTATGGAAGCAGTGCTCCCCGTAGAGGTTGAGATTCCTTCATTGTGTGTGCTTATGGAAGCGAAGATGACTGAAGCTGAATGGTGTCAGACCAGGTTTGACCAGTTGAATTTAATTGAAGAGAAGAGGTTAACTTCCATGTGTCATGGTCAGTTATATCAGTAGAGAATGAAGAAGGCTTTTGATAAGAAGGCCAGACCTCGAGTGTTCAGAGAAGGTGACTTTGTGCTCAAGAAGATTTTGACGTTCAAGCCAGATTCCATAGGAAAATGGACGCCTAATTATGAAGGCCCATATCTTGTTAAGAAAGCCTTTTCAGGCGGTGCATTGATTCTTACAACTATGGATGGTGAAGAGTTCACTCGTCCTGTGAATTCAGATGCAGTCAAGAAATACTTCGCCTAAATAAAAAAGAGCAGCTCGCTAAGTTGAAACCCGAAAGGGTGGCTTAGGCAAAAATGAACGTCTCGGTGGATTGAAAACCCGAAAGGGCGATCCAAGCAAAAATTAGAGACATAAAACATAAAGAAATTTCCCGATAAGTTGAGTACCTCACCTTGGGGAAACTTATGCAAAAATTAGGGATTATGGCAAGTAACTGCATTATGCTGATCTTCAGTGATTTTGAAGACTTGTTTGAGCACAAAGGTTGATGTCAGTTCATCCCCAACAGCGGTCAAGAGTACAGTGGATATCAAGAGTTGGTAGAAGGATTAAGGATCATTTGTATTCAATGTAACCCTTTTCCATGTAAATTACCATTTTCAACTTTGTAAAAATCTATGGAGTCTTGTCATTTATAGACTACCATTCTATTAAATAAAGTTGAGCTTTTATCCAAATAATTTCTACTCTTATTTACTTCAGCCAATAGTTTTAAATTTTATTATGATCATTTTGAAATTAAAATTTTAAATCAAAATCAATTTTTATTTAATATATAAAAGCAAGAATTTTTCCAAAGCAAGTAAAAGGAATATCAACAACTTCTCAATGAATAGCAAGTCCTTAAATGTGAAACATCAGAGGTTCCCCAAGCAGTTAACCCTTCAAGTATCCCTAGACGTTTGTGTGGATTCAATTCCTCGGTGGAGTGTTTGATCCTCGGTGGAATTCCTTTATCCCCAGCTGATTTGGTTGATTCAGATACCCTGCGGCGTGTTGTTTTCCCCGACGGAGTTTCTGCTGTGCCCAGCGGAGTTTCTGCCTTCTCCAGCGAAGTTCGTATCTCCTCAGTAGGGTTGATCTTCAGAGATGGTTGATTTTCCCCAGTAGATCGCTTTGGTGTCCCCACCAATCACCACTCAATTTGCTCCCGGTCAGAGTTTCCTCCTGGTTTCTGAGCAGTTTTTGATTATTTCTTTGTAGGGTTGTCTCCCATTTTTATGGTGTTAACCTAAAATTCCCCACAGATTGGATGTTCTATCCTCAACAGATCTCCTTCGTCCTCAGCAAGGGTTGAGCCCCTTGGGATGTTGATCTCTCTGTTCTCCAGCAGTTGTCTCCATATTGTATGGATTGACCGAGGATTGTATCGGTGGTTCAATTTCTTTGCGACACCTCTGTATCCTTTGTGATCGTTTTGTCAGCATAACCATCATATATACATATACATTCATATATTTTCATAATTTGCATATCTCTCATCTTCATATTTGATTTGTTTGAGTTTCTTATTCTCTGTTATGGTGGTACTTTATCCCCATACCAAATCTAGTGTTTGTCCTCCTTCAATTGTAGAGTATCAGCCCCGTAAGTAGAAACACTTTAACCTTTCTCTGTTTCCCTACTGAGTTTGTTTCCTCATGGATGGTTGTTATTTCAGTTTCCTCTCCAGTAGATTTTCTGGATGGAATTACTCCCCTTGAGTTATGTCCTCATTGGGTTGAGTCTTGATTGATTATTTGTTTCTAGCTCTTACCTAGATAGATGCTTTGATCCCATAAGAGTC
The DNA here is from genome assembly GCF_024323335.1 of Lathyrus oleraceus. Taxonomy (NCBI): domain Eukaryota; kingdom Viridiplantae; phylum Streptophyta; class Magnoliopsida; order Fabales; family Fabaceae; genus Lathyrus; species Lathyrus oleraceus. The sequence goes on from NC_066582.1 coordinate 174,783,504, forward strand.
TATTACCCAGTAACTAGTGATATTCTTCTTAGTTTGCAGTTTGTTACTTCTTGCCTAATACCCGGCAGAAGTACCCTTCTTTCTCCTCAGTAGAGTCCCCAGGAAGTATATCCTTGATATGTTCATCCTAACTGGTTCTTTCTTTTCCCTACCTGAGTTTATCCTTGATATGTTCACTTTAACCAGTGACAGATATTCTCATTTTTGGTATTCTACCCAGTAAAAAAGTAGTTGTAATCCCTATTTTGTTCCTCAGAGAGTTAATCCTTGATATGTTCATCTTAATCAATAACGGGTTTTCTTCTCCTTGTGGTTTTCTACCCAGTAACCGGTAGTTATAAATCCTACTTTTTCCCCTGTGCGGAGTCTATCCTTGATATGTTCACTTTAACTAGTGACGAATATTCTCTTCTATGGTATTCTATCCAGTAACTGATAGATGTAATCCCTATTTTTGCTCCTCATCAGAGTCGATCCTTGATATGTTCGTCCTAACCGATGATATATTTTCTCTTTGATGGTTTTCTACCCAGTCACCGGTAGTTGTAAATCCCATTTTTATCCCCTTTTCAGAGTCTATCCTTGATATGTTCACCTTAATCGGTGACAGATTTTATCTTTGATGATCTTCTACCCAGTAACCGATAGTTGTAAATCCCATTTTTATCCCCTTTTCAGAGTCATTCCTTGATATGTTCACCTTAACCGGTGACGGATTTTCTCTTTGATGGTCTTCTACCCAGTAACCGCTAGTTGTAAATCCTGCTTTGTCCCCTCACAGAGTTAATCCTTGATATGTTCATCCTAACCGGTGACGGATTTTCTCTCCAACAGTTTTCTATCCAGCTTTCGATAGATGTAATTCTTACCATTTTTGTTCAGTTGGTATATCCTTGATATGTTCATCCTAACTGATGACAGGTATCCTCCTTGGCATTTCCAAAGAGTTAATCCTTGATATGTTCATCTTAACCGATGACGGATTTTCCTCCCTGTCGAGTTTATCCTTGATATGTTCATCCTAATCGATGACAGATACTCTCACCCTTGGTCTTCTACCCAGTAACTGGTAGTTGTAAATCCAATTTTCCGCAGTTTTTCCCAGCAAGGTTATTCTTACCCAGTAACCGATAATGAATACTCCCTACTGGCGTTCCTCAGTGAGTCATCCTTGATATGTTCATCCTAACCGATGATGAATGTCCTCTTTGTCAGATCTCTATTATCTCCTTACGCAGTAACAGGTAGTAGATAATAGATTTCTGCTCCTCATGTGTTGAAGTTTATCTTCCCCAGTTGAGTTGAGTGCGTATTTCCTTAGTGAAATCGTTGTTCCCCTGCGTGAGTCGAGTACCTCAGTTTTATCCAGACTTACTCGTATCCCCTGCAAATGTTGTTGTTTCCCCGGATGAGTCTTTCCATTTTGTATGGAATCCCTCTAGTCCCCCTAGTATTTTTAAGTCGTAGTCTGGCCTACGCATAAATCCTTTTTTATCCCCCCAGAGTCTCTGTCTCCCCAGTGAGTTTTTCCTTACGGAATGCATTATACTCATACGGACTTTCGGTCTCTCTGATTTCTTTTCCTTTGTGGCAATATTCCCCCACAAAGAATTTACTTTTGCATTCATGTCATATGCATCATGAGGTCTCTTAGGGACCAAAATTTGTTTCTCTGCTGTTATTTAAGCCCATTCTATTGAGTCGAGCTGAAGATTTTAACCTTCACCTCCTCAATTAGAATGTCCTTAAACAGGGGCAGTTGTAAGACCCCAATTTTGACCCTAAGATCCCTCATGCAATTTCATCATAAGCATTAGCATTGCGATCATGTCTGGGCATCCTCCTTACCCCTCTTTCATTGGGTTTGTTTGGGGAGAGATCACCAAGCATTTTTGTAATTATATCATACTTGTATATTATCATTTTACTAACTAAAATACCAAAAATATATCTTTGCATTTGTCTAACTCTTTTGTAGGAAGGGCATGATTCCATTTATTCATCAAGTTCACATCTAGGGTTTGAGACCCTCATGAACAAAGAGCACAACCAAGAATTGATTCAATAATGGTTATGAACATCATATATGAGTCCCAATGTCCTCTACATATTATATTGATCAAGTTTTCTTCAAGATTTTGAGGGTGATTTGCCTTGGAAACCCTAGTTTGACTGGGTATCTCGAGTAACTTCTCCAACAAGGTATCTCACCAATTGATCAAATTTCTCAAGGGACACTTAAAAATTAATCATCTAATGCATATATGATATACCATGAGCCAAGAAAGTCAAGAGAATTGGAAGTTAGCAAGTTGGTTGATGGTGGTTGGCCAGATGGATTCATCTGATCAAAACTGGGTCTCCCTAGACCCTATATCCTACAATTTTCACCATATGAAAATGATTCCAAGAGAAAACTTACTCTAAATAACATTACAAACAACTTTAATGTTGATACCTAGATCTAGTTTTGCTTGGAAAATGACTTTCTATGTTGAAACATTATAGGTCATTTTGTCTAAACCCTAATTTGAAAGTCAACTTCCCATGGCCATAACTTGCTCAATTCTTATGAGATGAAAGATTTCCAAGTTGCACAATCAAATATAATGTGTCTATTTCAACTTTGATGTTTGGAGTGGGAGCTGATTCAACTTTTTTGAGCATGTGATATGAGGTTACATTATAGGTCACTTTTGACCTATACCATTGATCAAATGATTTTTCCAAACTTCAAAAATGCATAACTCTATCATTTCAAATCCAAATGATATGAAATTGGTGACTATTTTGAAGGTCTGTGAGAGAGATACAACTTTTATGAAGACACTTTTCTCATTTGAAGCTCACATAAAAAGTTAAGCAAGGTGGAATATTGAGACATATGGCTTGACACTTAGAAAAAATTTGATATGTCAAAAATTTCCAAACTTCCACCTCAAATTTATCTAAGTTCCAAGATCCAAATGAAAAAGTGTTAAACATGAAAGTTGTTCCTCTTGATCTAACCTTTCCAAAGAGCTCAAATTCAGTCATTTTGGACAAGAAATGCATAGGCTGCACATGGCATGAACAGGTTGACATCACTTGGCAAGGATCAAACTTCAAACATCAATGCACACTTGCATTGCAATCCAAGCTAAATTCAGACCATTCAATATTCATTTGTGGACCTCAAGCAATGATTTCATGGGCCTGTGCGCGCCCATGCACCCTTGCATCACCATTTGCCAAAATTGGAAAGTGATTTGAAGTGTGCACCAGCTTTGATCCCCATCTCAGAAATGAACACACATTCGCACCAGCTTTGATCCCCCATCTCAAACCCTCACTTTGCAAAGGATAAGTCTGAGAAATTCTCTTGAATTTAAGGTTGAATTTCCACTATTTTGAAATTCAAATCTCCAGGAATCCATAGCCTTTCAAGCATCTAATCCTTCTTCTGCAAGCAAATGGAGTGAGATCAAGCACAAGCAAGATCAAGATCAGTTGAATCCAGACCTCCATTGAAGGTATTTTCCAAAACTTTGAACTCTTCGATTCTCTCAATTCTTGCTCAATTCTATTGATTCTTTGGTTGTCTGAAGTCCTACCAGTGTAGGCAAGAAGATTGAGTTGCTTTGAGGCCAAATCGAAGCAACTCGGTTCATGTACCTCAAATTTCAACTCCATGTATCTCTCAATATACTTGAAGTTAGAGTGAATTGAGACCAGATTCGAGCTCAGTGCCATTTTTACTTTAAAATCATGTCCTTATTTTTCATTTTGGTGATGGTTGATGGTGGACCAGTCCGGTGAGGTCCACCAGAGAAGATGACCAGAGTTCTGGCTCCGGCGATGCATTGGCAAGACTCTGAACCACATGATCCATTCATTTTGTTTTAATCCTAGGCGTTGGTTTTGATTACCAGAGTTGCCACGCACTGACTAAGGACTATGGTAGATAGGGCGCTCCTGGCCACTTGATCTGCCATCTCAATTAATGAGGGAGATCAAGTGGTCCACGTTTTTTCTGATATTTTAATTTTCATTTTATTTGCTTTATTTTCAATAATTCATATTAAATTCAATATTGATCCAAAAAACATAGGACTTTCACCAAAAAATTTCAAATATTTTTCTCTTTCATATTCTGAATTAAAATTATTTTTTGGATGGATCATTATTAATATTTTTCATGAATTAATTGATTTTGCATTTGTTTTTAATTGTTTAAAAATATTTTTTAATGTCCAAAAATTATGAAATTTTTTCTCCAAGGTCCTTTGACCTTGTTTGACCTATGATAAATCTCATGGGCATTTCTTTGGTGTTTTGATGAGATTTTAGGAATTGGACAAAGCATATTTAATTTAAATGCACTATTTTATTATTTTTAATTGAATAAATGCCAATTAAATTTGTTGACCAATTGTGATGACTTTGTTTATGTTAGACTCTTGTTGTTAGGCCTTGGTCAAGGTTGATTTGACTTTGTCAAATTAAGATCATTGGATATAGGGGATTGATGGAATGTACATTCCATCTCCCAAAATGAATGAATGATATTAATTTGGTAAAAGTTCTCCTTTGACCAATTTGTGATTTTATTCATTCCCCTCCCACTTCATCTTATTCCTCTTCTTCATTCATTCATTCCATTTGACCTATGACATCTCAAAGTCCTAATGCTAGTTGATTGAAAAATTGACATAAGTATGGATGAGTTTAGGCCACACCTTTTGCATATTCTTTTTTTGTGTGGTATGTTTCATGAGCATAGTCCATTATACTATGTCTCTAACATACATTAACACCAAAATTCTATTGCCCAACCTCAAATAGTTGTGACTTCTACATAAGTCCAATTATGATTGCTTAACATAGCGCTAAATTTGTGACATAAAAGGCATAAGCATTCTAGTTAGTGAGATTGTAAGTCTCCCCTCTTTCATGGTATTGTGTGGAAACTTGGCCTTCTTTCCTTCCTTTGGAAGATGTTTTGGTAAAAGGATCAATGCTTGTGATAAGTGGGTCGAGTGTTCTCCAAAGAATGTCTTGAAATGAAAAGCAAAAGCAAAACAATACTAACTCTTACCTTACTAACTACTAACTTTTAATTTCAAGCCTTTACTTTAATGCAATTTACTTTTAGCACTCTATTTCATTTGCCATTGTTCATATCATTCTAATTGTTTATATTAATGCAATTTTCACTTTGTCCATTTGGACCATATTGTGTGATATATTTTGTTTGTGTATACTTTACTTGTTTGTGTGGTCTTTGACCATTAATGTACATAATAATAACAAAAACCCTAAAAAAAATTGAGTGGACTGTTGGCTTGATCTTGGACAAATGTTAGAATTTAGGCAACCTTCATATGCTAATGGACTTGGCCAATGCCAACTTGTTGAAGAACCAAGTGCTTGCAATTTGAAATTTATCTGATACATCTTTGAAGACCTCTCTAGGTTCATCTGCAACATGATCATTGTGAAGCTGTTATTTTGAACCTGTGACTTGTGGAATTCATTTGTTACATGGGTTATTTTGGAAGAAGATCATGGAATGGATAAGCTTGGATGTGGCCATCTTTATTTGACGCCTTTCTCTTCAAGATAATATAATTGTGCATTTGTGTATTGCTTGACTCTAAAAGTCCAAGGGAATTCTGGGTTTCTATTAACATTCTTGTCTATTGGATTGCTACCCATTTGGTCAGATCTTTTCAACTCTAAACTTTTAATTTTGTGCATAGGATAGTCTCTTCATCTTCTCCCCATTTCTTTAATTTCAAAATCTCTCCCTCCATTTTTCAAAATCTTCTTTGTGTGAACTACTTTTGTTCTAAACTTTGACCACTTTGCAAAAAGATAGAAACTTTGGCCTTATGCCATTGCATTTTCAAACTTCTTTTCTTAAATCAAACTTGTAAATAAACTTAATTATACTTGACCTAAACTTTCAAAAAGCTAAAAATAACTAACTAATTCAAACCATTTTAGGCCTTTGTGCCTTTCAAACTTAATTTTGTTAAAAGCAATGCATCCATTTTGAAATTTGTATCACGAACTACGAGGTTTTGATCCCTCATTTTTATGTTGGTACGTAGGCACGAGATCGAAGGTCTTGTCAAACACAAAAATATAATTAATGAATTCTTTTCTCATCCCCTCATTCTATTTGTTTGTAAACATCACTTTGTACAAAATACATATGCACACAAAAGGGCTCCCTAGGAGTACCTAGACACTTTGGGTGCTAACACCTTCCCTCTGTGTAACCAACCCCCTTACCTGTGATCTCTGACTTTTATTAGTTTTTATATGAAAACTTCTTACTTTTGGGTTTTGTTCGCACTCGTTCCCTTTTCCCTTGGAAACAATAAAAGCGCGGTGGTGACTCTTGTTAGTTGATCTATAGCTTGTCAATAGCTTGACGATCATGAATTTGCCGCTACACACGGTAAAACGAAAGATAGTGATGATGATTGTCATTTTGGTAACAAATCATATCACAGATGCCAGTTTGAGTTGCAGCGTGGTTGGAGGCCATGTTTTGACTAATTTCATTGAATTGTTCTTAAGCATACGAGGCAAAAGTGTTGAAATTATTGTCCTGGGCTGTTATGTGTTCATGAACTTCTCTGAAACGCTCAGCTTAAGCAACCCCAAACTCGCCATGCCTATGTGACTCCTCTTCATGGCGCTCACGTTGCTCAACACGTATGTTCTCGAGCAAGGTAAGAATGGATGATTTATCACCAATTGAGCCAAAACCATAGGGGTTACCATAAGTAGTGCCATGTCGAGTCCATGAGTTTTACTACCACTAACCCCATCCATGCGAGTCTTCATATTCAGCTGCACTACCTTGCCAAGCATTATCATCATTAATCTGAGTGTCAATCATGTCTGCATCCACATTTGGAGTTTTTTCTTCTATTTGTCGTCATCAATACCAAACTCGGTTGGGTCATCATAATTATATATGATCTTACCAGAGCATTTCATCTTGTAGTAGTAAACCTTGAGATTATCATCCCAATGATATCTGATGTGTTTCATTGTGCTCATGTTGAATTCTTGAGCTTGACCAGGAGAAATGTTTTGAAGGTTTGCACCAATATCAAAGTGCCAAAGAAACTTTGTAATCATGGAAGCATAGTGTCATACGGTGAACTGGACTTTTTGTGTTTTTTATCGCAATGTCGCGGTTAGCAAGAGTCGCCACCGACTTTTCTTTTATCCAATAAGGAAAGGTGGAAAAGAACAGGAAAAACCTTAATTTAGATTTTGGGTTCGGGAGGTACATTATACAAAGGGAAGGTGTTAGCACCCTTTGTATCCATGGTTATCCATGGGCTCTTAATTGCTCGATCACTTATATTATTTTTGTCATGAAAAAAAGTGTTTGTGAATTGTTTAGAAAAATTGTTTTGAAAAGAGAATTTAACTTTGTAATGATTCTTGTATGAATGTATACAAAGTGATTATCTCGTTTAGTTTTGAAAATTGTTTAGAAAAATATAACTCGGTAATGATTCTAGTATGAATGTATACCAAGTGGTGATTTTCTGAAGGTATTTTGAAAGGTGTGAGGTGTGAAAAAATGTTTTAGGTTGTGAGCCAGCAATTAAGAGTTATACCGACCCAAGGTCTTTATGAGTATTTCTTATCCTTATGAGGGTAAAACTGTCCTTATTATTGAGAAATAAGTAGTTTTATCCTTTGGATGTAAAAGGGTCATCGTAGGGTCATCGATAGGTCATTGAAGGCAACAGTTACGAGGATATCTTAGCATTCGAAGGGACTATCATCTTTTAACCGTAGGCAACATCGGAGGGTCATCGAGGGACAAAGTTGTATATTCGAAGGCAACATCCGAGGGACTATAATTTATTTTATGATGATTTAACCGAAGGGTCTTTGCTAAGGGTATCCCCACGTTCGCGGGACATGACCGTAATATCGTAATCGTAAGGCAACAAAGAGAGGTCCAAGATCACTTATTCAAAGGCAAAGTTTTACAATTAATTATATAATTAGGATGAAACTCCACATTAAAATTATTAAAAATAATATATTAAAAAATTAATACATTAGAAATTAATACATTAAAAGTTAATTTAGGATGAAACTCCACAAGGGTATCCCACAAATAAAGTGGAATACCTAGCCAATAACCTTTTCCTGGGATATGTGAACCTTTACGAAACTCAAAAAAAGAAACATGTCAGAACACCAAATCAGGGTGCAATCGAAGATTACACCGGAGAAATATCACAACAATAAATAGGATAGGATGAATAATGCATGGCTATGATAAAACATAAAAAAAAAACAGAATAGAAAAGTCAGCTACTGTCTCGTTCGCCTCTGCCTCGCCTAGCGAAGGCCACAGATTTTGAATTTGAAAACAGCCCCATGTTAGGAACTTTGAATTTTATGGCATTTTATCACAGGAATAACATGGTCAAACATTCAGGGTATTCAGGCATATTTAAATTCCCATACGAAAGCAAATTATATATCAACATTTAATCATGATGCATTATATATGTAGATATGGCCAATTGAAAGTATAAACAATAGAGATACGCAAAACCTGTTTGCCAATTCAAGGTTGAAGGGATTGACCACTTGTAGTATCGGAATAAGTTAGGCAGCGGGAATTGGACGGCGATGGCTTCGGTGCAGATGGGCTGCCTTCAGGGTTTCTTTACTCTGAATTCTCCGGGTAGGCAGGGTTCCTATGCCAAAGTTTCTATCCGTCCTTCTCTGTTCTCTTTCTTTCTTTTTCCTCAAGGTTTTGTTCCAAGGAAACCTCAGAGTGTTTTGCTTCTCTTCCTTCTTTCTCCAGTGAATCTCCCAGTGTAACTCCAAGTCTAACTCCCCCTACTGAAACTTCAGTATTTATAGACTAATTTCGTGGGTAATGGGCTTGGAATGAGGGAGACCCAAGTCCAAAATAATTTGTTATATTTTATTTATTTATTTATTTTAATTATTTAATTAATTAATTAATTAATTAAAAAAAAAAATTCTTTTTTTTTTTTTTTTTTTTTTTTTCTTTTCGTTTTTTTTCGTTTTTTTTTTTTTTTTTTTTTTTTTTTTAGGAAAAATGATGGGTAATTTTTGGGGTATGACAGCTGCCCCTGTTCAATATTCTTGAACCGAGAGAGTTAGGATGGCGTGTATGCCATTCGTGGTCTGGAGGTGGAAGATTATTGAACACTAGAATGCCCCAAAAATTTGCACTTGAGAATCGACAGTTGGTCTTGATGGAGATGGGCTTAAAGATGCCATCCGGGAGGTTTGATGACGAAAGCTTCAGATCGCACCGTATATTAGGCCAATTTGAAGACATGGGTGCCACACTGGGTCGTACGTTAGACCGTATAATGAGTCATTCATTAGGCTGCCGACTTCGCTAGGGAGTCGGAGTGTGTCATATGCTGTTGGGGATAAAGGGTCAGAATGGACCATATGCTAGATCGTATCTGAGTTGCAGAATGAGCCGTACGTTAGGCTGAATCTGATGACGAAAGGGGTAGTCGTACGTTAGACTACACTTCAGAAATGTACCGTATGTTAGGTAGCATCTGAGGGGATGGACATCCGAACGGGTCGTACGTTAGACCGTCGCAGAACGAGTCGTCTGTTAGGCCGCATCTGATGATGAAAGCGGTAGTCGTACGCCAGACTACACTTCAGAAATGTACCGTACGTTAGGTAGCATCTGAGGGTTGTAAGATCCAAACGGGTCGTACGTTAGACCGCGTTGGAGTTGCTGGAGTTCAGAATGGATCGTACGCTAGATCGTATCTGAGTTGCAGAATGAGCCGTACGTTAGGCTGTATCCGAAGAAGAAAGTAGTCGTACGCTAGACTACACCCCTGAACGTACCGTACGCTAGGCAGTATCCGAGGATTTGAAGGTCCAAATGGGTCGTACGTTAGACCGCATTGGAGTTGCTGAAGAAGTCATATGTTGGGCTGAATCAGAATGAACCGTACGTTAGGCTGTATCTGATAACCTGTATATGTTGTACTTGCAATAAATGTCTGGGATGGGCTTAAAGATGCCATCATTAGGAGGATATCGAAGTGTTGTCAGAATGAATGTTCCCATGAACTGTATTTGAAATATGTATCTGAATCTTGAATGTGATTGATAAAGGTGTCTGTCTGAATGAACCTTTTATTTTGACTATATCAGGAGGATAAATAACCTGCAAAGAAAAGTTAGCTTCATGCTATGTCATGATGCATGAGATGTTTCGTGTTATGCTAAAATAAATGTGAATGTTGTATGCATGCGTATGCTGTGAAAGGATGTAATGAATGAGCTATGCGTATGAGAAGTTCTGCTTGGGGACTCTACTGGGGAAAATAAATCCCCATCTACTGATTTGAGACATTTGTGTCGATGACCCTTTCTCGGCTGGGGATGCTTGATTTCTGTCTGATGGTGGAAATATTCAACAGAGCCTGGCTGGGGATGGATGAGATGATCAATCTGTCTGGTGACGCCGACCTCTGTTGGGAAGTAACTGGCTGTGCCTGGGGATACTGCCATTTTCTGAGGAAAAAAAAACAGGCTTGCTGGGGAAGAGAATTGGTAGCGGATTTATTGGAAGCATGATTAGACCTTTTCCTTGATCCTGAAGTTGGGTAGTAATTGCTATTGCTATTCTATGCATGTATTTTTGGTAAACATCAGTCATATTCAAATGCATATATTAATTCAAATTAAATCAATGGACGTTTACGCAAACAAAACAGAAAAAGAAAAAACAAAAGCATCTTTTGAAAGAAGGTTGTATTGATTTTGAAAGAAGGCCTATAAACAGGCAATTTGTGTACAAGGAGACAGAAATCATAGTAAGAGGAAATTGTCGAAAACAAAGAGAAAGCTATGTGGAAGAAGTCCTATTGATTTTAAGCCTACTACTGTCATTATGTCTTCGAGCATCTCATCCCTTGCTGTCGGATAGAAGTGATTGGCTTGGTCAGTCCCTCGAACTTGGATGAAAGTTGACTGAGAACGGGACATAGTCATACGCTTTAATCCCTAATTTTTGCCTGGACCGCCTTTTCAGGTTTTCAGTCCACCAGGATACCCTTTTTTGCCCAAGCCGCCTTTTCAGGTTTTCGACTTGCCGGGTGTACATTTTTTTTATATATCCCTAATTTTTGCCCGAACCCTTTTGGTTCGCCGGGATGCCCTTACTTTTGCCTAGATACGTCGATCTAGCGGGTCTCTTTTATGCGTAGTATTTTTTAACTATGTCCGCGTTCACGGGATGTGGGAAGTCTTCACCATCCATTGTAGCGAGTATCATGGCTCCACCTGAGAATACCTTCTTAACTACAAATGGCCCTTCGTATGTGGGAGTCCATTTGCCTCTGGGGTCAGTTTGTGGTAGGATGATGCGTTTGATTACCAAGTCTCCAAGTTGGTATACCTGTCTCTTAACTCTTTTGTTAAATGCCTGGGTCATGCATTTCTGATATATCTGCCCATGACAAACAGCCGCAAGTCTCTTCTCATCAATCAGATTTATCTGATCGAGTCGAGTCTGAATCCATTCATCTTCATCTAAGCCCGCCTCTTTCATGATTCTTAGAGAGGGAATCTGAACTTCCACTAGTAAGATGGCTTCCATTCCATAGACTAAAGAGAACGGAGTTGCCCCTGTCGTAGTGCGCACTGAAGTGCGATAACCGTAAAGAGTAAAGGGTAACATCTCATGCCAGTCTTTGTATGTTACTGTCATTTCTTGCATGACCTTCTTGATATTGTTAGCAGTCCCCACGGCGCCGTTCATCTTTGGCCGGTACGGAGAAGAGTTATGGTGTTTTATTTTGAACTGCGTGCAGAGTTCAGTAATCATCTTGTTGTTCAAATTAGTACCATTGTCAGTGATAACTCTTTCAGGAGACAGCAGGTTTCTCAAATAGGTATTTGATAGAATCCATCTTAGAAGTCAATAAGGTGGTATGATTCAACATATACTGTCTTAGTCGGCGAGCAGCCCAGGCCAAAGCACAGCAAGCTTTCTCGGGCTGTGAGTATCTTGTTTCACAGTCGGTACCTTTTGCTAAGGCAGTATATGGCATGCTCTTTTCGACCAGACTCGTCATGTTGCCCCAACACACCTCATTGAATTTTCTAACACGGTCAAATACGTAATTAAAGGTCTTCCTTCAACTGGTGGCATCGGAACTGGAGGTTCTTGGCGATATTTCCTGATTTTGTCATAAGCTTCTTGGCATTCATCATTCCATACCATCTCTTGATTTTGTCTCAGTAATTTGAAGATGGGTTTGCAGGTAGCAGTCAAGTGTGGAATGAATCGGGCAATGTAATTCGAGTGCCCCAAGAAACCTCTGACTTCTTTCTTGTTTATTTCAGTACCCAGATTTACAATTTCAATTGATTCCTCATGCGGCTGTATAGTCTTTTCTTCTCGCAGTAGTCGGGCAAGTTCTCCAGGGACTTCACAATCTTCCTCGCTTCCATCCTCGGCTTGGTAGATCGGATTTTCAAAGTCATAATGAACAGTAGCAGAGTCATTACCAACAGGATCCAGAGTGGATATGGATCGGCAAATTGTTACGTGAGTGTGTGCAAGAAACATAGCTTGTTTGAAAAATGACAGGAAAGATAAAGAGCGCAATATTTGAATGCAAAAAGTCCATTGATCTATTGAATATGAATATGCTTATGAAAATGACAAACCCCTAACAAATTAGCCATTGTGCCTCGGGCATAGACACAATGCTTTAAGAAGTTTGATTGTAAAAGAAAATTAAAATTTGCAATTCTAGAATAAACAATAACAATTACTCCTGACTAAAGGAAATCGGGATAATGTCTTCAGTCTTCCAATTGTTGAGTCCGTCACCAATTGTTGGGAAAATCCAGCTATCCAAGTCGCAATCACTATCAGCATCTTCCATAGCATTAATCTGATTTTTGACTATCTTTCCAGAGTTAAACCCCAGGCCAGCTTTATCAGACTTGTACGGTACATTGATCAGTTGACCCCAACCAGCACGATCACCATTTTCAATCGCGGCTTGAGCATCTTTCAGAGAGATCATGACAGGGGGAGCACGAACAACCTTGGGCACAAGGGGAGTTGGCTTAAGGACAGGACTGGGTGGAGGAACCACTTCAAATGACTGAGAAGGAGTCTCAAAGAATTCACCATCCATCTCGACGTATTTGAAGGCTTGCACACTACTGACAATATACTCTTCTTCTCCACATACAGTGACAACCATGCCTGCTATTGGATACTTCAGCTTTTGATGAAGCGACGAAGCTACCGCACCTGCCCCATGGATCCAAGGGCGCCCCAACAAGCAGGAGTAGGCGGGACGAATGTCCATCACGTGAAAGGTAGTGTTGAAGACTTGAGGTCCTATCTTGATAGGGAGAACCACTTCACCATAGACAACACTCTTCGCACCATCGTAAGCACGCACCACAACATCACTAGGTTTCAGTTCAATGCCTTTGTAGTCAAATTTATCGAGTACAGCTTTCGGGAGCACATTCAAGGAAGAGCCGTTGTCGATCAACACGTGAGCCAGGGTGATCCCCTCACACTCGATGGAGATATGCAGAGCTTTATTGTGATTCTTTCCTGCTGGCGTCAGGTCAGCATCGGAAAAGCCTAGGCCATTGTCAACAGTCAAATTAGCAACATAATGTTCGAATTGATCGACGGATGTTTCTTGAGGCACATGAGCGGTCTTCAAGAATTTCATCAATGCATTGGCATGGGATTCAGAGGATAATAACAAGGACAACATTGAGATTTTAGACGGAGTATGCCCCAATTGTTCCACTACATCAAAATCGCTCTTACGGATGATTTTCAGCATCTCTTCCATTTCCTGTTTGGCAACATCTTCAGAAGTAACTTCGACCGATGTCTCTGACTGAGGAGGATTGACTGGTCTTTTTCCTCGAATTTCGGGAGCGGGAGGTGAGATTTCTGGGGAGTAGATCCTTCCACTTCGAGTAACTTTACTAGTCCCCACAATATCATTAGGATTAGCAGAACTACCAACTGCTTTATGCCATGGATGTAAACGTCGCCTCCATAGTTCCACGGAATAGCTTTGCTGGAGGAATATGGCACGGGGCCAGGTGCGGTAATAATCAGGGGAGCCACTTTGGGCTCAGCGGTAATCTTCACAGGCACTCTAGTAGCGGTAATCTTCACTGGAGCTTTGGACCTAGCAATCACAGATACCTCTTCAATAGAGTTGTCCACCTTAGGAACCCTTTCAAATAGAATTGTACGATCATCCATCAGCCGTTGAATGCCGTTCTTCAACTTCAAACAATCATTGGGTCGGAGTACACAGAGATCGCAATCTTCAGCACAACCTGGAAATAAACCAGCTTGCAATAAATTCTTCTTAACGATCAGGAGAGGAGATGCTAAATCAGCAACGTCAGTAACGTGAGAATTGTCGTCCACAACATTAACATTCTGGTCATGATTAGGCATAGGTGCTGTGATGACATTGGGGGTCGCCGGAGGATCAAATTCAATTTCTCCAGCGTCGATCATATCCTGAATCTTGTTCTTCAACAACCAGCAATCATTCGTATCATGCCCGGGGCTATCGGAGTGATAGGCACACCTGGCGTTGGGATTATAACGAGGAGAAGTAGTGTTGGGATTTGCAGGAGGGCCTCTGAGGGTAATCAAATTGGCCTTTAACATACTCTGCAGTGCTTGGGTTAAAGTCATATTGATCTTGGTAAACTGTCTTCTCGACCTGTCTTGTCTGTGTTGGAAGTTCTGAGATGGCGGTGCGGCAATTGTAACTGCCCCAACAGTATGGTCACGATTCTTCTTGTTATGCTTCCTCTCACTGTACACAGCATTTGATTCATTCTTTCCCTGATAGGACTTTTTGGTGCTTGCAGAAGTAGCTGCCTGTATCTTTCCACTTCGAATGCCGCTTTCAACCCGTTCACCTGTCAAGATAAGTTCAGTGAAACCTGACGAGGAACTTCCCAGTAGATGGCTGTAGAATGGGCCAGTCAGTGTACCCATGAACATGTCCACTAACTCTCGATCAGTCATAGGGGGTTTGACTCTGCCAGCCAAATCTCTCCACTTTTGAGCATATTCTTTGAAACTTTCTTTAGAGCCCATAGTCATATTTTGTAGCTGTAGCCGAGTAGGCGCTAACTCAGAATTATACTGGTAGTGCTTGTAGAAAGCTGTTGCTAAATCAGTCCATGTGCGGATGTTAGAGCTCTCAAGCTGATAATACCACTCTAACTGTGTGCCAGACAGACTCTCTTGGAAGAAATGGATCCACAGTTTCTTATCAGTAGTGTGCGGCTGAATCTTTCTCACATAAGCCCTTAGATGCATCTGAGGACAAGAGGCACCATCATACTTAGTGAAAATGGGAACCTTGAATTTGCGGGGAATGACCACATCAGAGACCAGACCCAAGTTTTCGAAATCCAGACCGGGCACTTTCTGCCCCTCCATAGCTAGCATACGTTCTTCCAGCAACTTGTACTTATCATCCTTCGGAGAGTACTGTTCATGTTCATAATCTTCATCGTCGTCCTCAGAATTGACGAGATTAGGATTCTCATCTTCCGAATCATTCTCGGTCTCTTCTTCTGAATCCTTCGGAATTCTAATCTTGACTCCTGTAACCTGTCCCTTAAGCCTTCTCCCCGGGTTGATGTAACCCACAGGTTTCTGGTCCTTCTTCTTCTCCATCAAAAGAGCTTTCAGTTCTTCCTGCCCCTTAGATAAGCTCAGCATCATTTCCTGGAATTGAGCATTCTGGGCCTGGAGATCTTTGACAGTTTGTTCGAGAGCCATTGTTCAATCTGTTTGAATCTGCTGGAATCTGTTGGAATCTGTTTGATAGGAAAATCGTGAGAACACTGATCCTTTAGAATACCTGTTATGCGATGCAATGCAATGTATGAAATGTTTTCAAGGACTTTCGGGATTTAACTTTGCATAAACTAACAAAAAGAGCTTTTTTTTTTCTTTTCTCTTTTGTTTTTGCTTTTGTTTTTGTTTTTTCTGTTTTTTTTTTAGCAGAGTTAAATCCCTAAATCCTTGAAATGGTTAGTACAATGCCATGATGTTATGATGTTATGATGTTATGTTGTTAGATAAATAACAAGCACAAGCAAGTCACACAACAATCATTCCTAGGTTTTAAGGCTTGCGTGAGTTCCATAGGTAAATACCCTCCCCACTGAAGTTTGGTTGGTTCAACCTGTCTTAGAATAGTAACCGGGTTCTAGAAGGATCTCAAATCATTGACCTTTCCTTAAGTCCACTTCAGTGCAACACCAAGTGGTTGACCGAAGCTTCCCTAAAGTCCAATCTCAAAGAGTGTAGTATCGAGTCTCAACCAACTCCAGTCGGAACCGAAGCCAGTTATCTCACTACTTTCTAATGGCCAGGATGAGTCAATTAGGGTTCTAAAGGTCTGGTTAATGCTTTTATGACACCACGCGAATGCCAAATATTTCCTCAACTAACATGAGGAACATCAGGACATCCAAAGTGCCACATTAACCGTAGCCATCATTTTGACCATTCCAGTATACGCCGGACAGTCGCGATGATCTCTTGCTACTTACCTAAGGTACACTAGATCCGGGTGTAGGATCTTTCACTCAAGCATAACATACCCAAGCAATCCCTTAAAAATAAATCAGACAAATTGAATAAGTGATCTTGTTTTTAAGGTAACCTCTCTTTTTAAATATTTAGGTTCCCCAGCAGAGTCGCCAGTTCTGTCATACGGTGAACTGGACTTTTTGTGTTTTTTATCGCAATGTCGCGGTTAGCAAGAGTCGCCACCGACTTTTCTTTTATCCAATAAGGAAAGGTGGAAAAGAACAGGAAAAACCTTAATTTAGATTTTGGGTTCGGGAGGTACATTATACAAAGGGAAGGTGTTAGCACCCTTTGTATCCATGGTTATCCATGGGCTCTTAATTGCTCGATCACTTATATTATTTTTGTCTGAAAAAAAGTGTTTGTGAATTGTTTAGAAAATTGTTTTGAAAAGAGAATTTAACTTTGTAATGATTCTTGTATGAATGTATACAAAGTGATTATCTCGTTTAGTTTTGAAAATTGTTTAGAAAAATATAACTCGGTAATGATTCTAGTATGAATGTATACCAAGTGGTGATTTTCTGAAGGTATTTTGAAAGGTGTGAGGTGTGAAAAAATGTTTTAGGTTGTGAGCCAGCAATTAAGAGTTATACCGACCCAAGGTCTTTATGAGTATTTCCTATCCTTATGAGGGTAAAACTGTCCTTATTATTGAGAAATAAGTAGTTTTATCCTTTGGATGTAAAAGGGTCATCGTAGGGTCATCGATTGGTCATTGAAGGCAACAGTTACGAGGATATCTTAGCATTCGAAGGGACTATCATCTTTTAACCGTAGGCAACATCGGAGGGTCATCGAGGGACAAAGTTGTATATTCGAAGGCAACATCCGAGGGACTATAATTTATTTTATGATGATTTAACCGAAGGGTCTTTGCTAAGGGTATCCCCACGTTCGCGGGACATGACCGTAATATCGTAATCGTAAGGCAACAAAGAGAGGTCCAAGATCACTTATTCAAAGGCAAAGTTTTACAATTAATTATATAATTAGGATGAAACTCCACATTAAAATTATTAAAAATAATATATTAAAAAATTAATACATTAGAAATTAATACATTAAAAATTAATTTAGGGTGAAACTCCACAAGGGTATCCCACAAATAAAGTGGAATACCTAGCCAATAACCTTTTCCTGGGATATGTGAACCTTTACGAAACTCAAAAAAAGAAACATGTCAGAACACCAAATCAGGGTGCAATCGAAGATTACACCGGAGAAATATCACAACAATAAATAGGATAGGATGAATAATGCATGGCTATGATAAAACATAAAAAAAAAACAGAATAGAAAAGTCAGCTACTGTCTCGTTCGCCTCTGCCTCGCCTAGCGAAGGCCACGGATTTTGAATTTGAAAACAGCCCCATGTTAGGAACTTTGAATTTTATGGCATTTTATCACAGGAATAACATGGTCAAACATTCAGGGTATTCAGGCATATTTAAATTCCCATACGAAAGCAAATTATATATCAACATTTAATCATGATGCATTATATATGTAGATATGGCCAATTGAAAGTATAAACAATAGAGATACGCAAACCTGTTTGCCAATTCAAGGTTGAAGGGATTGACCACTTGTAGTATCGGAATAAGTTAGGCAGCGGGAATTGGACGGCGATGGCTTCGGTGCAGATGGGCTGCCTTCAGGGTTTCTTTACTCTGAATTCTCCGGGTAGGCAGGGTTCCTATGCCAAAGTTTCTATCCGTCCTTCTCTGTTCTCTTTCTTTCTTTTTCCTCAAGGTTTTGTTCCAAGGAAACCTCAGAGTGTTTTGCTTCTCTTCCTTCTTTCTCCAGTGAATCTCCCAGTGTAACTCCAAGTCTAACTCCCCCTACTGAAACTTCAGTATTTATAGACTAATTTCGTGGGTAATGGGCTTGGAATGAGGGAGACCCAAGTCCAAAATAATTTGTTATATTTTATTTATTTATTTATTTTAATTATTTAATTAATTAATTAATTAAAAAAAAAATTTCTCTTTTTTTTTTTTCTTTTTTTTTTTTCGTTTTTTTTTTTTTTTTTTTTTTTTTTTAGGAAAAATGATGGGTAATTTTTGGGGTATGACAGCTGCCCCTGTTCAATATTCTTGAACCGAGAGAGTTAGGATGGCGTGTATGCCATTCGTGGTCTGGAGGTGGAAGATTATTGAACACTAGAATGCCCCAAAAATTTGCACTTGAGAATCGACAGTTGGTCTTGATGGAGATGGGCTTAAAGATGCCATCCGGGAGGTTTGATGACGAAAGCTTCAGATCGCGCCGTATATTAGGCCAATTTGAAGACATGGGTGCCACACTGGGTCGTACGTTAGACCGTATAATGAGTCATCATTAGGCTGCCGACTTCGCTAGGGAGTCGGAGTGTGTCATATGCTGTTGGGGATAAAGGGTCAGAATGGACCATATGCTAGATCGTATCTGAGTTGCAGAATGAGCCGTACGTTAGGCTGAATCTGATGACGAAAGGGGTAGTCGTACGTTAGACTACACTTCAGAAATGTACCGTATGTTAGGTAGCATCTGAGGGGATGGACATCCGAACGGGTCGTACGTTAGACCGTCGCAGAACGAGTCGTCTGTTAGGCCGCATCTGATGATGAAAGCGGTAGTCGTACGCCAGACTACACTTCAGAAATGTACCGTACGTTAGGTAGCATCTGAGGGTTGTAAGATCCAAACGGGTCGTACGTTAGACCGCGTTGGAGTTGCTGGAGTTCAGAATGGATCGTACGCTAGATCGTATCCGAGTTGCAGAATGAGCCGTACGTTAGGCTGTATCGAAGAAGAAAGTAGTCGTACGCTAGACTACACCCCTGAACGTACCGTACGCTAGGCAGTATCCGAGGATTTGAAGGTCCAAATGGGTCGTACGTTAGACCGCATTGGAGTTGCTGAAGAAGTCATATGTTGGGCTGAATCAGAATGAACCGTACGTTAGGCTGTATCTGATAACCTGTATATGTTGTACTTGCAATAAATGTCTGGGATGGGCTTAAAGATGCCATCGTTAGGAGGATATCGAAGTGTTGTCAGAATGAATGTTCCCATGAACTGTATTTGAAATATGTATCTGAATCTTGAATGTGATTGATAAAGGTGTCTGTCTGAATGAACCTTTTATTTGACTATATCAGGAGGATAAATAACCTGCAAAGAAAAGTTAGCTTCATGCTATGTCATGATGCATGAGATGTTTCGTGTTATGCTAAAATAAATGTGAATGTTGTATGCATGCGTATGCTGTGAAAGGATGTAATGAATGAGCTATGCGTATGAGAAGTTCTGCTTGGGGACTCTACTGGGGAAAATAAATCCCCATCTACTGATTTGAGACATTTGTGTCGATGACCCTTTCTCGGCTGGGGATGCTTGATTTCTGTCTGATGGTGGAAATATTCAACAGAGCCTGGCTGGGGATGGATGAGATGATCAATCTGTCTGGTGACGCCGACCTCTGTTGGGAAGTAACTGGCTGTGCCTGGGGATACTGCCATTTTCTGAGGAAAAAAAAACAGGCTTGCTGGGGAAGAGAATTGGTAGCGGATTCATTGGAAGCATGATTAGACCTTTTCCTTGATCCTGAAGTGGGTAGTAATTGCTATTGCTATTCTATGCATGTATTTTTGGTAAACATCAGTCATATTCAAATGCATATATTAATTCAAATTAAATCAATGGACGTTTACGCAAACAAAACAGAAAAAGAAAAAACAAAAGCATCTTTTGAAAGAAGGTTGTATTGATTTTGAAAGAAGGCCTATAAACAGGCAATTTGTGTACAAGGAGACAGAAATCCTAGTAAGAGGAAATTGTCGAAAACAAAGAGAAAGCTATGTGGAAGAAGTCCTATTGATTTTAAGCCTACTACTGTCATTATGTCTTCGAGCATCTCATCCCTTGCTGTCGGATAGAAGTGATTGGCTTGGTCAGTCCCTCGAACTTGGATGAAAGTTGACTGAGAACGGGACATAGTCATACGCTTTAATCCCTAATTTTTGCCTGGACCGCCTTTTCAGGTTTTCAGTCCACCAGGATACCCTTTTTTGCCCAAGCCGCCTTTTCAGGTTTTCGACTTGCCGGGTGTACATTTTTTTTATATATCCCTAATTTTTGCCCGAACCCTTTTGGTTCGCCGGGATGCCCTTACTTTTGCCTAGATACGTCGATCTAGCGGGTCTCTTTTATGCGTAGTATTTTTTAACTATGTCCGCGTTCACGGGATGTGGGAAGTCTTCACCATCCATTGTAGCGAGTATCATGGCTCCACCTGAGAATACCTTCTTAACTACAAATGGCCCTTCGTATGTGGGAGTCCATTTGCCTCTGGGGTCAGTTTGTGGTAGGATGATGCGTTTGATTACCAAGTCGCCAAGTTGGTACACCTGTCTCTTAACTCTTTTGTTAAATGCCTGGGTCATGCATTTCTGATATATCTGCCCATGACAAACAGCCGCAAGTCTCTTCTCATCAATCAGATTTATCTGATCGAGTCGAGTCTGAATCCATTCATCTTCATCTAAGCCCGCCTCTTTCATGATTCTTAGAGAGGGAATCTGAACTTCCACTAGTAAGATGGCTTCCATTCCATAGACTAAAGAGAACGGAGTTGCCCCTGTCGTAGTGCGCACTGAAGTGCGATAACCGTAAAGAGTAAAGGGTAACATCTCATGCCAGTCTTTGTATGTTACTGTCATTTCTTGCATGACCTTCTTGATATTATTAGCAGTCCCCACGGCGCCGTTCATCTTTGGCCGGTACGGAGAAGAGTTATGGTGTTTTATTTTGAACTGCGTGCAGAGTTCAGTAATCATCTTGTTGTTCAAATTAGTACCATTGTCAGTGATAACTCTTTCAGGAGACAGCAGGTTTCTCAAATAGGTATTTGATAGAATCCATCTTAGAAGTCAATAAGGTGGTATGATTCAACATATACTGTCTTAGTCGGCGAGCAGCCCAGGCCAAAGCACAGCAAGCTTTCTCGGGCTGTGAGTATCTTGTTTCACAGTCGGTACCTTTTGCTAAGGCAGTATATGGCATGCTCTTTTCGACCAGACTCGTCATGTTGCCCCAACACACCTCATTGAATTTTCTAACACGGTCAAATACGTAATTAAAGGTCTTCCTTCAACTGGTGGCATCGGAACTGGAGGTTCTTGGCGATATTTCCTGATTTTGTCATAAGCTTCTTGGCATTCATCATTCCATACCATCTCTTGATTTTGTCTCAGTAATTTGAAGATGGGTTTGCAGGTAGCAGTCAAGTGTGGAATGAATCGGGCAATGTAATTCGAGTGCCCCAAGAAACCTCTGACTTCTTTCTTGTTTATTTCAGTACCCAGATTTACAATTTCAATTGATTCCTCATGCGGCTGTATAGTCTTTTCTTCTCGCAGTAGTCGGGCAAGTTCTCCAGGGACTTCACAATCTTCCTCGCTTCCATCCTCGGCTTGGTAGATCGGATTTTCAAAGTCATAATGAACAGTAGCAGAGTCATTACCAACAGGATCCAGAGTGGATATGGATCGGCAAATTGTTACGTGAGTGTGTGCAAGAAACATAGCTTGTTTGAAAAATGACAGGAAAGATAAAGAGCGCAATATTTGAATGCAAAAAGTCCATTGATCTATTGAATATGAATATGCTTATGAAAATGACAAACCCCTAACAAATTAGCCATTGTGCCTCGGGCATAGACACAATGCTTTAAGAAGTTTGATTGTAAAAGAAAATTAAAATTTGCAATTCTAGAATAAACAATAACAATTACTCCTGACTAAAGGAAATCGGGATAATGTCTTCAGTCTTCCAATTGTTGAGTCCGTCACCAATTGTTGGGAAAATCCAGCTATCCAAGTCGCAATCACTATCAGCATCTTCCATAGCATTAATCTGATTTTTGACTATCTTTCCAGAGTTAAACCCCAGGCCAGCTTTATCAGACTTGTACGGTACATTGATCAGTTGACCCCAACCAGCACGATCACCATTTTCAATCGCGGCTTGAGCATCTTTCAGAGAGATCATGACAGGGGGAGCACGAACAACCTTGGGCACAAGGGGAGTTGGCTTAAGGACAGGACTGGGTGGAGGAACCACTTCAAATGACTGAGAAGGAGTCTCAAAGAATTCACCATCCATCTCGACGTATTTGAAGGCTTGCACACTACTGACAATATACTCTTCTTCTCCACATACAGTGACAACCATGCCTGCTATTGGATACTTCAGCTTTTGATGAAGCGACGAAGCTACCGCACCTGCCCCATGGATCCAAGGGCGCCCCAACAAGCAGGAGTAGGCGGGACGAATGTCCATCACGTGAAAGGTAGTGTTGAAGACTTGAGGTCCTATCTTGATAGGGAGAACCACTTCACCATAGACAACACTCTTCGCACCATCGTAAGCACGCACCACAACATCACTAGGTTTCAGTTCAATGCCTTTGTAGTCAAATTTATCGAGTACAGCTTTCGGGAGCACATTCAAGGAAGAGCCGTTGTCGATCAACACGTGAGCCAGGGTGATCCCCTCACACTCGATGGAGATATGCAGAGCTTTATTGTGATTCTTTCCTGCTGGCGTCAGGTCAGCATCGGAAAAGCCTAGGCCATTGTCAACAGTCAAATTAGCAACATAATGTTCGAATTGATCGACGGATGTTTCTTGAGGCACATGAGCGGTCTTCAAGAATTTCATCAATGCATTGGCATGGGATTCAGAGGATAATAACAAGGACAACATTGAGATTTTAGACGGAGTACGCCCCAATTGTTCCACTACATCAAAATCGCTCTTACGGATGATTTTCAGCATCTCTTCCATTTCCTGTTTGACAACATCTTCAGAAGTAACTTCGACCGATGTCTCTGACTGAGGAGGATTGACTGGTCTTTTTCCTCGAATTTCGGGAGCGGGAGGTGAGATTTCTGGGGAGTAGATCCTTCCACTTCGAGTAACTTTACTAGTCCCCACAATATCATTAGGATTAGCAGAACTACCAACCTGCTTTATGCCATGGATGTAAACGTCGCCTCCATAGTTCCACGGAATAGCTTTGCTGGAGGAATATGGCACGGGGCCAGGTGCGGTAATAATCAGGGGAGCCACTTTGGGCTCAGCGGTAATCTTCACAGGCACTCTAGTAGCGGTAATCTTCACTGGAGCTTTGGACCTAGCAATCACAGATACCTCTTCAATAGAGTTGTCCACCTTAGGAACCCTTTCAAATAGAATTGTACGATCATCCATCAGCCGTTGAATGCCGTTCTTCAACTTCAAACAATCATTGGGTCGGAGTACACAGAGATCGCAACCTTCAGCACAACCTGGAAATAAACCAGCTTGCAATAAATTCTTCTTAACGATCAGGAGAGGAGATGCTAAATCAGCAACGTCAGTAACGTGAGAATTGTCGTCCACAACATTAACATTCTGGTCATGATTAGGCATAGGTGCTGTGATGACATTGGGGGTCGCCGGAGGATCAAATTCAATTTCTCCAGCGTCGATCATATCCTGAATCTTGTTCTTCAACAACCAGCAATCATTCGTGTCATGCCCGGGGCTATCGGAGTGATAGGCACACCTGGCGTTGGGATTATAACGAGGAGAAGTAGTGTTGGGATTTGCAGGAGGGCCTCTGAGGGTAATCAAATTGGCCTTTAACATACTCTGCAGTGCTTGGGTTAAAGTCATATTGATCTTGGTAAACTGTCTTCTCGACCTGTCTTGTCTGTGTTGGAAGTTCTGAGATGGCGGTGCGGCAATTGTAACTGCCCCAACAGTATGGTCACGATTCTTCTTGTTATGCTTCCTCTCACTGTACACAGCATTTGATTCATTCTTTCCCTGATAGGACTTTTTGGTGCTTGCAGAAGTAGCTGCCTGTATCTTTCCACTTCGAATGCCGCTTTCAACCCGTTCACCTGTCAAGATAAGTTCAGTGAAACCTGACGAGGAACTTCCCAGTAGATGGCTGTAGAATGGGCCAGTCAGTGTACCCATGAACATGTCCACTAACTCTCGATCAGTCATAGGGGGTTTGACTCTGCCAGCCAAATCTCTCCACTTTTGAGCATATTCTTTGAAACTTTCTTTAGAGCCCATAGTCATATTTTGTAGCTGTAGCCGAGTAGGCGCTAACTCAGAATTATACTGGTAGTGCTTGTAGAAAGCTGTTGCTAAATCAGTCCATGTGCGGATGTTAGAGCTCTCAAGCTGATAATACCACTCTAACTGTGTGCCAGATAGACTCTCTTGGAAGAAATGGATCCACAGTTTCTTATCAGTAGTGTGCGGCTGAATCTTTCTCACATAAGCCCTTAGATGCATCTGAGGACAAGAGGCACCATCATACTTAGTGAAAATGGGAACCTTGAATTTGCGGGGAATGACCACATCAGAGACCAGACCCAAGTTTTCGAAATCCAGACCGGGCACTTTCTGCCCCTCCATAGCTAGCATACGTTCTTCCAGCAACTTGTACTTATCATCCTCCGGAGAGTACTGTTCATGTTCATAATCTTCATCGTCGTCCTCAGAATTGACGAGATTAGGATTCTCATCTTCCGAATCATTCTCGGTCTCTTCTTCTGAATCCTTCGGAATTCTAATCTTGACTCCTGTAACCTGTCCCTTAAGCCTTCTCCCGGGTTGATGTAACCCACAGGTTTCTGGTCCTTCTTCTTCTCCATCAAAAGAGCTTTCAGTTCTTCCTGCCCCTTAGATAAGCTCAGCATCATTTCCTGGAATTGAGCATTCTGGGCCTGGAGATCTTTGACAGTTTGTTCGAGAGCCATTGTTCAATCTGTTTGAATCTGCTGGAATCTGTTGGAATCTGTTTGATAGGAAAATCGTGAGAACACTGATCCTTTAGAATACCTGTTATGCGATGCAATGCAATGTATGAAATGTTTTCAAGGACTTTCGGGATTTAACTTTGCATAAACTAACAAAAAGAGCTTTTTTTTTTCTTTTCTCTTTTGTTTTTGCTTTTGTTTTTGTTTTTTTCTGTTTTTTTTTTTTAGCAGAGTTAAATCCCTAAATCCTTGAAATGGTTAGTACAATGCCATGATGTTATGATGTTATGATGTTATGTTGTTAGATAAATAACAAGCACAAGCAAGTCACACAACAATCATTCCTAGGTTTTAAGGCTTGCGTGAGTTCCATAGGTAAATACCCTCCCCACTGAAGTTTGGTTGGTTCAACCTGTCTTAGAATAGTAACCGGGTTCTAGAAGGATCTCAAATCATTGACCTTTCCTTAAGTCCACTTCAGTGCAACACCAAGTGGTTGACCGAAGCTTCCCTAAAGTCCAATCTCAAAGAGTGTAGTATCGAGTCTCAACCAACTCCAGTCGGAACCGAAGCCAGTTATCTCACTACTTTCTAATGGCCAGGATGAGTCAATTAGGGTTCTAAAGGTCTGGTTAATGCTTTTATGACACCACGCGAATGCCAAATATTTCCTCAACTAACATGAGGAACATCAGGACATCCAAAGTGCCACATTAACCGTAGCCATCATTTTGACCATTCCAGTATACGCCGGACAGTCGCGATGATCTCTTGCTACTTACCTAAGGTACACTAGATCCGGGTGTAGGATCTTTCACTCAAGCATAACATACCCAAGCAATCCCTTAAAAATAAATCAGACAAATTGAATAAGTGATCTTGTTTTTAAGGTAACCTCTCTTTTTAAATATTTAGGTTCCCCAGCAGAGTCGCCAGTTCTGTCATACGGTGAACTGGACTTTTTGTGTTTTTTATCGCAATGTCGCGGTTAGCAAGAGTCGCCACCGACTTTTCTTTTATCCAATAAGGAAAGGTGGAAAAGAACAGGAAAAACCTTAATTTAGATTTTGGGTTCGGGAGGTACATTATACAAAGGGAAGGTGTTAGCACCCTTTGTATCCATGGTTATCCATGGGCTCTTAATTGCTCGATCACTTATATTATTTTTGTCATGAAAAAAAGTGTTTGTGAATTGTTTAGAAAAATTGTTTTGAAAAGAGAATTTAACTTTGTAATGATTCTTGTATGAATGTATACAAAGTGATTATCTCGTTTAGTTTTGAAAATTGTTTAGAAAAATATAACTCGGTAATGATTCTAGTATGAATGTATACCAAGTGGTGATTTTCTGAAGGTATTTTGAAAGGTGTGAGGTGTGAAAAAATGTTTTAGGTTGTGAGCCAGCAATTAAGAGTTATACCGACCCAAGGTCTTTATGAGTATTTCCTATCCTTATGAGGGTAAAACTTTCCTTATTATTGAGAAATAAGTAGTTTTATCCTTTGGATGTAAAAGGGTCATCGTAGGGTCATCGATAGGTCATTGAAGGCAACAGTTACGAGGATATCTTAGCATTCGAAGGGACTATCATCTTTTAACCGTAGGCAACATCGGAGGGTCATCGAGGGACAAAGTTGTATATTCGAAGGCAACATCCGAGGGACTATAATTTATTTTATGATGATTTAACCGAAGGGTCTTTGCTAAGGGTATCCCCACGTTCGCGGGACATGACCGTAATATCGTAATCGTAAGGCAACAAAGAGAGGTCCAAGATCACTTATTCAAAGGCAAAGTTTTACAATTAATTATATAATTAGGATGAAACTCCACATTAAAATTATTAAAAATAATATATTAAAAAATTAATACATTAGAAATTAATACATTAAAAGTTAATTTAGGATGAAACTCCACAAGGGTATCCCACAAATAAAGTGGAATACCTAGCCAATAACCTTTTCCTGGGATATGTGAACCTTTACGAAACTCAAAAAAAGAAACATGTCAGAACACCAAATCAGGGTGCAATCGAAGATTACACCGGAGAAATATCACAACAATAAATAGGATAGGATGAATAATGCATGGCTATGATAAAACATAAAAAAAAAAAACAGAATAGAAAAGTCAGCTACTGTCTCGTTCGCCTCTGCCTCGCCTAGCGAAGGCCACGGATTTTGAATTTGAAAACAGCCACATGTTAGGAACTTTGAATTTTATGGCATTTTATCACAGGAATAACATGGTCAAACATTCAGGGTATTCAGGCATATTTAAATTCCCATACGAAAGCAAATTATATATCAACATTTAATCATGATGCATTATATATGTAGATATGGCCAATTGAAAGTATAAACAATAGAGATACGCAAAACCTGTTTGCCAATTCAAGGTTGAAGGGATTGACCACTTGTAGTATCGGAATAAGTTAGGCAGCGGGAATTGGACGGCGATGGCTTCGGTGCAGATGGGCTGCCTTCAGGGTTTCTTTACTCTGAATTCTCCGGGTAGGCAGGGTTCCTATGCCAAAGTTTCTATCCGTCCTTCTCTGTTCTCTTTCTTTCTTTTTCCTCAAGGTTTTGTTCCAAGGAAACCTCAGAGTGTTTTGCTTCTCTTCCTTCTTTCTCCAGTGAATCTCCCAGTGTAACTCCAAGTCTAACTCCCCCTACTGAAACTTCAGTATTTATAGACTAATTTCGTGGGTAATGGGCTTGGAATGAGGGAGACCCAAGTCCAAAATAATTTGTTATATTTTATTTATTTATTTATTTTAATTATTTAATTAATTAATTAATTAATTAATTAAAAAAAAAATTCTCTTTTTTTTTTTTTTTTTTTTTTTTTTTTTTTTTTTTCGTTTTTTTTTTTTTTTTTTTTTTTTTTAGGAAAAATGATGGGTAATTTTTGGGGTATGACACATAGCATAAGGAGGATCCTCAGTTACATTCCCTAACAACAAATCTTCGTGCCACAAAGTAGTTTGGCCGGCTTATAAACATTTTATTTTGAAGAAGATACATAAGGTGTACCTCAGCTTGATCAAGGAGGAAATGACCTCCTTTATTTTGACGTAACACATGAGTTACAATCCAATGAAGGATACGAGGAATTCTCTTCAAGGAGCCTGTTGACACGATATCCATGGAGTGATATGGACATTGAGCTTTTAGACACGAATTGAGGTAACTTTTCAAATCAAAGCTCGGATGATAAGAATGATTTGATAAAGTGGCATGACAAGAGAGTATCTAAATACCAAAAACTTCCATTCATGGGTCATCTGTGACAGTAGGTGTATTTCCCCATCTTAAGCAGAAATGTATATCTTATCCTTGATTGTAGCCCAACATAAAACACTCGTTTTAAGTCTTCATTATAGTCAGCGGAAACCTTCAAGAGATTGTTAATCTTTTGATGTTCCATAAGCTCAACAATCTCAGGAATGTGTAATGTGTTGGCAACAACGGGATCATAAACAGGTTCTTTCACAACAAGTCTATGAAGGCAAGATTTCTCAAAGTCATCAAGACAAAAGGGAGGTAACAAAGATAAATCACTCACAGGTGTTAAGGATGAAATGCCTGCAACATTTTTGCCTTTCTCAACTTTGGGAGGCATGCTTTTTGGGTTTGAAGAGATGCACACCAAGTGTTTGAGAAAAAATATGAATGAGCAAGACTTGATTTGAAGTGAGATTTGAATAACCCAACCTACCCAACTTAAGAAAATCAATTCCTAATCACACAAATCAGAAAATAATAGATGAAAATGATTGATTTTTGAAAATAGAAGATGTAGATTTTATGATGGAAGTGAAATGAGGAGAAGTAAATGTGAGTTGTCTAGGGACGTAGAAAAGGGAACCTAGGTTTCTTGGAAAATGAAAAGAAATTTGAAAATGAGTAAAAGAGAGTTTAAGAGTAGTTTGAATGGTCTGACGCGTGGAAAAGAAAAGGAAAATAGACTTTTGGATGTTAATGGGTCGGCCCAATGGGCCTTGGAGTCGCTGCATAAAAAAATATCATGAATGTATCTACTCATTCAATTTTGAAGTCGATATATACTGAAGGTAAAGGCTGAAGAAACGTGAATGTATCGACTCATTCGAAAATGGAGTCGATACATACTGAACAGAGAGAATAAAAATATTTAACATACATCCATTGTATCAACTCATCCTATCTTGGAGTCGATACAAACTTCAAATGTATTGACTCTAAACTCCTTTTATCGATACATAATGGAGAGAAGCAAAAATCTTAAAAAAGAAAACATTTTCTAGACCTAAGATGAACTTAGTCAAGGCATACAATGTGAATTTAGTAAAATTTATGCAAAAACTAACATTTTTCATGAATGAATAAGTAATCAACATGCTCAAATACAAAAATCACTAACATACTTCAAATGTAATGAATCAAAGACATGAAATACATATAATGAAGAAATCAAACATGACACCGCTATAAACATATATAAATTGAAAACACTCAAGGGTTAGTCAATGAAATTTTTGGAAGTGAACAATCATGAAATTTTATCATACATCAAAATATATTTCACACTCGTGGATCATAAACATACAATCAAATAAATGAGTCAAAGATAACCAACAAAAACAAAATTACGTACAAATAGATAGTTTGAGGACGATATTACCTCATTAGGTGATAGACAGAGGATGCACTCCAAATGAATAAAAACTTTCAAAAGAAGGTTAAAGGCAAATATAAAGAAAGCATGCAATCAACATATATTAGGCAAGATTTGAGATATCGAGAATGTCCAATTCCCGACTAATATTGAAAAACGGCTTAGTTGCAAGAGGTTTTGTAAAAATATAAGCAAGATGATTTTTACTATCAACATGCTCAAACACGACATCGCCTTTTTCAACATGGTCTCATAGGAAATGGACGTATCTCCATATGTTTAGTACGAGAATGTAGAACTGGATTTTTGGTTAGATTAATTGCACTAGTATTATCGCACATTATTGGAATACTTTTAAGTTTAATATTGAAGTCAAGTAGTTGTTGTTTGAGCCATAAAATTCGAGCACAACAATTATCGGATGCAACGTATTTCGCCTATGCAGTTGACAAAGCAACGAAGAATTGTTTCTTGTTATGCCAACTAACTAAGGAGTTAGAAAATATGTGGCAAGTTCCACTAGTAATTTTCCTATCCGGTTTTGCAATCGACAAAATCAGAATCAGAGTAACCAACCAAACTACAATCACTACCCTTGGAAAACCAAAGCCCATACTTATAAGTACCATGAAGGTATCTAAGGATGCACTTTACGACTTTTAAATGTGATTCCTTAGGAGCAGATTGATATCGAGAGCACATGCATACAGTAAACATAATGTCATGCCTAGATGCAGTAAGAGGCCAACATCCTTATTGTTTTCATCTCTTTCCAAGTTTCCATTTGTAGGCATTGGCGTGTCAATTGACTTTGCGTCTTCCATTTCGAAGCATTTAAGAAACTATTAGAAATACTTAGTTTGACACACAAATGTTCCTTCTTTGAGCTGTTTGATTTAAAGTCCGAGAAAGTAATTCAATTCCCCATTAGACTCATCTCAAATTCGCCCCGCATAAGCTTAGAAAACTCTTTGACTAGTTGCATGTTAGTAGAACCAAATATAATGTCATTAACATAAATTTGAATCAGAAGATAATTTTTTCCTTGACGCTTAATGAAAAATGTTGTATCTATCTTTCCTATAGAGTATCCTTAATCAAGTAAGAACTTACTAAGTCGCTCATACCAAGCCCTATGGGCTTGTTTGAGACCATAGAAAGCTCGTTTTAGTTTAAAAACATGATTTAGATACTCATAATTTTCAAAACCGGGAGGTTATGAAACATACATTTCCTCATTTATATAGCCATTAAGGAAAACACTTTTCATGTCCATTTAAAATAATTTGAAGTCTTTAGGACATGCATATGCTAGTAAAAGGCGTATAGCCTTGAGGCGGGAAACCGGAGCATAAGTTTCCTCATAGTCTATGCCCCCCTCTTGGTTATATCCTTGAGCCACTAGTCGGGCCTTGTTCCTAGTTATCACACTATTTTCGTCTAGTTTATTCCTAAAAACCCACTTAGTGCCAATGGTTTGATGATATCACGGAGGTGGGACAAGGTCCCACACATCATTTATTTTAAACTGATTTAACTGATCTTGCATGGCCATTAGCCAATGTTCATCAATTAATGCATCTTTTGCGTTTTTAGGTTCAACATATGAATCGAAAGCAAAGTGATAACATAAATTACTTAGCTTAGAGCGCGTTGTCACGCCTTTGGTGATATCTCCAAGGATATTGTCGATTGGATGGTCTTTGGAATACCTCCAAGCCAAAGGAAAACCATCCATTTTAGTTGGACTCTCATCCTTCTCCTTTTCAGATTTGTCATCTTCCTCCTCCTCAGGTTTCGCCGCTTCAGGATCATCAATTCCTTTTTCGGTGTATTTAAGTATGTCTTCTGAAGGTACACCTGCATCATGAAAAGAAATACCTCCACTACCTTTACTAAGTACTGCACCCTTGTTGTTATCTCTGTAGGCTACAAAACCCTTCTTTTTTGGCGTGAAGTCAATGAATAGGGAAATGTTGTTTGTCATATGCCTTGAGCAACCACTATCAAGATACCACGTTCTTTCCATGAAGGCAAGACATTCAACCTACAAGATCAAACAAGAGTGATAGGTACCCAAATTTCATTGGGTCCTTGAGAATTAGTGGAAATATTGATGCATTTGGGTAACCATTGAAATACACCTTTATCAACCAAAAACCTTATAAATTTGCATTTAACAATGGTATGGTTTTTCTTACAACAATAGTGACAAGTCAAATGATGATGTGAATGACTTTCGTTATTAGATTCCCTTACCACAAAATTGTACTTCTTGTACAACACATTTAAGGATCTCTTGAATTTTTAAGGGTTAATAGTGAAGGTGACCTTTTGTTCTAAGACCTTATTTAATTGGCTTTTAGAATTATAACCTCTTTTTTCCAAATATGACAAGTCTCATAACCAAACCAAGAAAATTTATCTTCCTCAACATCAACTTTTGAAGCAACTAATATGAATTGCTTAAGAGCTTCCAATTGTTTTTCCTTTTCTAAAACTTTAGCTTCTAAGTATGAAAAAAATCCTTTTATTTGAAACAACCTTTTAAAAGCGTCCACGACTTCACCATATAGATTTTCAAAAGCAGTTTATAATTCAGAATAAGACACATCATCAATAGGTTCATATTTAGAGTGACTTACATTTTTCTTCTTATAATGATGAGCCATGAGACAAAAGTTTTTCGCTTCATCAGTTTCGCTAGAGCTACCTTCACTTGAGGATTCACTATCGCTTTCTCAAGCTATGCATGCTCTTCTAGACTTGTTAGACTTCTTGTATCGACCCTTACTTTTATCCTTCTTAAGTTGTGGACTATCCGGCTTGTAGTGTCCAACTTTACCACAATTGAAACATGAACCTTTCTACTTTCATTTCTTATCCCCATCTTGCTTTTAGTAGTTAACTTGTCTTCTAAAATTGATGAGATTATTGTCAGAGTGCTTTACTCCATTTCTCTTAATGTATTTATGGTACCGTTTAACAAACAACCCCATTTCTTCATCATTCAACTTCTCCTTATCACTAGTCTCACTTCATCATGCTCTTTTGTTGAGGACTTAGAACTAGAAGCCACAAGAACAATTGACTTATTTCAACCTCATTGTCCTTATTCTTTTATTTCTTAATCTTCTGCTCATGCTTGTCTAAACAAATGAGCTTTTTCTCATGTTCTTCAAGCTTACCAAACAAAGTAGTAATGTCTAATGTCAATAGATTGTTATCTTCCTTGATGGAGGTGGCCTTAGGTTGCCATTCCCTATTAATACATCTCAAAACTTTATTAGTAGAAATTTCATTGGAAATCGGCTTACTAAGTGCATTCAAACAATTTATAAGATGAATGAACCTCTTTTGCATATCGGAAATGGTTTCATCATGCTTCATATGAAAGAGTTCAAACTCTTGATTTGAAGTATTAATTCTATCTTGTTTGACCTAATTTGTGCCCTCTTGGGCAACTTGTAATGAGTCTCACATAGCTTTAGCAGTTTCGCAATGAGAAACACGGTAATATTCATCAACCCCTAAAGAGAAGATTAGAATATTCCTTGCTTTCCAATCACAAGAATAATTTTTTTCATCATCTGTATTCCATTGTGCTTCCGATTTAGGTACAACAACATCATCTGCATTGGTCATAGTAATTTCAAATAGACCATCTTTGATGGCATTCCATATATTCCTATCAATAGAATTTATATGAATATGCAAATAATCTTTCCAATAACCATAGTTTTCACCATTAAAAACTGACGCCTTATTATACGCTCCTTTAGGTTCGGAAGGCATAATCTAATAAGTAAATTGAAGTACAAGATAAACCGGTGCTCGTGATACCACTTGTTAGACAAAGGCAACAATCTAGAGGGGGAGGGGGGTGAATATATCACAATAAAAATTTTCGTAGATAAAAAATTGTGTTTTGAAAATATTTACTATGGCAAGTGGAAGCAATTATGGATCGACATTCGTCTATCCCGAACCGTTATCGGAAGAATGAATATGCGTTTAAACCGTAAGGAAATATATACTAATGATGAGAAAATGAATACATATATTTTACACAATACGTTTGAATAAAATCACACATTGATAGTCAATTTCTAATTGCAGTTGTTTTACCAAAACAATTTGAGAAACTTCAACACAACTAGAATTTTTCTGTTAAATAGAATGTGCACTCTAAGTTCAATATCAAAATGTAAAGAGAGAGAGAGAGAGAGAGAGAGAGAGAGAGAGAGAGAATCAAGATTTGTTTAGGCAGTTCCCCAATTATCCTCATTATGAGTACGTGTGCCCCCAATTCCAAATACAATTGAGATATTATAATTAACCTTTGCAATAGTATTTTTCAAGAGAAATAGTAGTAATTCAAACCCCCAAACCCTTGTTTGATTGTTGATCTTAGCTCATTCTCTTCCCTTAATCTTAGCTAGATAAGGTCACACAAGACTTCCAATTAATTATCCGATTACCGTTACTCCTTTGACCGAACTTCCATTCTTCAAAGCTTTCACTCGATTGAATCCAAATTGCGAAATCTTGACCAAAGTCTTTCAATTGATCATTCGGTTACCGCTACTCCTTTGCAAGAACCCTCGTTCTTCAAAGCTTTCACTCAGCTGAATCCAAGTTGTAAGGACTTATGCAACCCCACCCCACCCCACCCCAAAATCAACCTTGATCTTGGAGGAAAAACCCTAAGCGATTTTATCCACGAAACCCCCACAAAATACGCAACCCAATTATGATTACAACAATCCTAAATTTGACTTTGTCAATCTATTTTAGATGAACAATTAACAAAAATGATTATGTGTCAATCCTAAATTGCGAGTAATCTTTAGATAGTAACACTCATCCGAGCAAAGAAGAATCAAAATCGTTCCCGTTGAGTACAACAGATGTGAGTGGTATTAATATTTTCCCCTTGCATAACCGACTTCTTACCCATTTTCTCTTCCCCCGAATTTTATCGATGTTTTCTCTTTTTTTCTGAAATAAATAAAGTTCGATAACAGCTCTTTTGTATTTTCGAACGTGCAATGCATCGGTATTTTTCGCTTAGCTTCACTATGTAAATACCATAAATCAATATCTAATTTGATTAGTGGCCAGATTAAAATATTAAAATATTGAATCCTAAGAAATAACCCTAAAATTATTCATAAAGGTTATGGTCCCCATTTGTAGACAACAATTCTCTCTTCATCCCAATTAGAGAAGATTAAAGGAATCATACGCAATAAGTAACTCTACACTAGAAAATTCAGGTATGCTTCCGCTTCTGCTTTCATTCTCATAATTATATTTGGGTATGATTATAAGGAATATGAGTCGATCGCATATCTAACTCATAAGAATTTGTTTAGAGTTATGTTCTCGATTTCTATATTGATAGAAATCATAAGATTATGAATAGATCCAATAGACATATCAAATCACCATAAAAGACTAATAAGGCAGCTCACTTTAATTAGAACCCATTCGACAAAAAAAAAATTACAATTTCTTTTAAAACTACACGTTTGTTATACACTTTGAGCATCTGATCAAAGATGTGATCAAAATTTTCTCTAGATTATTCATCTGATCTGATTGACCATAAATTACATCATGGGCTGATAATCATCCTGTATAAAACAGAATCTGAATTACAGGCATCAATTATCTAATCATCCTGTTCTTCCTGTTCTTGATCATGATCCCTTATCCACTTCGTGGCCACCCACTTCTGCCCTTTTATCACAGGGCAGCTCCCATGCAGTGATGTCTGTCAAAAGAAAGAATACAGACAATAAGTCATATCCTACAACTTAGAAGTGGGTTTGCATTAACACAAGTGTGTCACAGTAACCGACATAACATAATCACCTACTATTCAGTATTCACTCATTTCTGCACGGATTAAGATCCTTTAGTCAAGAGTTCAAAATGACAGTTCTCAGTCTCAACTTTCACTTAATTTTAAGTAATGGTTAATTAACAACTGTATTGGTGAGAGTATAATTGATACAAATGATAAGGATTGTATAAAATAAGTCAACTCTGACTTATACACTAACTAATCTCATAAATTAACCAACCAACACGTAACGCTGACCGACTACATTCTCAATATTAAAAAAAAGACTACTTAAAAGTATAGATGTATGTTAAGAAACATGACATTCATAAAAATGAGAGAGAAATGTCAGAATCGTTTGTATCGATGAGAATAGAATTGATACAAAATGTTGAAGATCGTACCAAATGAATCAACTGTATGACTTACACACTAACTAATCTCATATCCTACTAACCAACAAGTAATGCTGCTAACTATATTCTCAAAAGTCCCTCGCAAGCTGGAAATGCAGACTGGCGTTTTTTCAATTTAAAATAAGTAGTACAATCGAAGAAAAAATGAAGCAAAAACCATAACTCATGTTTCAACCATTCTGAGGAGGTAACAATTCAACGCTTAACTATCAAGCAAAAACCATAACTCAAGTTTCAACCATTCGGAGGAAGTAACAATTCATCGCTTAACCATCAAGCAGAAGCCACAACCCATGGCTTAACAACTTGGAGGAAACAACAATGCTTAACCACCATAGCTCAAAACCTAACATCAACAAATCCATAAGGCAAAAGGCTTAACCATAAAATAAAAAAAACACTCAACCACTCTCAAGATAGATGCGAAATTCCAATACTTAACCATTTATGACAGAAGCATCATGCTTATCCATCATAAACAAAAGCTAAAATCAAGCCAACGAGGCTAATCAAAATATCCATCAATTCTAGAATAACAAGGCTAAACATCAACAACAAAGAAGCATATTAAAGAATCCCAAAATGTTCTTCAATCCATACAACTTTGGACAAACCTTTAGCAAGCATGGATGACATAGGAAAAAATTATCATATCATTAGTGTTAGAAAGTCTGAAGACGGAAGCAACAACGGGACCATAAGAGGGGGAGACACCACATATCCACCCAAATCTTAAGGCATTAGGTATATGGGTCACCTTTCTTATAAATCCAAGATCACACTCATTCATATACGATGGGAGACTTAACCACTCACACTTAAGTCCAACAATTAGCCAACACCCAGTGAAATTCTCCAAACTCTAAAAAATACAAGACAATTATATTAGACGGCACAAAACTTGCATCAGGAATAAGTGATAAAAGCAACTTGGCAGCATCAGCATCAACGGAACATGCAAATAAAGTGACACAGCCTAATCATTATTCACTCATTTCTGCACATATTAAGATCTTCTAGTCCAGAGATCAAAATGACAGTTCCCAACGGTTGAGTATTGAATTTCTTTTCTGTATGGAGAAAAGTTCTAATATTTTTAGTTTATTATATGTTTCACTTTCACTAATATAAGTGGAGGGTCATACTAGAGTTGAAAAATGAGAATATTATGGTGAGGAGAGCACCCACCAAAGAGAGGAAAGAAGAATGAAAACAATTTCTGTTTTTTTGAACAGCAGGTTCAAGGCATGTGGTTTCTAGTTTTAATCGGTTGAATCATAAAAACAAATTATGGAGTGAGAGTAATGGCTTCACACTGTGGCTGCAACTTTAATACTTTTTCATCTTGTCACCATTTTGGTTGGATGCTGGCATGGTTTGTGCATCGTATCGTATTGAGACTCTTGTATCCTTAATATGATTATAGTGAAAATATTTCTTTGGTCTGGACAAACCGTGGTTTTTACCCATACTTTGAAGGGATTTTTACGATAATGGTGTCCCCCGTGCATTTAATTTTAATTTGTTCTATTTGCTGACATATATATTTGTTGTTCCTTCTCACAGATTCTTGCAAGTTGGAGAAATTTTATTTCCCCTGCATACTACTTTATTATTGTGTTTATGTGTTAATTCTCCATCTTCAAGTTCATTTTTTTTACTTTAATTTATGACAATTTTTAACTACGTACTTAATTGTTTTAAGCAAGGATATGGTCTGCAGTTTTAGATGATCTCAATCTGTTTCGGCACAGCTCATCCAAAAGACCTTGTTATTATGCATTGTTTTATTTTTGTCTTAACCATCTGATTTTTCAGAAAAACATAACATAGTAAACCAAAATTCGGTCAAAGAACGATCTACTCCCTAAAACGCTGAGTTTGTCAGAAGGACTTTTTAAGTAAAAGTCTCAATCCGTTAAATTTACCGAACACTACAAATCCAATCCGCTAGTTTATTCGCTATAAACTATTAGATATCTTATAAGCTATCAGCTATAAGCTCATCCACTAACACCTAGTTTATCGGTTATTAACTACCTTTTGCCAAACTGAAACTTAATTAGTGGATAAAAATGAGTTGAATCATGAATGTGAGCAATTAATCAATATCATTCTGTGCAAGCTTGAACATATTAGAAAAAATCCTTAGAGTGTGTTTGGATAAAGCATTTTAACGAGGGAAAGTATTTTTTTTAAGGAATTTAAAATGACTTGACCAAAATCTATTGTTTGGATAAAAAATATAGAGAATTGTTAAAATGATGTAAACTTATGAAGTGTTTTATTCAAGTTAAATTTAAGGAATTTCAAATGACACCAAAAAGTAAAGAATTTGAAATTCTCATTCACTCTATATAATACAAATGTTAAATTGTTTATTATTAATTTTTCAAAATTTGCAAGATGGTCCTCAAATTTTATGAAAATTTCAAATTCACCCCTAATTTTTTTTTTAAAATTGCAAATAGTTCCTAATAATAAATTTATAAATTAGTCCCTTCAAATTTTCAAAAATTGCAAATTCGTCCCTATTTTTCATATTTTAAATTTGGCTCAAAAGTTTTAACATTTATGAAAATAATCCTAAAAATTTAACAAAGAATCATTTTAATACTCCATCCAAACAAAAGAATTTAAAAATAAATGGATATCAATTGAATCATTTAAATTGCTTAGAATTTTGAATTCCTTAAAAATTCTCAATTACCTCCTCCAAACACTCTTATGATATTTGGACTTCAACTTTGCTGGTGAACCACGCAGAGACACATGATGAGTTTAGAAGTAATCTTTGAGATGGAAAGGATGGCACTCTTCACATTTTGGGGATGATAATTTATCCTTACACACACATAAGAACTCTCCTCTAAAGTGCTCCTCACTTTTAGAGAATAAAATTTAATAGTTGAGACATCAACTTGTGTGCATAATTATGTCATTGAATCAAATGATTATGACTCAGCAATTTAGAGGAAAACTAACAAATGATTCTAATAATAATTATGACTCAGCAATTTAGAGGAAAACTAACAAATGATTCTAATAATTGTGAGAACAATACTAACCTGATCGATTGTGCCGTTGGGGAGCAGTGAATAAAATAGAAGCCCGTCCCCCTGTCTTGGCTTTACTTTTAAACCAATGCAGTCTTCGTAGCCATAGCTACCATCCATATTCAAGCCATTCTGCAGAACAATATTGTGCTAACTATGAAGCCCAGATACTCGACATGGGAATGAGGATATATGAAATTCATTAAAACTAGAGATATGATGAGGCCTAAAAATGTTAACACAAAATTACAAAAAAAAAAATATTATTCTTAAGAATGTGTGGTTGGGAACTCAACCCTACAAAACCATCTAGTAGGGCGAGGAATGCTCCCACTTCTAAACACATGTTCATGCCACAGATTGTTCGATGTGGGACTACATAAACACATAATGTAAAGAGACATTACATTTATCATTAATGTATAACCATATATGTAGAAGATGATTACAATTTACAAAAATATACTTGTTATCATGACACAAAAATAGACACACATTACTCCTAGATATTCTTCTTAAAATTTACTCTTTTTCATGTAAAATATATTATTTTTGGTTAATGACCAAAACAGGCAGCTCGGTTGGAAAACTGAGAGACGCTGGAAGAGTACTAATCAGGAAGCCTATAGTTCAAACACTGAAAAATCAATCTAACCCACAAATTTATTAACATTTGCCTATCAAGACATTCTTTTACATTAATATAACTTTTTTTTCTTTGACCAATGGCAAAATATTGGGGAATAATTGTTGAATATATACAATAGGAGTATCACATAATGTTTAGGATCGGGTACAGTTACAACAATAATACTTGAGCAATTTCAGTTATCTAGGCTTAATAGTGAGCTAACTATGGAGGAAATCAATAAAATTGAGGAGTGGATCAAACAAGATACAGCAATAAACTCGATATTACCTCAAAAGGAAACATAGTTTCGCCACCATCCTGAACATCAGTTAAATACAGCAAAAAAGAAGCCATCTGCATTCTCAATCAAAATCTGAAGTTAAGAAAAGAGCTCATGTGTAAGTGATTTAGTGCTCGTATAGAACCCTACAGTATAATGATACAGGTTTATATCAACTGCAACAAAATCCAGCAATTGTTAATTATGCTTAAAAAATATTCTGCTTCACTCAACAAATGCTTATATTTCATCCAAGCCCCATCATGCAGCCTCTTGATGAATATCAACTTGTAAAATGGCAATCCTCAATGCTAGACTCCATATTCATTACAAATATTCATAAATCTCATCACTAAAATAACATGCAAACCACAGAACACGGGTTTTAGTTCAGACGTACCCTTTGGCTCTTTTGTGGGCCATATTCAGTAGGATTGAATGCATCATAATGTGAATTATATCTTTGACCAACCTCATAGCGTAGGATATTAAATGCCTGAAACATGGTGAATCTTCAGACAATTTTAAATCACCCTGAAAATGAGAGGATTAAAAATTCAACAAAATCATAAAGCACCTCTGTTGCTGATAAATTCAGGGAACCTAATACTTTAATAGTTTAAGCTTACAAAAGAATGGTCTTAGATGTCATTAGAATTGTTTTCCCTTTCTTTTTGTTTAAAAATACATGCAGTTAATTAAATATGAAGACGACAGCTCCAAACAATACTTTTAGCCTAGATAAAAGTCTAGATTGAGCTTTAAGGGAAACTCTGTGCCTAAAACTCCTTCCATAACAGACAAAGATCTATTTGGTGATATGTGATTAGATGCATGTGTAAAAAAAAATTATGACGACGGTGTGAACAAATTAAATTGTTTTTTTAATCAATCAACAAACAAATATTTCTGTGCAGGATTAATGTGGCTTTGATTCCCATTAGGATGCATAAGACCAGCTAAAATTAAGTTCCTACATGTTTTTCATTTTTTAGAAACGTGCAAGTATTTTAAGGTTGTTTATTTTGCATAATAACTTCAACTAGCCGCTTTACCATGTATGAAATAGGCATGCTAGAGGATTAAGTTCATGCCCTGGTCTATAGATAATTAATCCCTTGACTCTGGTCGTAGTTTTCGTTGACAATATTTTTTTGTTTTAAAAATTCAAATTTTCTTGGTTAAATTTTTTTTTGTTGATAACTCGAACAGAGAAAACAGTGACATCATAACGGCCTTTATCATAGATATAAACTCAAACAATAAACTAATGTAGTAAAACATAAGAGAAATATGTTGAGCACATTAGACTGTCAAGGTCATACAAAATGTCTTTTCTACATATAGAGGGCGATCTGAACAACGATGTTACCTCTCCATGACTCCTAGGAATCATTGTCGCTCTCGCAATTTTCTCCTCAATAACATCTAAAGTCCCTGTTTTATCTTCAGAAGCACTAATAAACACACCAGAGCTGTGTAAACAAAAGACAATACAAAGTTAATATGAAATTAAGGAAAGGTAACATATTGTCCATCTTTTTGTGGGGGGATAGCATATCGTCCAATTTAGGCAAGCTGTACAGGGGATTCAAATTGATTGCTCCTTAATTTCTGAGATGCTTAAAATCTGTCAGATTCATTATAGTACCAACAGAAATATATCATATATTTTAGACAAGCTAAGCATCTTTCAACTTAGTTAGCCTATAATGATACCTCATGTTTTATATAAGTTTGCTACCTTGTTATTCCAAATTCAAATAGCAAACTCTTACCGTAACTTTTAACTTGAACAAATTGTACAGACTATTTTGTTAAGTTTATGATAAAGAAATGAAGTTAACCATTTGATTATGCTGGGTATGCTAATTACTCCACGTATTACAGTTCATAACTTACTTACACAATACCTTGTTCTAATTCCCTTAGTATTCTCCGCAGTTTCTCCCTTGCGCAAAGCTAATGATGATGGTTTAAGGCCTACCTTTGCTGCAGCAACTATGGTTTCACATTGCTCAGCAGTTGCAAAATTAGGAAAATAAAGAGCCCGTGGCTTCCAGCTCAAAACCTAAAAGGCGGCCAACAGATATTGTTTAACCGAAAGTCAAAGCACAATAACCAATTCCATATAAATACAATTTAGGACTAAGAAAATGTTTCCACCACTTCATCATTAATCAGAGATAATTTAAAGTTAAACCTCCATTAGAATGAATGCATAACACTGATATCTAATTAAATAACAGAGGTAAATGCTAACAAGTACAAGACACTTGTTAAGAAACCAAATATAGAAATATTGTACTAAAAGTGGTTTTTCAATTCATTGAATTTAAAAATTAAAAAAAAAAAACTCAACACAAAACTTCTACTTTTTTTTTTCTTTAACAACTTAAGGCCTCATGTTAGTTAGCAAGAGCAAATAATTTTTTTCAGGTTTCCGCTAATTCAAATTAACATCTACTAATTCATAATTAACCCAAATTCATTCAAAACAACGATTCTATTCTACTACCTAACTTCATAAATATTGCAATATTCCAAACTTAAAGTATAAAACTAAAGATATATCATATACATAACAGACGTAAACTACATCAATAACATCCACCGTTAAAACTCTGCTTTCAAATAAGCTATCATTGCTAAATATGGAAGAAACTTCACAAACTCATCCAAACATTGCAGGTCCACGCTATCTAAATCATAAACCTAAACATAAATCGTTTCAATCTAATCTAATTTCAACTAAACCATCAACATTCATAACCACACCAACTAGAGCATTAGAAGAAACAAAATCGCAAACCTGAAAAGGAATCGATGTAATGGAATCATCACCAAACTCTCCGGCAGTCATCAAATTGTACTTAGTCCCCTTCGCCGATTCAAGCAGCATCTGTCTCGGCCTCAAGCCATATCCATCGCCATCCTGTAAAAACACAGAGAACAATGATCGATTCAAAAAATGTTCAAATTTCGGAAGAACGCGATTAGGAATTTTAGAAAGAAGACCTGAGAGTGAGAGAAGAGAGTAGAACCGAAGAATCCAGCGAGGAAGAAGAAGATGCATATAAGAAAAACGTAGGGGAAAGTGAGCTTGTTTGTTCTGAAGCTCCAGTTTCCTTTGACCGTTTTTGCTTTCATTTGGATTTTGGACTGAAGAAAACTTTGATTCAGACTTGAATGTAAGCTCTAACTAAACTACCTAAACATTCATTGAACTACTCGGTTTCTATTTTTATTTTTATTTTTATTTTTGATCGTTTTTAATTTTTTAGTCTCTAATTTTTAGTCTCTTTTCAATTTTGTATTAATTGAAATTCTCGTTTGGGATTTAATTGACTCCCTTTAATTTTACAATTGAAATTTTTGCTTGGGATTTAATTGATCCCCTCTAATTTTACATAGCTGACATTCTCCTTAATTACTTAGAATTACTATAGTGAATTTAAATCAGATTTTATTTTATTTTTAATTAAAATTTGTTATTTTTAATTTTGTAAATTATTAAAAACTTGTTATATTCCATTATACTTAAACATGTAAAATAGCAAAATTTCTCTATCCATTTTGGAAAAAGGAAGACCCTTATTCTTCTTCGTCTCTTCGATCATCATTATTGTTCAAACACAATTTTTCAAGATTCATTCTTGCCCATTCAAATTCAAATTCAAATTGAATCACATTTATGACAACTCCCACTTCAAGCATATCCACCACTAATTGAGAATTTACCTTCCTGTCATTCTTTTATTCTCTAGTGATAAAGATGAGTCTCAATAGGATGTATTGGAGGATCAATACACTTTTCACTGTTCTTAGTAAAAAACAACGACAACCTTGTCGTTGTTGTTTTTTATATCTACAATCTTTGGGTTGTCTTTGAGAACAACATTGTGTTTGTGAGTCAGTGTCTAAAACATTGCAGTAACTTTTTGTGGCCTTTAACATTCTGCCATGTTCTGTGCACA
The DNA here is from genome assembly GCF_024323335.1 of Lathyrus oleraceus. NCBI lineage: Eukaryota > Viridiplantae > Streptophyta > Magnoliopsida > Fabales > Fabaceae > Lathyrus > Lathyrus oleraceus. The sequence goes on from NC_066582.1 coordinate 174,827,871, forward strand.
AACCCACTCAACCTTCTTGTAAGTTAAGTTTTCCGAAGAATTTCGTAGTGAATCTCTTCACAAAATTTTGCATCAATGACCAATGTCAAGGTGTTGGGCTTTAAAGTAAACATTGTAGACAATTTAAGCCTAAATCTCTTCCTATAATTTGTATGAATCACGTTGGTGAAAGAAATGACATTGTTCCAGCAAAAATGTTTTGAGGCTACATTTTTAGTAACAATGGTGATGGAACAAATAGGGAATTCGAGTTCTTCCTTTTTTCAGAAATGAGAGATTAGAGAATACCATAAAAATACATTAGAATGAAATCACTACTACAAAAAATACATATGACAATGGTTGTAAAAGATATATAATGATGGTTGTAAGTCCGTCGTTAGGTAGTGTGTGAATTTAAATGTGTTATTTACAACCACGGTCTATTGCTCGTTGTAGTAAATTAGAAAGTATGCTACTTATAACCACGGTTGTATTGAACAATCATAGTAAAATATTTATAGGTCCTGGGTTCGATACTCAACAACGCCATTTTTAGCGTTTATTATTCTGGATAATACTCTACCTATAACAACGAATGTATTAAACATACAATTTTTTAACCTGAATTTTTCTTAATCGTATCAAAGCAGACACAACAACACACCGAATTATGAATCGTATCAGACTAAAAGTTGTATTACATCAAAGCCAAAATTGCATTAAGAACAAAATATTATATATTACATACAAAACCAAAATGGCATAAAACAACCTACAATTTACACATCATTACATCAAATAATAGTATCTCGGTGTTTTGGTGTCTTATCTCTTGGTATCTTGATTTTAAACACATATAATTTTAAATAATAATATTTGTTAGTATATAACCTTAGAAATTATAACTTACAATAAATTATGAATAAATAATAAAAATACTTGTTAATTTGTCCACATGCCTTCTTCGTGATCGTTACGATTAATATGCACATCATCTCTATCAACTTCTTCATATGAAGTAGGCCCTTGTGTTGCGTAAGAAGGAGTGGAAGAAATTTCAAAGTTTTCATCAATATGAGGAATGTATTTTCCTTAGAGAATAATTGACCATCTTCCCGATAAGTCTGAAGGGTCTGTCACATAAAAAAATTGTTTTGCTTGAGTAGCCATGATGAATCATTCAGTCATATAAGTTGTTTTGCCAAGGTCAATCCGTGTGAATCCTAACTCATTAGTTTGTACATCATTATTATGAGGAACCCACTTGCATTTAAATAAAGGCACTTTGAAAATAACATAATCAATCTCCAAAATCTCCCCAATAATACCATAGAACACTTTAGATACCATATAGGATTCTTGTCTTTAGAACTAGAGAAATACATGGATTCGACCTCAACGATAACCCCATTATTTTGCATTATACTACGATCATCTTTTGCTTTTGTATAAAAGGAAAAACTATTAATGTTGTATGCAGTCTAAGTTATCACATTAAATTTTGGCATGTACGACAACCATTTAATTATCTCGGATGCACTATCATCATTATAAATACTTTAATTAAACCAACTTATGAATTTCTTATTATACTCTGTCAACACCCACTTGTCACTCATTCGGGGATATTTTTTCTTCATAAATCTTTTATGAGTTGCTATGTAAGGTTGACCTTCATTAAGATTATTCAATATATAGAAATATGCTTGAAGAACTACATCTCGAGTCATTGTCTTAAAATTTAAACCTCGAGTGCCTCCACCTCCATATCTGTCAGGATGACGAGACTTTGGAATTCCTATAGACTCTGCTTCCAATAAATAGTTTGAACAAAACTCAATAGCTTCTTTTGTGATGTACCTTTCAGCAATTGAAACTTCCGGTTGGTGATAATTCTTTGTATATCTTTTAAAGATATTCATGTATTGTTTTATTACATACATCCACCTTAAATAAACTGGACCACAAAATCTAATTTATCTGACTAGATGATCAAGTAAGTGAACCATAATGTCAAAAACTGATGGAGGAAAATACATCTACAATTGACATAAGATCATTGCAACCTCATCTTCTAATTCATCAAAAAATTTGAAATCAAGCATTTTATTACATATAGTCTTTAAGAATAAGCACAATTTGATTATAGTTACTCTTACATTTTTTGGAAGGATGTCACAGATAGTCATTGGTAGAAGTTGTTGTATTAAGACATGACAATCATGAGATTTTAAGCTAATTAACTTGAGACATTTCATTGATAAAAGTTTCTTGACGTTTGATGAGTAACCTTGGGGAACTTTGATATCATCCAAACACTCACAAAAACTTTTCTTTTCCTTTTTAGATAGAGTGTGACATGCCGGAGACAAATAAATTCGATTTCCTCTATCTTATGGAGTCAATTGTTGTCGTATACCCATCTCCACCATATCTAAACAGAAATTCTTACTATCTTTCGTCTTTTCTGGAATGTTTAGAAGTGTTCCTATCATCTATATATAAAATCAAGAAGACAATCATGCTACCACTAAACTTCTTGTAGAAATAAGTACTATCTTCATTTTTAACGAGTCCATACTATTTTAGTGTTTCATTAAAACGAAGATTTCATCTTCTAGAAGCTTGCTTCGATCCATAGATTGATCGTTGTAACATGCATATCTTTTTGGTTTCTTCTAGTATGTCAAATCCTTCAGGTTATGTTATGTATACATCCTCAAGGAGATTTATATTATGGGAAGCAGTCTTGACATCCATCTGTCATATTTAATAATCACGATTGTGGATCTATGTGCTTGTAGGTGTAAAGTCAAAAAATTTATCTGAAGTTTTGATGGCGACAACGACGATCAAAGTCGGTGGAAATAAATTTCAAACTTGATGATGGCGATCTAACAAAAGAAACATTTATTGCCTCATCAACAAAAGGAGATTCAAGATTAAAGTGCTTATATGATCATAAATAATCTAGCAAAGAATCTTGAAGCCTCTGATAAAATATGAAAGCTCATTGTGTCATATATGTTTGTCTAAGTGACCAGAGTATTGTAAAAGTAAGGAAGTAGTTTAAAAGTACTAAGGCAACTCACACACACTTAAAATATCTTTTCAAATGTTTTATTTTGAAAATCATTTTCTAAGTCAAGGCAAGTGATTAAAACGTTGCTCAAATGTTTTTCCAAAATATTTTTAAACTAACCAATTGATTAGTAAGTTGTGTCAATTTTTTCGACAAAACTTTTATAAGTATAAGGGACTAAAGTCATATTGTCATTTTAACGCACGTAACCACCTTTCTCGTCAAATAAAGACAAATATTGCACCTTTATTAACCATTAAACGGAAAATGACATGTATGTCATAAACAAAACCCAGTAATTCTTAATAAACTCTTTGACAAGGGATACATATACTATATTAATTAGGGGAAAAGAATATATTCTAGACATCTGGATACGTAATATGTATTTTCAAATTGAATCATTTGCAGTCGTTTTTTTCCCCACATTCACACTGTCAAATAATTATAAGTCATTCGATCTTACTTGCATGTTCAGAAAAAATATAGTTTATTTTATTTTATATTTTTTAATTATCAATTTTAAATCATAATTATTCGATCTCAATCAGACAATTGTTAAGACTTATATGCCTGATTGCTTAGAGTTTTGACGGTAGGGAATTGGAGTCCCTGAATTTTACTCTTAAAATGAATGTGTCTGACTACAAATTTACATTACACGTATGTTATATTAATTTATTTATAAATATACATGCTAATAATCTGAAACGAAGAATGTAAGAAGATAATTTGAAATTGCATCAACTAATTTAATTGAAAAAATAAAGAAGAACTTTTCCGAGATTTTAAATGACCAAAACATTAATTATGGTCACTATGTCAAAGTTTTTATATTTAATACTTTGCGGTCATAATTTGGGCGCTGTTTTCCATTATTAGTTTTACAAACTACACAAAATCAATTGAAGATATAGCTTTCTGAGTCGGATAATGAATTGAAGTATTTAGCCAATCAATTGGAATAGTATTCATGGGTTAACTAAATGATAAGGACAACACATTAATAGTTTGTAACGACTGTATCCAAACTTTCATATTTGGAGTTTTGTGCCAATTGATTAACTCATTAATGCAGAACATGAATTATTTCCATTTTTAGAGCCTCCAACTACTATATAAGGGAGGTATGCATCCTCTTCACATCACACCATTTTCTAACGTTTTACCATTTCTTTAGAATGTATCTCTCTAATTGGACCATTTTCTAATTTTGTTCGCGCTTGGCTTTGATGATTATGGCTGCTGTTTTTGTTTTGTTGTTGCCACCACTTTGCTGCCCAGAAGTTGACGGTCTTAGAGAGTTTGGGAAACAATCAAAAGGTGTGTTGTAATTTCTGTTAAAAGAAGGTTGAAATTCATCCTCAAGCTTCAAAATAGCTTTGACAAGTAAGTTGTTCGCATGGTTGATGATGTTATCACTGCTTTCGAAACTCTTCCTACTGCTAAAGAAACGAGCATTGACTCTAAGTTGTTCAACTGCTTTCAAACATCTTTCTAGACCTTCATGTGGCTTTCGTAGTATTTTAGCTTCCGCCTTGCGTGTCTGATCAATTTGCGTCAAAATCACCTCTGCAGCTTTGAAAGTCTTGTCAATATTAATATGTGCACTTCGAATCGAATGCATTTTATCTGAGTGGGACGCATTGCAGTTTCGGGGGCGGAGAGACAGTGATCGAAGGAACCGAAGATGGAAACCATGTTACCGATGATGGTTTGGCTTCTATGAAGGCAGTCTTTCACGATGCTCTTTCTCGGAGAGCGACCATGGCTTGAGGAATTCCCATTGTAAATGATTTTTCAATATTTTTTTACTGGATTCCTTATGATCTTCTCTTCTTCTATTCATTTCTGTTTTCGATCTTGTTAGAGCTTGTGAAACAGTGAAAGCTGCGAGTTGTTGTGTGCACTGCTAACTGTTTTGCACTAGTTAGTCGAGCTCGGACCTTTTAGTTTTGCTCCTTTTTTGAAGGTCTCTTAGCTGGGAAATGTCATGCCACTAATGAACCAGTTTTCTGCAGGTACATGTTGCTTTCACCAAGTGAAGCTATGCGGAGCTTTAAGTGGCATGACGTCGAAGGAAAAAAGCAGGGCTAGTGAAGGTTGGCTTCTGTTGTGAACTGAACCAGTGTTACTACGAAATATTCCTAAGGCAGGTTGAAAGCACAAGTAATGAAAAGGCCCTATGAATGTAGGGATCATACCCTACCAAAAGGTATAAAGATGTTGAAAGCAAGCAAGAAAAATAAAGGACGAGGCCGACAGGGAAAGACGGCTCCGTCGGCAGGCCATTATGTCGACCAACACGGGGTTTTGGGACTTAAAGAATTCTAATCAAATGTGCAGAAGACAGCTTCGCCCTGACGTCTGGGCGGGAGAAAGTTGAAATTTAAAAACAAAATAGCAGTTCCAAAAGAAATAAGAGCGCCATAACGTGGAGCAGTTAGCAAGACATGGGTGCGGCGGTTATACAAATCGTGGGTCATAACATCTGATAGTTTCTAATAAGTTAGCTTGTTCTAGTTTAGTATAAATAGGAGTATCCCACAAGGGGTTAGGGGTGTTCACTTTGTACTACAAAATCACTTGTAAGAAAACTTCTCATTCCCAGCGCGAGGAAGCAAGAGTTTCTCTGAGAGTGCTATGTACGTGAATCACCACATTTATTTCAATGCAACTTCCCTACTTTTCCATTGTTCCCGTTGAACATTTTATTTTAATTTCTTTTGTTTTTGAGTTATCATTTTACGTTGTCGTTTACGCTGTCGACACTGACTCTATCACGATCATAGAGTTTACCAAAAGTGTGCTCGTAGTATACATCTTTTGAATGTTATAGCGTTGTCGGTCACGAGTCACCTATAGGCGATAACATTGTCTGAAACCGTTTGTGTGGAAAAACCCTACACTTGTTCGACACTTTGTTGGGAGCCGTTCCTCACAAAGTCATTTCGTCGAAGTTCGAACAAGTCTCACTTGCACTAGCACATGTCCTAGGATCAACTGGCCGATCCTGTAAGTAACCCTTCGTTTTAAGACCAGGGAGGACCAGCGGTTGTTTACCAATTTCCACAGTAAACAAAATGCCACACCCGGTGGGGCGGTGCTAGAGCAGTTGCGAAATTGCATGAAACTTAGAAGTGGCAAGTTATATAATAAGCCACGAAGTAGTGTGAAGATGTCAGAAACTAACACTGATGAAGTTCCACGAGGGACTTTATCCAATACGGAAACAGTAGTTTCACAAGTTGTCACTTTGCCGCCGATGACAAATGCAGCCCTAACCATGTCGACTACGGGTGCGGTTGGAACATCAATTCCCCAGCCTCCACCAGGGGGTTCAGGATCAACGATAACGACGTTCAGACCTTATGTGCCTCACTTTGGCACCACAAATCCGCTTTATGGAATATCGTATTCCTTAATGCCCGGATATCAGTCGACATCCAATGCAACACTATTTTTTTAGAAACAAACCCTCCATTGCAAGGATCAACGCAAGGGGGCAACATAAGGAACACTACTCAAAACAGAACCATGCCGCTGTCGAACACTTCAGTAGCGGTGTTGAGACAGCAAATGGACGATAGTAACCATGAATTGGTTAACATGTTGACTAACCAGATGGGCACAATCTTCAATCCACTAATCCAAGAATCTGCTGAAACAAACAGACAGGTGGCGAACCAATTGACGCGTCTATGCAATTTTCTAGGGGCACCGACCCGACAGATAACGCCAACGATTAGACCGACTGTTCCTGTGCAGATAGAGATAGGGGCAGCAGAGGAGGAGATAGTCCACGAAGGATAAATCATTAGACCCCTCCAACATCAAGGCGTCGAATTAGGAGTTGTGGGACGTAACCAGGTGGTAATGGTCAACCGACAGCAGGATGCTGATCAAATCGTCGATCAACACCGACAAGAAGACTTGGCGGTGGAAAATAATTTGACAACTATTATCGAAAGGATTATGGCTAGAAATGGCATGGGTGCCACGTTACAAAGGCCATTATACATCTCCCCGTTAGCTGAGTTTATTCTCCAAGCCGAGGCGCCCAGGGGGATGAAGGTGCCTAAGTACACTAAATTTGGGGGAGAGTCTGGTGAATCGACAATAGAGCACGTCACCAGATACTTAACAGAGTCAGGGGATCTAGCTCATAATGAATGCTTAAGAGTAAAAAACTTCCCTTCCTCTTTGACCAAGGCGGCCTTCACATATTTACTTCGTTGGCCCCAAGTTCCATCGACTCATGGGCCAAACTAGAAAAGAAGTTCCATGAACAGTTTTACGAAGGACACTCCAAAATTAGTTTGGCGGAATTGTCTAGTATTAAGAGAAGGTTCGCTGAGAGCATAGATGATTATCTGAATCGTTTTAGGTCTTTAAAGGCTAGGTGTTTCACACAAGTGCCAGAACATGAACTAGTTCAAATGGCCGCAGGAGGATTAGATTATTCCATTAGGAAGAAAATAGATCCAACTTTTGTGAAAAGTATGTCACAACTGGCTGACAGAGTCCGACACCTAGAACGATTGAGGCTAGAAAAAATTAGGCACAATAAGTCTAAGAAAGACAGAAAAAAGGGTTTTGTAAATATCACAACTATCTTGGTCATAACACCTCTAATTGTTACCTTTTCAGGGATTTGGTTCAAAAAGCGATTCAAGAAGGCAGGCTGAATTTTGCTGGCCGCAGGATGAAGATCGACATTGATCCTCTTCATCAAGAGGAAGCCCTGTTCGTGGAACCAGTAGAGATCAACATGGTCGAGATCAGCGAATATGATGAGGCCAACATGCTGGAACAAATTGGGGAAAGCCCAGATGTCGATATAGCTGAAGTTTACCCAAGGGCTGATGAGAACTTGGTGGATTTTCTGTACCGCTGCAAGAACAAGGGTTCACAGGTGTGTCTGTGGCCAAGGTGTGGAGCTGTCACTGACAAAATAGCAGCAGAGAATTTCCAGAGGCTGCAGCTGAGTAAGAGCAAAAGGAGTACGCCAACCAGGGGTTACCGGAATGAAAGAGGCTCAAATGGGGCTGTGGGAAATCACTCAACAAGGCCTAAGAGCTACGTGCCGTCGACCAGTGCTCCTAGAGGTACTTGGATTAAGCCTCAGGAAAGACAAGACACCCCACAAGGGGTTGCTGCTGATACTAGAGGAGGTCTAGTAGTAAACTATAGGCGTGAATTCAAGTCTAAAAAGAGGACTCATATCTCTGAAAACTATTTGGGAAAGAACCCCATGACAAGGACTCAATGGAGACGTTTTTAGAGGCAAAAACAGGCTGAAAGAGATGTTGCAAGAGGCATAACCAGCAAGGCGAGTACTGAGAAGAAAATCGTGAAGGTCGACACAGCGGCGAAAGAACGGATAAGAAAGTACGTCCGTCGACCAGCTGAAAAATGTTCTGATGAAGTGACTGATGACTTCAATTCAGAATCTGAAGCAAGCCTCGACATCCTGGTCAACGTGGTATCAATCTTACCATAAGAATACAAGTGCATGACTAAAGTCGAAGGGGCAGTGGACAATGATGAAGCGGAAGAAATGGCTTTGCATCAACCAAGATGTTATTTTGTGCTAAACGATGGTGTTGCTGAAAGCCAAGAGGCAGTGTTCGAAAGACCAACGATGAACATGAAAAACCATTTGAAACCACTGCTGATCAGGGCAAAGGTGGAAGGCGTAACCGTCAACAAAATTTTGGTCGACTGTGGTGCCACGGTCAACATTATGCCACACCATATTCTGAGGAAGATTGGCAAGTACGACATCGACATCAGGTCTAATAACGTGGTTTTGTCGGACTATGGAGGGAAGACGAAAAGCACCATGGGAGTAATTATGGTGAATCTTACAGTAGGTTCCGTGACCAGACCGACACTATTCATGGTGATAGACGCAAGGCCAAGTTACAACTTGCTACTTGGCAGAGAGTGGCTACATGGCGTCGGAGCCGTGCCCTCTTCAGCACACCAAAGACTGGTGATCTGGAGAGAGGATGGGGTGGCCGAAAACATCGAGGCCGACCAAGGATATTTTATGGCCGATGTGAATAATGTCGGCAAGAAGGAGTTTGAAAGAAAGCTGGTGAACATCTCTCCTTGCTTCCCAGCTGAGGATGTTTATGCTAATCTAAGTGAAGCCTTCGTCTCTCTAACTCTACATGAGACTCACAACTTCATTTGGGATGTGGAACGCCTAGATGATCCACCATACACAGGTATCCGGCCGACAGGCTGGAGGGATGCCAGTGATGATGTCTGAGTTAGAAGCTTTAAGAAGGATTTCGGCATACGTTGCCGAAAACAAAATAAAGTCGGCCATAGAGGCTGAAGAAAACATGGCTGTTGAGGCCTATGCGTTGAATAAAGGAGAACATATGGCTATGGGGCCAGAACCCCCAGACAAACCAACTTTGGCCAAAGGGGACTTCGACATGCAGCGTCTGGATTGCATTTACGACAGTGAACCTTTAGGGTTCGAAAAAGACCCAAAGGCACCAGAGAAAATCCGACCAAAAGACCCCTTGGAAGAAGTCGACCTTGGCGAAAATGGCGAAAGAAGGCCAACATATATAAGCACCAACATCGACAACGAACTAAAGTCTGAGGTGATATCCATACTCAAAGAATTTAGAGATTGTTTTGCTTGGGATTATAATGAAATGCCTGGTTTGAGTAGAGATTTGGTCGAGTTAAAGCTGCCCATAAAAGCTGGAAGAAAGCCAGTGAAAAAAATGCCCAGGCGTTTCGACCCAGAGATTATGGCAAAGAAGTAGAAAGACTCTTGAAAAGCAAGTTTATCCAAACTGCAAGGTATGTCGAATGGTTGGCCAATATTGTGCCAGTCATAAAGAAAAATGGGTCTTTAAGAGTGTGCATTGATTTTAGAGATTTGAATGCCGCCACCCTAAAAGATGAATATGCCATGCCCGTAGCTGAGATGTTGGTCAATTCGGCCGTTGGTTTTGAATATTTAAGCATGTTAGATGGTTATGCTGGATATAACCAAATTTTTATTGCAGAAGAAGACGTGCCGAAGACGGCGTTTCGATGTCCAGGAGCCTTAGGGACATATGAGTGGGTGGTCATGCCATTCGGCCTGAAAAATGTCGGAGCAACATACCAGAGGGTAATGAACTCAATGTTCCATGACTTCATTGAAGATTTCATGCAAGTCTACATTGATGACATCGTGATAAAATCAAATGGACAACATACTCATGTCGACCATCTCCGAAAAGCTTTCCTGAGGATGAGGAAATATGGATTAAAAATGAATCCATTAAAATGCGTTTTTTGTGTGCAGGCAGGCGACTTCCTTGGTTTTGTGGTGCACAAAAAAGGCATTGAAGTGAACCAAAGCAAAACAAAAGCCATTATGGACGTCAAGCCTCCGTCGACCAAAAAAGAGCTACAATCTTTTTTGGGAAAAATAAATTTCCTTAGAAGATTCATATCAAATCTAAGTGGCAAAACAAAAGCATTCTCCCCACTACTTCGACTGAAGAACGAAGAGTTCAAATGGCAGGATGCACACCAAGAGGCTTTCGACAAAATCAAAGAATATTTGACTAAGCCTCCAGTATTGGCCCCTCATGTTAGGCATAGGCCAGTGAGGTTGTATATTGCAGCCTCATAATCGACTATAGGAAGTATGTTATTCCAAGAGGATGAAAATTGTGTCGAAAGACCTGTGTATTACCTTAGTCGAATGTTGAATGATCCTGGAATTAGGTATAGCGACATTGAAAAACTATGTCTATGCCTGTATTTCTCTTGTACGAAATTAAAGCAATATATTAAGCCTGTTGATGTTTACGTATCTTCTCATTTTAATATTATTAAACATATGCTATCTAAACCAATTTTGCATAGTCGAATTGGGAAATGGGCTTTAGCGTTAACAGAATACTCCCTGACATACGTACCCTTGAAAGCGATGAAAGGGCAGGTAGTAGCAGACTTCCTGGTCGACCATTCAATGGTCGAAATGGCGCAGAATTACGTAGATTTAGCACCATGGAGGCTATACTTCGATGGATCAAGACATAAGCATGGAGCTGGGATAGGAGGAGTCATAATTTCTCCAAATGGAATTCCAGTAGAGTTCAAATACAAAATCGAAGGGATATGCACCAATAATGAAGCAGAATACGAGTCATTGATCACCGGACTTGAACTACTGCTGGAATTGGGGGCAAGGAATGTCGAAATTATAGGAGATTCGGAGTTAGTGATTAAACAAGTATCAAAAGAGTATAGGTGTGTTAAAGAAAATCTGATCATGTACTTCGTGGTTACCATCAGACTGCTCAAGAGGTTTGAGCAAGTCAATCTCCAACACATACCACGGTAAGAAAACCAAAGAGCAAATGATTTGGCACAGGAGGCCTCAGGGTATAAAACGTCGAAAGACCAAGACGAAGAGATCCAAGTAAGAGAGAAAGTATGAGCGACAGTGTTGTCACTGTCAGATCTGGCGATCATGAAGCTGGGGGCAGTAGATAAAAATCATTTTGAATTTTTGGCTGTCAACGACGAGAGAGGGAGTGATTGGCGTAAATCGCTAGTCGATTACTTACGTAATCCCGTGGGCTCGACAGATCGAAAGATAAAGTATAGGGCCCTTAGCTACGTCTTGGTGAATGATGAATTATTCAAAAAGACAGTCGAAGGAGTGTTATTAAAATGCCTGGGAGAAAGTGAGGCATGCGTGGCTGTGTCGAGCACACACAGCGGGGCGTGTGGGGCACATCAAGCAGGTTTGAAGATGAAGTGGCTCTTGATGCATTCAGGAGTTTATTGGCCTTCAATATTGAAAGATTGCATTGAATTTGCCAAAGGTTGTCAAGAATGCCAATTGCATGGGGGCATACAGCACGTGCCTACAAGTGAGCTACACACAATTGTGAAACCTTGGCCATTTCGAGGATGGGCTTTGGACGTTATAGGAGAAATAAAGCCAGCCTCGTCGAAACAACAAAGGTATGTGTTAGTCGGCATCGACTATTTCACAAAATGGGTCGAAGCCATAGCATTACAAAATATAAACCAAGAAAATGTGATAGATTTTGTCCAGAGTTACATCATTTGCAGATTTGGCATCCCAGAAACTATTACAACCGACCAGGGGTCAGTCTTCACTGGTCGAAAAGTGCAAGAGTTTGCAAAAGAAGTGGGAATTAAGCTATTGACATCTACTCCCTATTACGCACAGGCAAATGGCCAAGTCGAAGCTGCTAATAAGGTAATCATTAGCCTAATAAAGAAACACATAGGACAGAAGCCAAGGAATTGGCACAAGATGTTAGACCAAGCCTTGTGGGCATGTCGAACGTCACCAAAAGAAGCAACTGGAACAACCCCATTTCGACTGACTTATGGGCATGACGCAGTATTGCCAGTAGAAATTCAGGTCCAGGCGGTCAGGACCCAAAGGCAGTGTGAAATACCTTCTGAAGATTATTGGAGCATGATGACAGACGAATTAGTCGACGTAGATGAAGAAAGAATGCTAGCATTAGACTCTCTACAAAGGCAAAAAGAGAAAGTCGCCCGAGCCTACAACAAAAGGGTGAAAGGGAAAATGTTTGCTGTCGACGATTTGGTTTGGAGGGTGATCTTGCCTATGGACAGAAATGATAAAATGTTGGGTAAGTGGTCCCCAAATTGGGAAGGACCGTTTAAGGTTGTGCAGGCTTTTTCTAATAATGCCTACGAGGTCGAAGAGTTGGCACCAGACAGGCGAATTTTAAGAGTGAATGGAAAATACTTGAAAAAATATAGGCCTCTCCTTCAAGAGGTCATAATTTTGGCAGATTAAAATAAAATGTCGAAAAATAAAGTTGGAGATAAGTATGTTAGATACCAACGGCAAAGGCACAGAAGATAAATATACAGTGCTAAAGGCAGATAACATTAATGTGGCTAGAAGCCATTGTGTAAATATTACAAAAAATGAACTGGTACAATCGATAAAAAAGCAGTCAAAGCTGGCCAAAATTGGATTGGAAAGATTTAAGTTCAAAATTATAGTGTAAAGACACAGGCTCCAAGGTGTCAGCATGGGCTTTGAGCTCTTCAAGCTTCCCCTCGACGGCCATAAGTTCTTCACCGACTACTAAGGCATCACTGGTGGTTTGCTCCATAGTGGCCTAAGCAGGCTTCAAGACTTCGTCGACAAAGAGGGCCTCCTCTTTAACAATCGATTCCAACTCATTATCTAAAGTGGCAATTTGACGCCGAAGGGCATCAATTTGTTGGCGTAGTTCAGTGGCCCTTGCTTGTTTGGAAGCCAATTCCTTCTGCCGACCCACCACAACCCTCAACATACTGGTGACTTCCGCATCGGCATGCATTACCAAATCCCATTTCTCCTTCACAGAGGCCTCAGTATCAACAATCTGGCGCTCAGTGTTCCGAACGTTGTCAATCTGGCGCAACATAGGCACCAGGATTTGTTCTAGAGCCGCCATTGCACGTTTGGCGTAATTAGAGAGTTGAAGATCCTTTAGTTGTGCAAGTGCGCTTAGGATCTCTGGACCAACAGCAGGTTCATTCATGAGCACGAAGGGAAGGTCAGCATTTAAGGCGTGAACGCGAATCTTGTCCATAAGAACTTTAGTCTTCATCGCCTTAGGACCCACTTTACCAGAATGGAGTTGGTCAGAATCTGAGGAGACCTCACGAGATTTCACCAGATTACATAGCCTGGCAATTACTTCCAAAGCAGAAGGCTTAATCGCCAGCCCCGGGAAGGTCGAAGGAGAAGCTGCTGACGGAGAAGTAACCTGAGGAGAAGTGGTCGAAAACGGGGTAGCCTGGGAGGACTGTTGTTTGTTGGTGTCGACACCGACTGACTCCCGTAAATCTTGCAAGGAAGTTGAGGAGAGACTCGAGTCAGAACTAGTCGAACTGGAGTCCAGATGTGTTGCAGGACTAGTGACTGAGTCAGAGTCATTGTCACTAATTTGGAGAGGAAATTCGATGGACTCACCAGCGGTGTCGACATATTGAAAGGGACGATCTGGAGAGGAAACCAGCGACACAGGAGTATAATCAGCAACAGGCTAAGTCAGCTCAGTAGAAGCATCAGCCTGCAGAAAGAAGAATTGAGTAAGAAAAGCGCAAACAGAAAATCCAAAGGAATAAATAGGAATACGGGTAAATACCTGTGTCAATGCAGGGGAGACTGCATCCTGATTTGTGTTCCCCAAGGCAGTAGCGGGGGAGGGGCCAATCGACGGTGAAGCTCCCACGACTGGAGTAGGGGCCGCACCGAGGGTGGAAGCGTCGACTGCAGGAGTGTCGGCATCTTTGACAAGAACCTCTGAAGGAGGCGTTACATGATGCCTTTTCTTTTTATTGTCACCACTTTTGGAAGGAGAATCATGTTTTTTCCTCTTATGGCCATGATGGCTTTTGGATTTATGTTGCGAGGTGTGCTGGAGACACGAAGAGAGGTTATAAGCAAATAGTCTAGCCAAAAGAGCAGACATGCCGACAAGAAATACCTCAGAGCCCGCGGGAGCAGAACGCTTGTGTTTTTTGGATTTTTTGGAGGAAGGAGAGACAGTAGGTTCTGTCGAACGAGGTTGACCCTGCACATAAGTGAAACATTAGCAACCACGTACTGTTCCCCCTTTAGAAGGCAAAAGCAAATAGAAATGCTTTAGAGGAGCATACAGAAGAACTGGTTTTTCTCAAGACTTGGGCAATGGGGCGCCCATCATCGTCAGAAGATTGCTCAGGAACAACCTGCAAGAAGAGAAAGATGGCTAAGGATAAAGTTAAGGTTAAAAGAAATAGTACTTCAGCCAAAGTCGAACTTGAGCCTTATGTGTCGAAGGAGTAGGTCGGTCAGCAGATGCAGAGTCTGCAGTTGTTAGAGGGAGCGCTACAAATAAATGAAAGAAACGCAAGTGAGCGATGAAGTCCAGTTGGAAAAGAGTGTTCAAATTTCCAAGAAAGCGTTACCAAGTTGCGTGGTTTTGAACACGCTAACATATCGAGGATCGATATGGAGCGGCCCTGAGTAGTCAGGCAGATAATACTTCGTGGGGACCACTCTGTCGGCTTTCTTTCTCTTAGAGGCGTTTTGTACGTATGAAATGGGACAGTAGAACCACACCGGAACCAAATGTCCAAAGGCCAAAGCCAATGGACTAGATGGCAGAGGAGGGAACTTTAGTTTTCCAAAATGAAGGGCATAAAAATATTTGTCTTTCACGTGATCAGGGATTTTGAGTTTTGGAAGTTGATGGATTATTTTCGCTTTTAGTTCGACAGCCGCCTCCCGGATGGTCCCACGAAGATTATCTGGTCGATACACAACTTGGAAGTAGTTCTGGAAAACACGAATCTGTTTGACATGAAGAGCCTTACATTTGGTTGACTTCGCCTGTAAACAAACAAAAGCATCAGTCAATTCAGTAAGTTTGGCATCAGGATCGCCAACATAAAGGAAAAAATAGGACTGCCACCAATCATGAAATTCTTTGGTGTAGTAATAAGCGGGTCGAAAAGAAAGGGAAGGAAGACGTGGTCGGTTTTTCCAAATATTCTCAAGTTCTTCTTCGACCTCACTCCAAGGTTGGCCGCAGAGGATATTGGCAAGTAACTCTTGAGAAGAAAACAGAGGTTTGGGGATAAATTGGCAAAGACCAAATTGCCTGGCCACAAGATTAGGCTGGTAAGCTACTAGACCTGGATTGCTGCTGGCAGTCTCCGCCGACAAGAAGCGAGGGACTAATAAACGCCACCAAATAAGGAAGGTTTCAGTCCTATGTTCCCCGTCGACGGGAAGGAAAGGTCTGGTGAGCCACTCAGGACACTCAGTTCGACAGCTAAAAGGCGCCATGGAAGGTAGGAAGTCGACACGAGTGAACATGATGTTGAAGATGAGGCGAAATACTCGAAGGTCTGGAAAGTTTTTGTCGATGGGTGTCAAGGGGATCAACCGTTTCCAGATAACATGTCGTTCCTCTAGGGGACACGCAACCCTCCTCATCCCATAGGGAGTTATATCTTTGGAGAAGGTGGCATTGAGCCACAATTGCAGGAACCAGAAAGGGCCATGAACCAATACATTCTTCTTTCTAGAGTTCTCAGGGTCGAAGAGCCTAATCTGGCAGACAACCTCAGATAGAGACTCATAGAGAGAGGCTAGCAGCAGCTGGCCCAAGGCAACGTCCCGCTCTTGATGCAATTGGGTTGCCATGAGAGCAAAGTGTTTGGCTACCTGCATAGACCTGGAGCAGAAAACAAAACGTGACAGCCAAAGAGTCAAGAACTCCACATGTTCCTCGTCGGTCATGGGGCCTGCAGAAGTGGCGTGATGATCAATAAAATTGTTGTATGTTGGTTTGCGAGAGTCACCAACGTCGAACCGCAAGGAGACTGGGGTTACTGCCTCGCAGTCAAAAACTTTGTCAGTCGGTCTCAATCTAGTGATCGCAGCAACGTCTAGGAGTGTCGGCGTGATCATGCCACATCTAGTATGGAAAAAGTTGGTCGAACTCTCCCAGAATTGAAGGGGGGTAATAACATGCCACAAGACTGGGGAGGGCCACAGCGGGCAATCTGTAAGAGGGTATAAATGCTTGTCCGTTTCTAGTGGTCGATTTTCTCCGTTTCCAACCGGTCCATCCAAGCACAAAACTTAGGACAATTCCTGGGAGGAGCGGTTATGAAGTTCCTATCGACGTATCGAAGGGAGAAGGGTTGTTGAGCAGATATCAGAGGTTCAGAAATGTGACTGGCGGGAAAAAGGGAAGAGTCATTTTTGGTGATCTCTGGGTGTCGGTTTTCTGGGAGAGGACCTAGAAACGCTAAGGGTTCATTAGCCAGAGAGAAAGGAATCAATACCTGAGAACGCCAGATTTTCTCCTTTTCTTCTACCAATGGAGGCTCAGGGACATACTCCCTATCATCAATGTTGATGGGGCGCGTGAGTTCAGTAGCTGAAGGTTTGTTAGAGGTGGCCATGGAAAGAACAGAAGGTTTTTTCGTGTGGAGTGGAAAAGATTTTTCACAGAGAAAGCAGAAGATAAATGAATGCTGAATCAAGGAAGCCAAAAAAGAGAAAAAGAAAGAAGAAGGAGGGTTTTATAGCCCTTAAACCCTGAGCAAAGAATAGGGAACAGTTACACTTCCACGTTCGACACGTAGACTCACGTTCCCACGCCTACGGACACGTGGAGGAGAGAGAGCAAGCTAAAAGGCAAACACGTTCAGTGTTGGAGACGTGAAGTGACGTAGACGTGATTTTGTGCGTCTCGAGGAGAAGAAGAAACGCTCGCCATGATTGATTGACGTCACCCACATGGGGCACACAGAGGTCCCACTAAGTAGAAGCGGGAACAGTAAAGAGTAAGCCAATAGTTTCAGAGATACCATCATCTCATCAACATCGACAGTCGAAAATGGCATCTCTGAGGGGCATTTTGTTACTATGAAATATTCCTAAGGAAGGTTGAAAGCACAAGTAATGAAAAGGCCCTATGAATGTAGGGATCATACCCTACCAAAAGGTAGAAAGATGTTGAAAGCAAGCAAGAAAAATAAAGGACGAGGCCGACAGGGAAAGACGGCTCCGTCGGCAGGCCATTATGTCGACCAACGCGAGATTTTGGGACTTAAAGAATTCTAGTCATATGTGAAGAAGACAGCTTCGCCCTGACGTCTGGGCGGGAGTGTCGCACCTCGAAAGAATGGGGATACGACTTTAAAGCGAAGCGCGATCGCACGCTCGCAATGATGGACTGAACAGAGTCGCCATCGAAGTTTATTTATCCCTAAAAAGGAAAGGGGAAATATCGATAAAACCCAAGAAAGAACGACAATGATTATGGTCTTCGCAACCAATATCAGGGTTCGGGAGTCGGTTACGGAAGGGGAAGGTATTAGCACCCCTCACGTCCGTTGTATTCAACGGGAACCGTTTAGTTAGTTTCGTTTTGAATGTTAGCTTATGTTAGTCTTCTCAAGTTATAATGAGGGAGAGAAGAAATGTTTTTGGATTTTTAACGAAGGACTAAACCTAAGTTTTTTATTAATGGGCCTGACAAGATTTACAAATCCTGCTCCTACGTATCTCAAAAGAGAAATCAAGGCTTACGTAGTTCTGGGTAGAAAAATGTTTGTTTGTTGGTCGATTTTAGCGAAAGCTATACTGTATTAATCGACGAAAACATTGTTTTACCCAAAACAGATGAGGAGTGGACGCATACCACACATCGAACGGATTTATAAATCTACATTCGGAAAAGCGTCACTTATCTCGACTCAACAATCGTGGCTGAAACATTGTTTTGCATCACCTTAAGACAATATATCTTTCATTTATGAAAAAGGTTTTTGATTAGTCGCACGGCGGTGAAAAAGAATTTGATTGGTTGGATGTATTTTGAGTAATGGCGAGAACTTGGATGAACGAGATATCCATCTCGAATCCTAGTCTCAGAAGTGCATGGTATACACCATGTTCCATTTCCATCTTTATTGAAAAGGTGTTGAATAAGGATTAAGTATATATTTTTTGGGTTTGGAAAGACGGATATTTGAGAATGAGGCATAAGCCCTAAGATCAAAATTTCAGCGTTCCACTGGAATGCTAGATTCCAATGGTCCTTTTTTATTCGAATTATTTAAGAAAATTATTTAATGGACAAGAAACACTTGATGAGAATCAAATGTTCAAAGGGTTACGCCAGAATGCTTGATCCCAACGGCCCTTATTTTGTCCAAGTTAATTAATGTGTTTTAAAAAGAATGAACAGTTAATCCAAAACGCGTGATTCAAGACCGATCATTCAAGGGTTCCTACCGGAATGCTAGATTCCAATAGTCCACTTCTTTTGAGTTATTCAAAAAAGTTTTAATATTTTAACTTAAATAGTAAAGTGTTTTAATTGGGATAAGAAATAAATTAATCAGATTAAAATATATAACTTGGGGTAGGATCAAAGTTTAAGAAAATAGTCATAAGTATTTTATTATATTAATTAGTCAACATCATTACTAGATATTTATTTAATTATTTATTCATAACATTCTAACAATAATAAATAAAATTACAAAGAAAATGATATTATTTGGAAAAATAATAATTCTATTGTTATTCAAACATTTAAAGAAAATAGCAAGAAATAAACTTGGAGAAAAATACAATTATATTCTTTTTATGTCTAGTAAAATAAAGTGAGAAAATAAGATCAACTTAATATTAGACACATGCATTTTTTTTTAAAAGTCTGATAATAAAACAATTAAATGCTTTTTGTTCTCTTTAAAATTTAACTAAAATAATAGCCAAAGAAAATAAATTAAACATAACTTTTTTATTTTATTTTTTTCTAACATAATCTAAACATAAACATAACTAAATTAACCTTTTTTAATATTTCTTATAACATAATTTTAAATTATAATGAAAATAAATAAATTAACTATTTAAAAAAAAATTTATAACACAATTTAAAAATAATAATCAAAATAACTAAATTAATTTTTTTATATTTCTTATAACAATCTAAAATAATGATGAAAACAACTAAATTAATCTTTTTAATAATTTTTATAACATGATCTAAACCTAATGACGAAAATAATTAAATTAATTTTTAATGATTTTTATAACATGATCTCAAACTAAAATAAAATAAATGGTAAACTTATTATTTTTGGAATTTTATGACATGATCTAAAATTAAAGAGAAATAAATGGTAGGTTTTTTTTGGAGTTTCTACGAGATGATCTAAAATTAAAAGAAAATAAACGGTAAGCTCTTTTTGGAATATTTTTATGACATAATCTAAAATTAAAAATAAAATAAATGGTAAACTCTTTTTTGGAAATTTTATGATATAATCTAAAATTAAAATAAAATAAATGTTAAATTTGATTTATTTTTTATTTTTATGACATAATCTAATAATAATAATGAAAATAACTAAATTAACATTTTAAAATATTTTATAACATAATCTAAAATACAAAATAATAAATAGAAAACTCTTTTTGTAATTTTTGTTAATATGACTTATATGTATTTATCTATTTATTTTTATTTTTAAAAAAATAACAAAAGAATAAGTTAATTTAAATGTTTTAAGAAACAAAGAAAATAAAATAAACGGTTAATCGAAAATGCAAGGCTTATGACCGAGTATTCGAGGGTTCCCACCGGAATGCTAGATTCCAATGGCCCTCTTCTTTCTAGTAATTTTTGAAAAGATTTAATATTTTAACTTAAATGATAAGATGATTTAATCAGGAAAAAAATATTTAATCAAATTTTAAAAAACATGTTATTGGGCCAAAATTCTTATTCTATCTATTCGATCAATATCATCATACAATTATTTATTTAAATAGCAACCCATAAATAAATAAAAAAGTAGATATTTTAATTAAATCATAGAATGAATGATAAAAATAATTTAGAAATCAAAACTAATTAAATAATCCAATTAATAATAGTAACAATTAATTAATGATGACCAAATAACTAAATTATTAAAAAACAATTAAAAAATAATGAAAAAATCCCTTTATTATTCTGATTTTAATATATTTTTACCAACGGTTATATTTTAAAATAAAGAAGGAAATAAGAAAATTTCTAAGCATCCATTAATTAAAAATAGATATAATATAAAATTGTTTTTGTTTTTATTTTTTACTTTCCCTTTTAACTAAAAAAATAAACCAAATAATAAAATAAATAAAAATCAAGTCATAAATGTTATTCTTTCCTATGAACAAACAACTGAATATTTAGTGATTTCAAAAGACCAAATGAACAATAAATCTTCGCGTGATTCTTGGAAGAAGAAGAAAAGTGCATTAAATAATATTGAAAATAGAATAAATGTAAACAATGAGAATTAAAATCAGTACCTATCACCATTAGGCATGACAACATAACCCATAACCGTGGGTACCCACCCGAACCCGCCCTGAAGTTGACGGGGAAAATCCGCTTTGACTGGGTTTGGGTTTGGGTTTTCCCCGATTATAAAATATGGGGACGGGTCGGGTAATGGGGACACTAGTACCCACCCCGAACCCGCCCCGTTTATTTTATTATGTACATTATTATTATTTTTTGATAATTTAGAATATTAAATATGTGGTTAAAGTTTTGATATTTTAATTTAAATTTATTATTTAAAATATTTGAAATGTATGTATGAAATTTTTTTAGATTGTTTTATTTTATTATTTGTAATGTAATTTTATTTTGGAAAAAATAAATATTTCTATTAAAAAAATTGATTTCATTAAATGAATGGTGGCGGGGCGGGGATACCCGAACCCAACCCAAACCCATTTGGGACAGGTTCGGGTTTTGATTCTCCATCCCCGTTTGGGTTTGGGGCGGGGAACGGGGATTGTTTTGGGATTCGGGTTTGGGTTTGGGGGAGGTAAAAACCGTCTCCGACCCGCCCCGTTGCCATGCCTAATCACCATTCACTTCCTTTCTTCTTTCACACTCAATCATCCTTCTCTCTCTCAATTTCGATCTCTTACCATCTCGTCACTCTCGATCGCTCTATCTCACACCTCTCTCGCTCATGTCATCTCTCAATCTCAACCTCATTCACAAACTTTCACTCTACATGCCAAAAAACATATGCTTTAAAGAGATTAAAGCAGTAAAGCTCACCTTCGACGGTGGTCCGACGGTAACGACAATGCTTGGATCTTCCTCCCGTCGCCGCTCAACTCTTCTAGCTATAGGGTTTTCGCTCTCTGAAAACTTTAGGGTTTTTTTTGTGGCCGATTGAAATTAGGTTTTTCATCGCCGCTCCTAAAAACTCTCCTTTTTTCTACAGCATCCGCCTCTTTTTATACCTAATCCGTTAGGGTTTTCGAGCTAGCTATGGAGATTAAAAAGGGAAACCTCTTGGAAGTGCTTTTAGGTGCTCAGCTTTGCCTGTCTCGCTTGATACTTAAATCTGGAAACGGTAATATGAACTTAGCCTTTCTCGCTCTAACTTTGTCTCAATTCCGTTTTGGGATATTTCTTGAAATTTTACTGCCTTGCTGATTTACCTTGCTTTCACTGCAGTGAAAATTGGAACATTCATGGGTAGCTTCAGTTTTCATGGCCTTGATGGTGCGACTCCATTATGAATTCGTTGCAGATGAATTCGTTATGTTGCTGTTATGGCAGTGCAGGTTGGGTTCTCTTTAGCCATTATGGTGAAGCCAAATCCGTAGCAGTGAATGAAAAGAGAAAACAGGTTGCCTTGGTTCTGAAAAAGGTTATAGGTTAGTTACCGTAAGTTAGAACTTGTTATCCTCTATGGTGTAGTCGTATTGATTGTTTTGAAGCTTGTTAATTCCCTGTGGTGTGCTGTTGCAGGAGTTAAGCCTTAATAGAGGGTTGAAAACTTGCTGAGGGGTCGAAATTAGCTATATTTGCCGTGACAGTTTGATTCGAGATGCTGCCTTGTTTTGGAAAACTAAAACTAGGCGGCGCAAAACATTCATCATTTGCAGATGAGGCAATTGCGTTGACAGAATTGTGAAATCCAATATTACCCTCATCAAGATTGAATAAATCGGTTTGAGAAAACGTCGTAGGTCGCGATCCTCTTGATAGAGACACCGGATGCAGGCTATAACCATTTCTTATCATTAACATCTGCAGAAATGATTACAAACATTGCACTTGAAGTTGAAGCTGCTTTAAATATTCTATAGCCTCATCAAGCATTGAAGCTTTGTCTGTCTTATTAGAATTCAGAATTAAATTCTGCAAAGCTTTCAATTTCTCATTAATCTTACTCCTCCTTCTCTTTTCAGATAAATTATGAAACTCTGCAGCTCTGCTTCTCTTTGATGAAGAACGTGATGGTGGGGTAGCTTTTGATGATGGCAACTCTGAAGCTTCATCATTCAATTCCTGTTATAGAACGAAAGGCGTCGCCATCATAGCTTATTGAAGAACTGTTTTGGAGTTGTTATAAGTTTAGGATGGGATTACTTGATGTCTTATTATTTGTTGGCTGCTGCAACTTGGATTAATGTGAATATGCTTGGGACTGATACAGGTCATTGACCGTTGATGTTTGTGCAGGATCCTTTGGTTTGCACTTGCAGGTGTGATGCATAATTGGTTAATTACTGCAGAATTTTGGACATATTTGCTTCAGGAATGAATAGAAAGTCTGAAGGTTATTGGTTAGCTTGGGAATTTCGGCTTGGATGCGGCTACGAAGCGCATTGGATGGCGGGGTTGTTTTGGAATTCTCATGGGATTGGGTTGGAAACGTATTGAATTGTTAGATTGTGTATTAAAAGTTAATTGAATGAATGGGATCATGTAATGAATGTTTATTGAATTGTATTGAATGGAATTGGATATATTGAATGAAAGTTTGAATGAATTGTATGGTTATGGTTGTAGTTTGAACTTGATTGAAGTGATTGTAAAGAATAAGAATGGTTGTAACTTGGTTTATGGAAATGGATATTTGGTTATAAAAATGGATATGGATTTTAGAAATAATCTAAGACTAATCTAAATGTCAATTTAAAATAAAATAAAAATAATAAAACCAATTAAAATCAAATTAATCTATAATTTGTTAAAATTACTTTGATATCAATTCTAACATTTATTTGAAAATTAAAATCAATTAGAGTTTGAACCATTAGTAAAAAAACAATTAAGATTAAATTGAAATTTGAAATTAGACTTAATTTGA
Source organism: Lathyrus oleraceus (assembly GCF_024323335.1). Lineage (NCBI taxonomy): Eukaryota > Viridiplantae > Streptophyta > Magnoliopsida > Fabales > Fabaceae > Lathyrus > Lathyrus oleraceus. The sequence goes on from NC_066582.1 coordinate 174,851,674, forward strand.
AATTAAAATCAAATTGAAAATTAAAATTTCAAATAACTTAAATTAGAATCCATTTTGTAATTAAAAGCACCATGATCGAAAAGGCTTAGATAATGACCAATGTTTATCAAAATCGAGACAATATGGATTTGGGAATGGACGGTTGACTTTGGTCAACTAAATGACTAGAAAGTCAACGATTGACCTCAGACGTGAATTAGGGTTTATATTAAAATGAATGCATGATGCATAGTGGATGAAAAAATTCCAGGACCAAAATCGGGGTATGACAGTTGCCCCTATTTAAACATCTTCCACCAGAGGAAAATGAAACAACATTTTTCATTGGATTGCAGTGGGGGATGGTTAAATACCATGGAGACCCAAATTTTGATCCTGAAAAATGCAAATGCTATGATATGATATGCATGGATACAAGACTTTTTTTTGTAATCTTTATCTGCTAGGGATACGGTGAACCCTTAACAGAAGATGCTACTAGGCAGACCAATCTGTGGGGAATGCTGATGGTCCACAGGGAGACAGACAAATGGTAAAAAAACAAACTTGTGGGGGAAAACAAATCCTGCTGGAGAGTCAGACACACACCGGGGAGTACTCAAAGTGAAATTTGATAAACGATACTTAGAATACAAGAGATTTCGGTAGTAAGTTCACATATGACTTACTAAACCCGAATATGAAAATTTCTACAACAGGTTCATATATGACCTGATAACACTGAAACAATCATAGAGAAAGATTCTTCAAAACAGGTTCATATATGACCTGGCAATGCTGGAATAAAGCTCAACAACAGGTTCATATATGACCTGACAATGTTGGGGAATATCAAGAATCTGGTAATACTGGAATAAAGCTCAACAACAGGTTCATATATGACCTGACAATGTTGGGGAATATCAAGAATCTGGTAATACTGGAATAAAGCTCAACAACAGGTTCATATATGACCTGAATAAGGCTCAACAATAGGTTCATATATGACCTGACAATGGAATAAAGTTCAACAACAGGTTCGTATATGACCTGAATAGCACTGAACACCAGGTTCATATATGACCTGATAATGGAATAAAGTTCAACAACAGGTTCATATATGACCTGAATAGTATTGAACAACAGGTTCATATATGACCTGATAATGGAATAAAGTTCAACAACAGGTTCATATATGACCTGAATAGCACTGAACAACAGGTTCATATATGACCTGATAATGGAATAAAGTTCAACAACAGGTTCATATATGACCTGAATAGTATTGAACAACAGGTTCATATATGACCTGATAATGGAATAAAGTTCAACAACAAGTTCATATATGACCTGAATAGCACTGAACAAACAGGTTTATATATGACCTGATAATGGAATAAAGTTCAACAATAGGTTCATATATGACCTGAATAGTATTGAACAACAGGTTCATATATGACCTGATAATGGAATAAAGTTCAACAACAGGTTCATATATGACCTGAATAGCACTGAACAACAGGTTCATATATGACCTGATAATGGAATAAAGTTCAACAACAGGTTCATATATGACCTGAATAGTATTGAACAACAGGTTCATACATGACCTGGTAATGGAATAAAGTTCAACAACAGGTTCATATATGACCTGAATAGTATTGAACAACAGGTTCATATATGACCTGATAATGCTCAACAACAATTGGACTCTTGACCGTAAGTAATGGATTATAACCAACTTTTAACGGATTTTGCCAACAACAATTGGACTTGAAAATGACTGCAAAAATCGGATGTTGGTTTAAGGGCACCAAATACAAATTAGAATTAGAGGTCAAAGGGTATAGGATCAACAACAAGACCCGGGTCAATGCAAAATGAGCCCGAAGTACATTTCGGCTATGCATGATTTGGATTTTTTTTATGCATGATATATGAATGATCATGACTATGAGAATGCTGACACTTGAGTGGACCGAGAGTTTGTAAAGGCTTTTTATGGAAGCTCATGATTCCTCAACACCGAGAACTCAACCAAATATTTTATGATAAATGTTATCAAAGGAGAATTCTATCAAGCTTGACAACCACAACTTAGCCAATGGGATTCTTTTGGAGGATTAATGAATCATGCTAGCATAATTTCCGGCACTCATCTTAGACTCAATAGTTGTTGACGTATGGCAGAATTTGTTTGAGTAATTTGAAAGCATGAAGGGGTCTGCCCCTCTGTGGCTCATCTTGCCCCAGTCTGTTGGGACTTTGGAAATGTTCACCTTGAAAGTGAGTTTGAAAACAACTTGCCATGAGACTACCTCGAGATGGCTTGCCCCAAGTGTTTGAAACTTGCAATGGTCCGAACTTGACTAACCAAATGTTGGAATGGTAGACTCTTGATTGACTTTCCTTGGATAGTTGAGCTCTGAGGTGGCTTGCCCCGGTCTGAGTCTTGAAACAAATTACTCTTGGCTAGATGACCCTTAGGGTGATTAGCTCGAATTAACTGATGCTCAAAGTGATTTGCCTCTGACTAGACTTCTTTCACTTTATCAAGTTCCTCAATTGTATTTGGAATTTCTTTGATGCTAAGTGTTGACTCGCAAATAAGATTGTGCATTCAAAAAATGGTAATTTTAATGCAATGTTTATGCAAAAATTTGAACTCGAAGTTTATTGATATGAATGGGTGAAATACAGTGAACGAGTCATTGATAAGAAAACAATGGTGATCTAATCACTCACAATATGCAAGTTGGTGCCATCAAATGATTAATAAAAATCGTTTGGAGTCAGGTTAACACAACCTTGTGGTAGTATGCTTTCAGAATAAACCCTGTCTCAATTAGGTCTTTTAAGTGTTGTAACGTGGCCTGGTTCACGGTTTTTTAAACAAAAGGATATAAGGCTCAAAATTTATTTTTTTACCCACCCCTTCTTCTTGATGATCTCCAGATCCTACGTTCAGTTAATTCGATACACGCATTCGACTTCCAAGAGGGTTCGAAGGTGTGATGAGGATTCAAGACGAATTTTCTTGAAATGGCAGTCACCTTATTTTGTTTTTGTTGAGGATTTAATGACCTCCTTTGATTGATTTATTTTATCCCTAATTTTTCCTGGACCGCTTCCTTAATGCTTTCGGTCCACCGGGATGCCCTAACTTTTGCCTAAGTCATTTTGTGGTATTTGACTTAGCCGACTTTTTTCTGTGTTTTTTTTTACATTTTAACTGCCACATTATTGGTGGATGAGGATCAACCAACACTAATTTTAGCTTTTCTCAACTTCTTCGACACTTCAACATGTGCGCGAAGGATAACATGTGGTTGAACCTAATTGGAGGGTGTACATATGGACGATTTTTTTTTTGAAAGATCGAATGCACGATCAAACTATCTGAACATAACTACCCTGCCCCAGGTTAAGATTAAAGGTTTTAGATCCGAAATAAATACCAACTTCTAGGCTCAAAGTGGTTGACTAGGGATTAACTCCTTATCTCTTCAGTGTTTGGGGATTTGAAACAATGCCTTACATCATCGACAAGGTTTTACTCAAAAGCATACCACAACAATTTCAGGTGTTTCATTTTCATCATCCTCCTTCCAATCTTTGTTAACACAACGGTTTGATAAACAAAAGTGAATGAGAGGAGTATTTTTGTTTTTAACATGAATGAAAAACGAGTGAATACGAATGGATTAATTCAAAATATGCATAAACATTTCATTAATCTTACCAATTCAAAGAAAACAACAATGCTTAAAAGCAATTAACAATCAACATGCAAGGAAACTACAAAAAGAATGCTGAAACAAACAAATGCTTGCCAACTTTAGGGAATGACTTCTCCAAACTTGATCCATTAACTTAGGGGGACACCCCTTGAGACCTTCGCACTTATTCGACCGATGGGTTAACATTTACCACTAAGCTTCCTCCTTTCACTTCTCCTTTTCTTTCATTGGTATGGGTCGTGACATTGGAAATCCAAGGCGGTATCTCAATGCTCTTACCAGGAAACAATGATAGCTCATTAGCCACATCCCTGACACTTCCTTGTGGAACAAAAACTTGAGGGGTTTCAAGGGCCCTTTCCCTTTCTCATTACCTGGCCCAGAAACCAAGGTATATGTGCCTGAGCCTTCCTCCTTGAGTGTTGGTGACCCTATGTCAATCAATCTTTGCAGCTTGAGCTTAAAACTCTTGCATTCCTCGATGGAGTGCCCCATTGTTCCAGTATGGTATTCGCACTTGATCTTCGGGTGATCTTCTTCAAAGACTAAGCTCTTTTTGTTAATCAGCTCTCGTACCAAGGCTTTCAGCGCTAAGCAAGAATCTAGGTCATGTCCCACTGCCCCTTTATGGAATTCACATGTTGCATTTGGATTGTACCATGGCAGGTATGGTGACACAAGTGTGAGAGCTCGAGGGGTCACCAAAGCATTTTGGATCAGTTGTGGGTAGAGCTTGCTATATGGCACCGGAATTGGGTCATTGTGATTTTTGTTCCTCTTGTTCTGATTCTGATTTTTGTTCTGAACCTGACTTCGGTGATTTTGAGGAGGAATAGCCAGAGGATATTGATGATGACGTCTTGATGGAGGGCCATATGTCGGTAGACGAGGAGTTGCCATATAGAATTTCCCTTGACTTGGGGTAACGCTAGATGGATGTGGAGTAGTAACTCTCTTTGTTGCAGCAACGTATATTGGGTGACCCTCTTTTCTCAACAAGACTTGCAGGGTTTCCAAGACCCATCTCATTTGGCTCTTCAAAAGATTAAGTTCCTCCTTTAGCGCTTCTTGGCTTTTCCTTAGCTCGTCCATCATCTCCTGAGACATGGTTCTTTGTTCTAAACGCGTGTTGAGAATCACTTTGCTTCATGGACAAAGGATGAATGAGTTTTTTTTTTGGTATTTTCGAGAAATGATATGAAATGCATGATGACGAATGCATATGCAACAATATATGAATGGATGCAATGCATTTTTTATGTCTCAGTATGCAAATAAAATGCAATTCAGGTAGTTAGGATCTGGGATAATGTGAGTAACTCATAACATCTTACTAGGTAGGCTCCTTAACAGATAGTTCTAGGATTTCTATCCTTAAACCCACTCACGGGATAGTTTCTACGTTTTTGATAAGGTTCCCAGAGTCATGGACCATAATCGTATCAACATCATGCAACAGGCTAGCCGCTTTATGACAAGAGTGACGAAAGGTCTCTTCTGAGCGGAGTTTTCATACTGGGTGCAAAAAGGAGAGGCCCTTGGAGTCCAACATTACGTAACCACCAAAGCAGGAACTGGTTCTAAGAGGGGCTCCTAGAGTCATGGACCCTTCATGAATCAACATTATGCAACAGGCTAGCTGTCTTATAACGAGATCTACAAAGAGGTCTACTCTAGGGGAGTCTTCATGCTAGGCACGCAAGGAGTGGCCCTTGGGGACTAACACTACACAACTTCCAATTCTAACTTATGTGTTCTCTCTTCTTTTTCCAAAGCTCGGGTGTAGAGCTTTATTCATGATATCAAAATCCCAACACTCACACACATATATATATATATAATATATATATATATATATATATATATATATATATATATATATATATATATATATATATATATATATACTTATATAAAAATGCGATAAAACAGAGATAAAGAAAGCATATAACAAAGGAAGAAAAATAAACAAACAAAGCTAACACACATACGAAAACCTAGTTGAACTAGGGTTGACTCACTTAGGGATGTTCCTGTCCCCAGCAGAGTCGCCATCTGTCGCACCTCGAAAAAATGGGGATACGACTTTAAAGCGAAGCGCGATCGCACGCTCTCAATGATGAACTGAACAGAGTCACCACCGAACTTTATTTATTCCTAAAATGGAAAGGGGAAATATCGATAAAACCCAAGAAAGAACGACAATGATTATGGTCGTCGCAACCAATATCAGGGTTCGGGAGTCGGTTACGCAAGGGGAAGGTATTAGCACCCCTCACGTCCGTTGTATTCAACGGGAACCGTTTAGTTAGTTTCGTTTTGAATGTTAGCTTATGTTAGTCTTCTCAAGTTATAATGAGGGAGAGAAAGAATAGAAGAGAGAAGAAATGTTTTTGGATTTTTAACGAAGGACTAAACCTAAGTTTTTTATTAATGGGCCTGACAAGATTTACAAATCCTGCTCCTACGTATCTCAAAAGAGAAATCAAGGCTTACGTAGTTCTGGGTAGAAAAATGTTTGTTTGTTGGTCGATTTTAGCGAAAGCTATACTGTATTAATCGACGAAAACATTGTTTTACCCAAAATAAATAAGGAGTGGACGCATACCACACATCGAACAGATTTATAAATCTACATTCGAAAAAGCGTCACTTATCTCGACTCAACAATCGTGGCCGAAACATTGTTTTGCATCACCTTAAGACAATATATCTTTCATTTATGAAAAAGGTTTTTGATTAGTTGCACGGCGGTGAAAACGAATTTGATTGGTTGGATGTATTTTGAGTAATGGCGAGAACTTGGATGAGCGAGATATCCATCTCAAATCCTAGTCTCAGGAGTGCACGGTATACACCATGTTCCATTTCCATCTTTATTGAAAAGGTGTTGAATAAGGATTAAGTATATATTTTTGGGTTTGGAAAGACGGATATTTGAGAATGAGGCATAAGCCCTAAGATCAAAATTTCAGGGTTCCACTGGAATGCTAGATTCCAATGGTCCTTTTTTATTCGAATTATTTAAGGAAATTATTTAATGGACAACAAACACTTGATGAGAATCAAATGTTCAAAGGGTTACGCCAGAATGCTTGATCTCAACGGCCCTTATTTTGTCCAAGTTAATTAATGTGTTTTAAAAAGAATGAACAGTTAATCCAAAACGCGTGGTTCAAGACCGATCATTCAAGGGTTCCTACCGGAATGCTAGATTCCAATAGTCCACTTCTTTTGAGTTATTCAAAAAAGTTTTAATATTTTAACTTAAATAGTAAAGTGTTTTAATTGGGATAAGAAACAAATTAATCAGATTAAAATATATAACTTGGGGTAGGATCAAAGTTTAAGAAAATAGTCATAAGTATTTTATTATATTAATTAGTCAACATCATTACTAGATATTTATTTAATTATTTATTCATAACATTCTAACAATAATAAATAAAATTACAAAGAAAATGATATTATTTGGAAAAATAATAATTCTATAGTTATTCAAACATTTAGAGAAAATAGCAAGAAATAAAGTTGGAGAAAAATACAATTATATTCTTTTTATGTCTAGTAAAATAAAGTGAGAAAATAAGATCAACTTAATATTAGACACATGCATATTTTTTTTTTTAAAAGTCTGATAATAAAACAATTAAATGCTTTTTGTTCTCTTTAAAATTTAACTAAAATAATAGTCAAAGAAAATAAATTAAGCATAACTTTTTTTTTTTTTCTAACATAATCTAAACATAAACATAACTAAATTAACCTTTTTTAATATTTCTTATAACATAATTTTAAATTATAAAGAAAATAAATAAATTAACTATTTTAAAATAAATAAATTATAACACAATCTAAAAATAATAATCAAAATAACTAATTTTTTTTTATATTTCTTATTACAATCTAAAATAATGATGAAAACAACTAAATTAATCTTTTTAATAATTTTTATAACATGATCTAAAACTAATGATGAAAATAATTAAATTAATTTTTAATGATTTTTATAACATGATCTCAAACTAAAATAAAATAAATGGTAAACTTATTATTTTTGGAATTTTATGACATGATCTAAAATTAAAGAGAAATAAATGGTAGATTTTTTTTGGAGTTTCTACGAGATGATCTAAAATTAAAAGAAAATAAATGGTAAGCTCTTTTTGGAATATTTTTATGACATAATCTAAAATTAAAAATAAAATAAATGGTAAACTCTTTTTTGGAAATTTTATGATATAATCTAAAATTAAAAGAAAATAAATGTTAAATTTGATTTATTTTTTATTTTTATGACATAATCTAATAATAATAATGAAAATAACTAAATTAACTTTTTAAATATTTTATAACATAATCTAAAATACAAAATAATAAATAGAAAACTCTTTTTGTAATTTTTGTTAATATGACTTATATGTATTTATCTATTTATTTTTATTTTTAAAAAAATAACAAAAGAATAAGTTAATTTAAATGTTTTAAGAAACAAAGAAAATAAAATAAACAGTTAATCGAAAATGCAAGGTTTATGACCGAGTATTCGAGGGTTCCCACCGGAATGCTAGATTCCAATGGTCCTATTCTTTTTAGTAATTTTTGAAAAGATTTAATATTTTAACTTAAATGATAAGATGATTTAATCAGGAAAAAAAATATTTAATAGAATTTTAAAAAACATGTTATTGGGCCAAAATTCTTATTCTATCTATTCGATCAATATCATCATACAATTATTTATTTAAATAGCAACCCATAAATAAATAAAAAAGTAGATATTTTAATTAAATCATAGAATGAATGATAAAAATAATTTAGAAATCAAAACTAATTAAATAATCCAATTAATAATAGTAACAATTAATTAATGATGACCAAATATCTAAATTATTAAAAAACAATTAAAAAATAATGAAAAAATCCCTTTATTATTCTGATTTTAATATATTTTTACCAACGGTTATATTTTAAAATAAAGAAGGAAATAAGAAAATTTCTAAGCATCCATTAATTAAAAATAAATATAATATAAAATTGTTTTTGTTTTTATTTTTTACTTTCCCTTTTAACTAAAAAAATAAACCAAATAATAAAATAAATAAAAATCAAGTCATAAATGTTATTCTTTCCTATGAACAGACAACTGAATATTTAGTGATTTCAAAAGACCAAATGAACAGTAAATCTTCGCGTGATTCTTGGAAGAAGAAGAAAAGTGCATTAAATAATATTGAAAATAGAATAAATGTAAACAATGAGAATTAAAATCAGTACCTATCACCATTCACTTCCTTTCTTCTTTCACGCTCAATCATCCTTCTCTCTCTCAATTACGATCTCTTACCATCTCGTCACTCTCGATCGCTCTATCTCACACCTCTCTCGCTCATGTCATCTCTCAATCTCAACCTCATTCACAAACTTTCACTCTACATGCCAAAAAACAAATGCTTTAAAGAGATTCAAGCAGTAAAGCTCACCTTCGGCGGTGGTCCGGCGGTAATGACGATGCTTGGATCTTCCTCCTGTCGCCGCTCAACTCTTCTAGCTCTAGGGTTTTCGCTCTCTGAAAACTTTAGGGTTTTTTTTTGTGGCCGACTGAAATTAGGTTTTTCGTCGCCGCTCCTAAAAACTCTCCTTTTTTCTACCGCATCCGCCTCTTTTTATACCCAATCCGTTAGGGTTTTCGAGCTAGCTATGGAGATTAAAATGGGAAACCTCTTGGAAGTACTTTTAGGTGCTCAGCTTTGCCTGTCTCGCTTGATACTTAAATCTGGAAACGGTAATATGAACTTAGCCTTTCTCGCTCTAACTTTGTCTCAATTCCGTTTTGGGGGTATTTCTTGAAATTTTACTGCCTTGTTGATTTACCATGCTTTCACTGCAGTGAAAATTGGAACATTCATGGGTAGCTTCTGTTTTCATGGCCTTGATGGTGCGACTCCATTATGAATTCGTTGCAGATGAATTCGTTATGTTGCTGTTATGGCAGTGCAGGTTGGGTTCTCTTTGGCCATTATGGTGAAGCCAAATCCGTAGCATTGAATGAAAAAGAGAAAACAGGTTGCCTTGATTCTGAAAAAGGTTAGAGGTTAGTTACCGTAAGTTAGAAGTTGTTATCCGCTATGGTGTAGTCGTATTGATTGTTTTGAAGCTTGTTAATTCCCTGTGGTGTGCTGTTGCAGGAGTTAAGCCTTAATAGAGGGTTGAAAACTTGATGAGGGGTCGAAATTAGCTATATTTGCCGTGACAGTTTGATTCGAGATGCTGCCTTGTTCTGGAAAACTAAAACTAGGCGGCACAAAACATTCATCATTTGCAGATGAGGCAATTGCATTGACAGAATTGTGAAATCCAATATTACCCTCATCAAGATTGAATAAATTGGTTTGAGAAAACATCGTAGGTCGCGATCCTCCTGATAGAGACACCGGATGCAGGCTATAACCATTTCTTATCATTAACATCTGCAGAAATGATTACAAACATTGCACTTGAAGTTGAAGCTGCTTTAAATATTCTATAGCCTCATCAAGCATTGAAGCTTTGTCTGTCTTATTAGAATTCAGAATTAAATTCTGCAAAGCTTTCAATTTCTCATTAATCTTACTCCTCCTTCTCTTTTTAGATAAATTATGAAACTCTGCAGCTCTGCTTCTCTTTGATGAAGAACCTGATGGTGGGGTAGCTTTTGATGATGGCAACTCTGAAGCTTCATCATTCAATTCCTGTTATAGAACGAAAGGCGTCGCCGTCATAGCTTATTAGAGAATTGTTTTGGAGTTGTTATAAGTTTAGGATGGGATTACTTGATGTCTTATTATTTGTTGGCTGCTGCAGCTTGGATTAATGTGAATATGCCTGGGACTGATACAGGTCATTGGCCGTTGATGTTTGTGCAGGATCCTTTGGTTTGCACTTGCAGGTGTGATGCATAATTGGTTAATTACTGCAGAATTTTGGACATATTTGCTTCAGGAATGAATAGAAAGTCTAAAGGTTATTGGTTAGCTTGGGAATTTCGGCTTGGATGCGGCTACGAAGCGCATTGGATGGCGGGGCTGTTTTGGAATTCTCATGGGATTGGGTTGGAAACGTATTGAATTGTTAGATTGTGTATTGAAAGTTAATTGAATGAATGGGATCATGTAATGAATGTTTATTGAATTGTATTGAATGGAATTGGATATATTGAATGAAAGTTTGAATGAATTGTATGGTTATGGTTGTAGTTTGAACTTGATTGAAGTGATTGTAAAGAATAAGAATGGTTGTAACTTGGTTTATGGAAATGGATATTTGGTTATAAAAATGGATATGGATTTTAGAAATAATCCAAGACTAATCTAAATGTCAATTTAAAATAAAAAAAACCAATAAAACCAATTAAAATCAAATTAATCTATAATTTGTTAAAATTACTTTGATATCAATTCTAACATTTATTTGAAAATTAAAATCAATTAGAGTTTGAACCATTAGTAAAAAAACAATTAAGATTAAATTGAAATTTGAAATTACTCTTAATTTGAAATTAAAATCAAATTGAAAATTAAAAAGTCAAATAACTTAAATTAGAATCCATTTTGTAATTAAAAGCACCATGATCGAAAAGGCTTAGATAATGACCAATGTTTATCAAAATCGAGACAATATGGATTTGGGAATGGACGGTTGACTTTGGTCAACTAAATGACTAGAAAGTCAATGATTGACCTCAGACGTGAATTAGGGTTTATATTAAAATGAATGCATGATGCATAGTGGATGAAAAAATTTCAGGACCAAAATCGGGGTATGACAGTTGCCCCTATTTAAACATCTTCCACCAGAGGAAAATGAAACAACATTTTTCATTGGATCGCAGTGGGGGATGGTTAAATACCATGGAGGCCCAGATTTTGATTCTGAAAAATGCAAATGCTATGATATGATATGCATGGATACAAGACTTTTTTTTGTAATCTTTATCTGCTAGGGATATGGTGAACCCTTAACAGGAGATGCTACTAGGCAAACCAATTTGTGGGGAATGCTGATGGTCCACAGGGAGACAGATAAATGGTAAAAAAACAAACTTGCGGGGGAAAACAAATCCTGCTGGAGAGTCAGACACACACCGGGGAGTACTCAAAGTGAAATTTGATAAACGATACTTAGAATACAAGAGATTTCGGTAGTAAGTTCACATATTACTTACTAAACCCGAATATGAAAATTTCTACAACAGGTTCATATATGACCTGATAACACTGAAACAATCATAGAGAAAGATTCTTCAAAACAGGTTCATATATGACCTGGCAATGCTGGAATAAAGCTCAACAACAGGTTCATATATGACCTGACAATGTTGGGGAATATCAAGAATCTGGTAATACTGGAATAAAGCTCAACAACAGGTTCATATATGACCTGACAATGTTGGGGAATATCAAGAATCTGGTAATACTGGAATAAAGCTCAACAACAGGTTCATATATGACCTGAATAAGGCTCAACAATAGGTTCATATATGACCTGACAATGGAATAAAGTTCAACAACAGGTTCGTATATGACCTGAATAGCACTGAACACCAGGTTCATATATGACCTGATAATGGAATAAAGTTCAACAACAGGTTCATATATGACCTGAATAGTATTGAACAACAGGTTCATATATGACCTGATAATGGAATAAAGTTCAACAATAGGTTCATATATGACCTGAATAGCACTGAACAACAGGTTCATATATGACCTGATAATGGAATAAAGTTCAACAACAGGTTCATATATGACCTGAATAGTATTGAACAACAGGTTCATATATGACCTGATAATGGAATAAAGTTCAACAACAAGTTCATATATGACCTGAATAGCACTGAACAAACAGGTTTATATATGACCTGATAATGGAATAAAGTTCAACAATAGGTTCATATATGACCTGAATAGTATTGAACAACAGGTTCATATATGACCTGATAATGGAATAAAGTTCAACAACAGGTTCATATATGACCTGAATAGCACTGAACAACAGGTTCATATATGACCTGATAATGGAATAAAGTTCAACAACAGGTTCATATATGACCTGAATAGTATTGAACAACAGGTTCATACATGACCTGGTAATGGAATAAAGTTCAACAACAGGTTCATATATGACCTGAATAGTATTGAACAACAGGTTCATATATGACCTGATAATGCTCAACAACAATTGGACTCTTGACCGTAAGTAATGGATTATAACCAACTTTTAACGGATTTTGCCAACAACAATTGGACTTGAAAATGACTGCAAAAATCGGATGTTGGTTTAAGGGCACCAAATACAAATTAGAATTAGAGGTCAAAGGGTATAGGATCAACAACAAGACCCGGGTCAATGCAAAATGAGCCCGAAGTACATTTCGGCTATGCATGATTTGGATTTTTTTTATGCATGATATATGAATGATCATGACTATGAGAATGCTGACACTTGAGTGGACCGAGAGTTTGTAAAGGCTTTTTATGGAAGCTCATGATTCCTCAACACCGAGAACTCAACCAAATATTTTATGATAAATGTTATCAAAGGAGAATTCTATCAAGCTTGACAACCACAACTTAGCCAATGGGATTCTTTTGGAGGATTAATGAATCATGCTAGCATAATTTCCGGCACTCATCTTAGACTCAATAGTTGTTGACGTATGGCAGAATTTGTTTGAGTAATTTGAAAGCATGAAGGGGTCTGCCCCTCTGTGGCTCATCTTGCCCCAGTCTGTTGGGACTTTGGAAATGTTCACCTTGAAAGTGAGTTTGAAAACAACTTGCCATGAGACTACCTCGAGATGGCTTGCCCCAAGTGTTTGAAACTTGCAATGGTCCGAACTTGACTAACCAAATGTTGGAATGGTAGACTCTTGATTGACTTTCCTTGGATAGTTGAGCTCTGAGGTGGCTTGCCCCGGTCTGAGTCTTGAAACAAATTACTCTTGGCTAGATGACCCTTAGGGTGATTAGCTCGAATTAACTGATGCTCAAAGTGATTTGCCTCTGACTAGACTTCTTTCACTTTATCAAGTTCCTCAATTGTATTTGGAATTTCTTTGATGCTAAGTGTTGACTCGCAAATAAGATTGTGCATTCAAAAAATGGTAATTTTAATGCAATGTTTATGCAAAAATTTGAACTCGAAGTTTATTGATATGAATGGGTGAAATACAGTGAACGAGTCATTGATAAGAAAACAATGGTGATCTAATCACTCACAATATGCAAGTTGGTGCCATCAAATGATTAATAAAAATCGTTTGGAGTCAGGTTAACACAACCTTGTGGTAGTATGCTTTCAGAATAAACCCTGTCTCAATTAGGTCTTTTAAGTGTTGTAACGTGGCCTGGTTCACGGTTTTTTAAACAAAAGGATATAAGGCTCAAAATTTATTTTTTTACCCACCCCTTCTTCTTGATGATCTCCAGATCCTACGTTCAGTTAATTCGATACACGCATTCGACTTCCAAGAGGGTTCGAAGGTGTGATGAGGATTCAAGACGAATTTTCTTGAAATGGCAGTCACCTTATTTTGTTTTTGTTGAGGATTTAATGACCTCCTTTGATTGATTTATTTTATCCCTAATTTTTCCTGGACCGCTTCCTTAATGCTTTCGGTCCAACGGGATGCCCTAACTTTTGCCTAAGTCATTTTGTGGTATTTGACTTAGCGGACTTTTTTCTGTGGTTTTTTTTACGTTTTGACTGCCACATTATTGGTGGATGAGGATCAACCAACACTAATTTTAGCTTTTCTCAACTTCTTCGACACTTCAACATGTGCGCGAAGGATAACATGTGGTTGAACCTAATTGGAGGGTGTACATATGGACGATTTTTTTTTTGAAAGATCGAATGCACGATCAAACTATCTGAACATAACTACCCTGCCCCAGGTTAAGATTAAAGGTTTTAGATCCGAAATAAACACCAACTTCTAGGCTCAAAGTGGTTGACTAGGGATTAACTCCTTATCTCTTCAGTGTTTGGGGATTTGAAACAATGCCTTACATCATCGACAAGGTTTTACTCAAAAGCATACCACAACAATTTCAGGTGTTTCGTTTTCATCATCCTCCTTCCAATCTTTGTTAACACAACGGTTTGATAAACAAAAGTGAATGAGAGGAGTATTTTTGTTTTTAACATGAATGAAAAACGAGTGAATACGAATGGATTAATTCAAAAGATGCATAAACATTTCATTAATCTTACCAATTCAAAGAAAACAACAATGCTTAAAAGCAATTAACAATCAACATGCAAGGAAACTACAAAAAGAATGCTGAAACAAACAAATGCTTGCCAACTTTAGGGAATGACTTCTCCAAACTTGATCCATTAACTTAAGGGGACACCCCTTGAGACCTTCGCACTTATTCGACCGATGGGTTAACGTTTACCACAAAGCTTCCTCCTTTCACTTCTCCTTTTCTTTCATTGGTATGGGTCGTGACATTGGAAATCCAAGGCGGTATCTCAATGCTTTTACCAGGAAACAATGATAGCTCATTAGCCACATCCCTGACATCTTCCTTGTGGAACAAAAACTTGAGGGGTTTCAAGGGTCCTTTCCCTTTCTCATTACCTGGCCCAGAAACCAAGGTATATGTGCCTGAGCCTTCCTCCTTGAGTGTTGGTGACCCTATGTCAATCAATCTTTGCAGCTTGAGCTTAAAACTCTTGCATTCCTCGATGGAGTGCCCCATTGTTCCAGTATGGTATTCGCACTTGATCTTCGGGTGATCTTCTTCAAAGACTAAGCTCTTTTTGTTAATCAGCTCTCGTACCAAGGCTTTCAGCGCTAAGCAAGAATCTAGGTTATGTCCCACTGCCCCTTTATGGAATTCACATGTTGCATTTGGATTGTACCATGGCAGGTATGGTAACACAGGTGTGAGAGCTCGAGGGGTCACCAAAGCATTTTGGATCAGTTGTGGGTAGAGCTTGCTATATGGCACCGGAATTGGGTCATTGTGATTTTTGTTCCTCTTGTTCTGATTCTGATTTTTGTTCTGAACCTGACTTCGGTGATTTTGAGGAGGAATAGCCAGAGGATATTGATGATGACGTCTTGAGGTAGGGCCATATGCCGGTAGACGAGGAGTTGCCATATAGAATTTCCCTTGACTTGGGGTAACGCTAGATGGATGTGGAGTAGTAATTCTCTTTGTTGCAGCAGCGTATATTGGGTGACCCTCTTTTCTCAACAAGACTTGCAGGGTTTCCAAGACCCATCTCATTTGGCTCTTCAAAAGATTAAGTTCCTCCTTCAGCGCTTCTTGGTTTTTCCTTAGCTCGTCCATCATCTCCTGAGACATGGTTCTTTGTTCTAAACGCGTGTTGAGAATCACTTTGCTTCATGGACAAAGGATGGATGAGTTTTTTTGGTATTTTCGAGAAATGATATGAAATGCGTGATGACGAATGCATATGCAACATTATATGAATGGATGCAATGCATTTTTCATGTCTCGGTATGCAAATAAAATGCAATCCAGGTAGTTAGGATCTGGGATAATGTGAGTAACTCAAAACATCTTACTAGGTAGGCTCCTTAACAGATAGTTCTAGGATTTCTACCCATAAACCCACTCACGGGATAGTTTCTACGTTTTTGATAAGGTTCCCAGAGTCATGGACCATAATCGTATCAATATCATGCAACAGGCTAGCCGCTTTATGACAAGAGTGACGAAAGGACTCTTCAGAGCGGGGTTTTCATACTGGGTGCAAAAAGGAGAGGCCCTTAGAGTCCAACATTACGCAACCACCAAAGCAGGAACTGGTTCTAAGAGGGGCTCCTAGAGTCATGGACCCTTCAGGAATCAACATTATGCAACAGGCTAGCTGTCTTATAACGAGATCTACAAACAGGTCTACTCTAGGGGAGTCTTCATGCTAGGCACGCAAGGAGTGGCCCTTGGGGACTAACACTACACAACTTCCAATTCTAACTTATGTGTTCTCTCTTCTTTTTCCAAAGCTCGGGTGTAGAGCTTTATTCATGATATCAAAATCCAAACACTCACATATATATATATATATATATATATATATATATATATATATATATATATATATCTATATATATATATATATATATATATATATATATATATATATATATATATATATATATATATATATATATATATATATACTTATATAAAACTGCGATAAAACAGAGATAAAGAAAGCATATAACAAAGGAAGAAAAATAAACAAACAAAGCTAACACACATACGAAAACCTAACTGAACTAGGGTTGACTCACTTAGGGATGTTCCTGTCCCCAGCAGAGTCGCCATCTGTCGCACCTCGAAAAAATGGGGATGCGACTTTAAAGCGAAGCGCGATCGCACGCTCGCAATGATGGACTGAACAGAGTTACCACCGAACTTTATTTATCCCTAAAAAGGAAAGGGGAAATATCGATAAAACCCAAGAAAGAACGACAATGATTATGGTCATCGCAATCAATATCAGTGTTCGGGAGTCGGTTACGCAAGGGGAAGGTATTAGCACCCCTCACGTCCGTTGTATTCAACGGGAACCGTTTAGTTAGTTTCGTTTTGAATGTTAGCTTATGTTAGTCTTCTCAAGTTATAATGAGGGAGAGAAAGAATAGAAGAGAGAAGAAATGTTTTTGGATTTTTAACGAAGGACTAAACCTAAGTTTTTTATTAATGGGCCTGACAAGATTTACAAATCCTGCTCCTACGTATCTCAAAAGAGAAATCAAGGCTTACGTAGTTCTGGGTAGAAAAATGTTTGTTTGTTGGTCGATTTTAGCGAAAGCTATACTGTATTAATCGACGAAAACATTGTTTTACCCAAAACAGATGAGGAGTGGACGCATACCATACATCGAACGGATTTATAAATCTACATTCGGAAAAGCATCACTTATCTCGACTCAACAATCGTGGCCGAAACATTGTTTTGCATCACCTTAAGACAATATATCTTTCATTTATGAAAAAGGTTTTTGATTAGTCGCACGGCGGTGAAAAAGAATTTGATTGGTTGGATGTATTTTGAGTAATGGCGAGAACTTGGATGAGCGAGATATCCATCTCGAATCCTAGTCTCAGGAGTGCACGGTATACACCATGTTCCATTTCCATCTTTATTGAAAAGGTGTTGAATAAGGATTAAGTATATATTTTTTGGGTTTGGAAAGACGGATATTTGAGAATGAGGCATAAGCCCTAAGATTAAAATTTCAGGGTTCCCCTGGAATGCTAGATTCCAATGGTCCTTTTTTATTCGAATTATTTAAGAAAATTATTTAATGGACAATGAACACTTGATGAGAATCAAATGTTCAAAGGGTTATGCCAGAATGCTTGATCTCAACGGCCCTTATTTTGTCCAAGTTAATTAATGTGTTTTAAAAAGAATGAACAGTTAATCCAAAACACGTGGTTCAAGACCGATCATTCAAGGGTTCCTACCGGAATGCTAAATTCCAATAGTCCACTTCTTTTGAGTTATTCATTTTTTTTTTAATATTTTAACTTAAATAGTAAAGTGTTTTAATTGGGATAAGAAACAAATTAATGAGATTAAAATATATAACTTGGGGTAGGATCAAAGTTTAAGAAAATAGTCATAAGTATTTTATTATATTGATTAGTCAACATCATTACTAGATATTTATTTAATTATTTATTCATAACATTCTAACAATAATAAATAAAATTACAAAGAAAATGATATTATTTGGAAAAATAATATTTCTATAGTTATTCAAACATTTAGAGAAAATAGCAAGAAATAAAGTTGGAGAAAAATACAATTATATTCTTTTTATGTCTAGTAAAATAAAGTGAGAAAATAAGATCAACTTAATATTAGACACATGTGTCATACCCCAAAATTTGCCCATTAATCTTGCAAAACATTTCTCGAAGCACTCCAACTTATTTTGCAAGGCACTGACCTTAAAGGAACAAATGCCCAGCTCACAACAGACCCAATCCAGAAAAAGGCCCAAACTAGCTTGCTCGCTAGGCGAGCAACTCCTTCGCCTAGCGAAGCTTGCGATATATCAGAATTTTCGGGCTTCATTCTGAGCCCATTAGGTCACCACAATCACTATAAATACCGACACTTCAGTCACGAAAATGGACGAAAACGAAAACAGAGAAAGGAGAACCCTAGCAAGCAAACCCTAACGCTCCCAGACGGAAAACCCTAGAGGCAAACCCTGAAGGAACCCAGCGGCATCAAGGTTACCTCTGCCCAATTCAATCCGATTTGTCAATCCCAGGTCGCAATTCAATTTGCAAACAGGTTTGCATTGCTATTACCGCCTTATGTTCTTAATTTGCATGTGGCATTATGATTAAATTTATGAAAATATCTTAAGTCTGGCATGTGAATTTTTAGTACGTATCTGAATACCTCAAATGATTAACCATGTAATTGCTGTAATGAAAGCCATAAAGCATAAAATTGGCTGAAATTGTACTGTTATCAAAACCGGAATCCGCAGCCGCTCGCTAGCACATCGCTAAGCGAGCATGCAGCGAGTATTCGCTAAGCCTTCGCTAGGAGAAGCAGGAGCGAACGTAACAGTAGCTGACTTTTCTGTTCTGATTTTTTTGCTCATCTGACATGTTTTATCATGGCCATGCATGGTTTATCTGATCCTATTACTGCTGTGATTTCTTTTGTGGTGTGATTCTCGATTGCACCCTGATTTGGTATTCTGACATGTTTGCTGAGTTTTGTAAAGGTTCACATATCCCCGGAAAAGATAGCTTGGTAGGTATTCCACTTTATTTGTGGGATACCCTTGTGGAGATTCACCTTACATCACTTAACTGATTTTAATGTATTAATTTTTATGTGGAGACCCACCCTAAATTACCTAGCTGATTTTAATGTATTGATTTCATCGATTTTAATGTGGACCTAATTACTTAATCGATTACGGCTATCTAATTAATTGTAAAACTTTGCCTTTAAATATGCGATCTTGGATCTCTCTTTGTTACCCTACGATATTACGGTATTATGGTCATGTCCCGCGAATGTGGGGATGCACTTAGCAAAGACCCTTCGGTTAAATCATCATAGTCCCTCGAATGTTGCCTTTGTCCCTCGATGACCCTTCGGTATAGCCTACGGTTAAATGATGATCGTCCCTTCGAATGCTAAGGTATCCTTACAAATGTTGCCTTCAATGACCAATCGATGACCCTACGATGACCCTTTTACATCGAAAGGATAAAACTACTTACTTCTCAATAGTAAGGACAGTTTTACCCTCATAAGGATAGGAAATGCCCATAAAGACCTTGGGTAGGTATAACTCCTAAATGCTTGCTCACAACTAAAACTACTTTTCACACCTCACACTTTTCAAAACCTCCATTAGAAAATCACCACTTGGCATACATTGGTACTAGAATCATTGTCAAGTTATATTTTTCTAAACAGCTTTCAAAATTAAACGAGATAAATACTTTGTATGCATTCGTACAAGAATCATTACAAAGTTAAACTCTCTTTTCAAAACATTTTCTAAACAGCTCTCACACACTTTTTCAGACAAGAAAAACATAAGTGATCAAGCAATTAAGAGCCCATGGATAACCATGGATACAAAGGGTGCTAACACCTTCCCTTTGTATAATGTACCTCCCGAACCCAAAATCTAAATTAAGGTCTTTCCTGTTCTTTTCCGCCTTTCCTTATTGGATGAAAG
The DNA here is from genome assembly GCF_024323335.1 of Lathyrus oleraceus. Classification (NCBI taxonomy): domain Eukaryota; kingdom Viridiplantae; phylum Streptophyta; class Magnoliopsida; order Fabales; family Fabaceae; genus Lathyrus; species Lathyrus oleraceus. The sequence goes on from NC_066582.1 coordinate 174,872,155, forward strand.
AAAAGTCGGTGGCAACTCTTGCTATCCGCGACATTTGCTTTACAAAGCAAAAACACAAAAAGTCAGTTCACCTTATGACAGAACTGGCGACTCTGCTGGGGACCCTTAAAAAGAGAGGTTACCTTAAAAAACAAGATCACTTATTCAAATTGTCTGATTTACTTTTAAGGGATTGCTTGGGTATTTTATGCTTGATTAAAAGATCCTACGCCCGGATCTAGTGTACCTTAGGTAAGTAGCAAAAGATCATCGCGACTATCCGGCGTATACTGGAATGGTCAAAATGATGGCTACGGTTAATGTGACACTTTGGATGTCCTGATGTTCCTCATGTTTACTTGAGGAGAAATTTGGCGTCTACGTGGTGTCATCAAAGCATTAACCAGACCTTTAGAACCCTAATTGACTCATCCTAGCCATTAGAAAGTAGTGAGATAACTGACTTCGGTTCCGACTGAGGTTGGTTGAGACTCGATACTACACTCTTTGAGATTGGACTTTAGGGAAGCTTCGGTCAACCACTTGGTGTTGCACTTAAGTGGACTTAAAGGAAGGTCAATGATTTGAGATCCTTCTAGAACCTGGTTACTATTCTAGGACAGGTTGAACCAACCAAACTTCAGTGGGGGAGGGTACTTACCTATGGAACTCATGCAAGCCTTTAAACTTAGGAATGATGGTTGTGTGACTTGCTTGTGCTTGTTATTTACTTAACATCATAACATCATAACATCATAACATCATAACATCATAACATCATAACATCATAACATCATAACATCATGACATCGTGGCATTGTACTAACCATTTCAAGGACTTTAAACATTGAAAACATTTCATACATTGCATAGCATAACATTGCATAACAGGTATTCTAAGGGATCAGTGTTCTCACGGTTTTCCTCCAAACAGGAAAATGGCCCTCGAACAAATTGTCAAGGATCTCCAGGCTCAGAATACTCAACTCCAAGAGATGGTCTTGAACTTATCCAAGGGGCAGGAGGAACTGAAGGCTCTCTTGCTCGATAAGAAAGACAAGAAATCTGTGAGTCACATTAACCCGGGAAGAAGGCAGTTTACGAAGATCAATATGACTTTAGCACAAGCACTGCAGGGTATGCTAAAAGCAAATTTAATTACCCTCAGAGATCCTCCTGCAAAACCCAACACTACTTCTTCTAGTTATAATCCCAATGCCAGGTGTGCATATCACTCCGATAGCCCCGGGCATGATACAAACGATTGTTGGTTGTTGAAAAATAAGATTCAGGATATGATCGACGTTGGAGAATTTGAATTTGATCCTCCGGGGACTCCTAATGTCATCCCTGCTCCTCTGTCTAATCATGACGAGACTGTTAATGCTGTAGAAGATGCTGATAGCGATTGCGACCCGGATAGCTGGATTTTCCCAACAATTGGTGACAGACTCAATAATTGGAAAGCTGAAGACACTATCCCGATTTCCTTTAGTCAGGAGTAATTGTTATTGCTATTTTAGCATTTTAAAGCATTGTGTCTATGCCCGGGGCACAATAGCTAATTTTTCAAGGGTTTTGTCATTTTCATAAGCATATTCACATTCAATGAATCAATGGACTTTTTGCATTCAAATATTGCGCTCTTTATCCTTCCTGTCATCTTTTAAACAAAGCTATGTATTCTTACACACACTCACGTAACAAATTACCGATCCATATCCACTCTGGATCCTATTGATAGTAATTCTGCTACTGTTCATTATGACTTTGAAAATCCGATCTACCAAGCCGAGGATGGAAGTTAGGAAGATTGTGAAGTACCTGAGAACTTGCCAGACTACTGCAAGAAGAAAGGACTATTCAGCCGCATGAGGCATCGATCGAAATTGTGAATCTGGACCACGTCGCCCGATTTAGCTCCCATTTGACCGCTACTTGCAAATCCATCTCCAAATTACTGAGACAAAATCAAGAAGTATCTCCAAGAACCTCCAATTCTGATGCCACCAATTGAAGGAGGACCTCTAATCATGTACTTGACCGTGTTAGAAAATTCAATGGGGTGTGTGCTGGGGCAACATGACGAGTCTGGTCGAAAAGAGCATGCAATATACTACCTTAGCAAAAGGTACCGACTGTGAAACAAGATACTCACAGCTCGAGAAAGCTTGTTGTGCTTTGGCTTGGGCTGCTCGCCGACTAAGACAGTATATGTTGAATCATACCGCTTTATTGATTTCTAAGATGGATCTTATCAAATACACATTTGAGAAACCTGCTGTCTCCTGAAAGAGCTATCACTGATAATGGTGCTAATCTGAACAATAAGATGATTACTGAACTCTGCACGCAGTTCAAAATAAAACACCATAATTCCGAAGCGGCGGCTTGGTAATAAAGCGTATCATTCTACCACAAGGTGATTCTAGAGGCAAATGGACTCCCACATACGAAGGGCCATTTGTAGTTAAGAAGGTATTCTCTGGTGGAGCCATGATACTTGCTACAATGGATGACGAAGAATCCCCGCATCCCGTGAACACGGACATAGTTAAAAAAATACTACGCATGTACACCCGGCAAGTCGAAAACCTGAAAAGGCGGCTTGGGCAAAAAAGGGTATCCTGGTGGACTGAAAACCTGAAAAGGCGGTCCAGGCAAAAATTAGGGATTAAAGCGTATGACTATGTCCCGTTCTCGGTCAGCTTCACCCAAATCAAAGGGATTGAATAAGCCAATCGCTTTTATCCAACAGCAGGAGATGAGAGGCTTGAAGACATAATGACAGTAGTGGAATTAAAATCGATGGGACTTTTTCTGCATAGCTTTCTCTTTGTTTCCTTGACAATTTCCTCTTACTAGGATTTCTGTCTCCCTGTACACGAATTGCCTGTTTATAGGCCCTCTTTCAAAATCGATACAATTTTACGTCCAAAGAAATGCTTTTGTTTTACTTCCTCTGTTTTGTTTGCATAAATGTCCATTGATTTAGTTTGAATTAATATATGCATTTGAACATGATTGATGTTTACCGAAAATACATGCATAAAATAGCAACCACAGTTACTAAAAGACTTTAGGATCGTGGATAAGGTCGAACCATGCTTTCCGATGAATCCGGTTACAAATTCTTTCCCCAACGAAAACCAGCTATTTCCCAGAAGAGGTCGACATCACCAGACAGACTAGTCATCTCTTCTATCCCCAGCTAGGCTCTGTTGAGTGTTTCCACCATCAGACAGAAATCAAGTATCCCCAGCTAAGAAAGGGCCATCAATACAAATATCTCCAACCAGAATATTGGGAGTTATTTTCCCCTGGCAAAAGTTTCAGACACATAATCCATTCATGCATCATTTCGCATCATATACATGCATATAATGTTCGCATTTATTTCAGACGCATAATTCATTCATTACATCATTTCACAGCATATACATGCATACATTGTTCGCATTTATTTTCAGAAGCATAAAACATCTCATGCATCATGACACGGCATGAAGCTAACTTTATTTTTCAGGTTAATTATCCTCTTGATACAGTCAAAACAAAGATCCATTCAGACGGACATCCTATCGATTACATTCAAGGTTCAGATACATCTTTCAGATATACTCCATGTCAACATTCATTCTGATATCCGCCCAATGGTGGCATCTTTAAGCCCACCCCAGATATTCATTGCAAATACAACATATACAAATACTATCAGATATAGCCTAGCGTACGGTTCATTCTGATTCAGCTCAACATATGACTCCTTCAACTCAGATACGATCTAGCGTACGATCCATTCTGACCTTCAACTACTCCAATACGGTCTAATGTACGACCCAGTTGGACCTTCAAATCCTCAGATGCTACCTAGCATACGGTACATTCTGAAGTGTAGTCTAGCGTACGACTACCCCTTTCATCATCAGATTCAGCCTAACGGACGGCTCATTCTGCTCAGAGACGGTCTAGCGTACGACCCGTTTGGATGTTCATTCCCTCAGATGCTACCTAGCGTACGGTACATTTCTGAAGTGTAGTCTAGCGTACGACTACCCATTTCATCATCAGATTCAGCCTAACGGACGGCTCATTCTGCTCAAATACGGTCTAATGTACGACCCAGTTAGACCTTCAAGTCCTCAGATGCTACCTAGCGTACGGTACATTTCTGAAGTGTAGTCTAGCGTACGACTACCCCTTTCATCATCAGATTCAGCCTAACGGACGACCCTTTCTGCTACTCAGATACGATCTAGCGTACGATCGGTCTGACCTTTACTTCTCCGGATGCAGCCCAATGGACGGCTCATTCTGCTACTCAGATACGATCTAGCGTATGATCGGTCTGACCTTTACTTCTCTGGATGCAGCCCAATGGACGGCTCATTCTGCTACTCAGATACGATCTAGCATACGATCCATTCTGACCCTTATATCTCAGATACAGCCTAATGGACAACCCATTCTGCTACTCAGATACGATCTAGTGTATGATCCATTCTGATCTTTCCTCCCCGGCGAGGTCATCCGCCTAATGAACGACTCACTCTGCTATTCAGATACGGTTTAGCGTATGATCCATTTTGATCCCTTATCCCCAGCAACGTATAACACACTCCGACTCCCCAGCGAAGTCGACAGCCTAAGGGATGACTCACTATACGGTCTAGCGTATGACCCGGTATGACACCCATGTCTTCAGATATCGTCTAACGTACGACACAATCTGAAGTTCTCATCATCAAACTTCCTGGATGGCATCTTTAAGCCCATCTCCATCAAGACTAATTGACAAGTGCAAATTTTTGGGGCATTCTAGTGTTCAATAATCTTCCACCTCCAAACCACGAATGGCATACTTGCCATCCTAACTCTCTCGGTTCAAGAATATTGAACAGGGGCAGCTATCATACCCCAAAATTTGCCCATTAATCTTGCAAAACATTTCTCGAAGCACTCCAACTTATTTTGCAAGGCACTGACCTTAAAGGAACAAAAGCCCAGCTCACAACAGACCCAATCCAGAAAAAGGCCCAAACTAGCTTGCTCGCTAGGCGAGCAACTCCTTCGCCTAGCGAAGCTTGCGATATATCAGAATTTTCGGGCTTCATTCTGAGCCCATTAGGTCACCACAATCACTATAAATACCGACACTTCAGTCACGAAAATGGACGAAAACGAAAACGGAGAAAGGAGAACCCTAGCAAGCAAACCCTAACGCTCCCAGACGGCAAACCCTGGAGGCAAACCCTAAAGGAACCCAACGGCATCAAGGTTACCTCTGCCCAATTCAATCCGATTTGTCAATCCCAGGTTGCAATTCAATTTGCAAACAGGTTTGCATTGCTATTACCGCCTTATGTTCTTAATTTGCATGTGGCATTATGATTAAATTTATGAAAATATCTTAAGTCTGGCATGTGAATTTTTAGTACGTATCTGAATACCTCAAATGATTAACCATGTAATTGCTGTAATGAAAGCCATAAAGCATAAAATTGGCTGAAATTGTATTGTTATCAAAACCGGAATCCGCAGCCGCTCGCTAGCACATCGCTAAGCGAGCATGCATCGAGTATTCGCTAAGCCTTCGCTAGGCGAAGCAGGAGCGAACGTAACAGTAGTTGACTTTTCTGTTCTGATTTTTTTGCTCATCTGACATGTTTTATCATGGCCATGCATGGTTTATCTGATCCTATTACTGCTGTGATTTCTTTTGTGGTGTGATTCTCGATTGCACCCTGATTTGGTATTCTGACATGTTTGCTGAGTTTTGTAAAGGTTCACATATCCCCGGAAAAGATAGCTTGGTAGGTATTCCACTTTATTTGTGGGATACCCTTGTGGAGATTCACCTTACATCACTTAACTGATTTTAATGTATTAATTTTTATGTGGAGACCCACCCTAAATTACCTAGCTGATTTTAATGTATTGATTTCATCGATTTTAATGTGGACCTAATTACTTAATCGATTACGGCTATCTAATTAATTGTAAAACTTTGCCTTTAAATATGCGATCTTGGATCTCTCTTTGTTACCCTACGATATTACGGTATTATGGTCATGTCCCGCGAATGTGGGGATGCACTTAGCAAAGACCCTTCGGTTAAATCATCATAGTCCCTCGAATGTTGCCTTTGTCCCTCGATGACCCTTCGGTATAGCCTACGGTTAAATGATGATCGTCCCTTCGAATGCTAAGGTATCCTTACAAATGTTGCCTTCAATGACCAATCGATGACCCTACGATGACCCTTTTACATCGAAAGGATAAAACTACTTACTTCTCAATAGTAAGGACAGTTTTACCCTCATAAGGATAGGAAATGCCCATAAAGACCTTGGGTAGGTATAACTCCTAAATGCTTGCTCACAACTAAAACTACTTTTCACACCTCACACTTTTCAAAACCTCCATTAGAAAATCACCACTTGGCATACATTCGTACTAGAATCATTGTCAAGTTATATTTTTCTAAATAGCTTTCAAAATTAAACGAGATAAATACTTTGTATGCATTCGTACAAGAATCATTACAAAGTTAAACTCTCTTTTCAAAACATTTTCTAAACAACTCTCACACACTTTTTCAGACAAGAAAAACATAAGTGATCAAGCAATTAAGAGCCCATGGATAACCATGGATACAAAGGGTGCTAACACCTTCCCTTTGTATAATGTACCTCCCGAACCCAAAATCTAAATTAAGGTCTTTCCTGTTCTTTTCCGCCTTTCCTTATTGGATGAAAGAAAAGTCGGTGGCAACTCTTGCTATCCGCGACATTTGCTTTACAAAGCAAAAACACAAAAAGTCAGTTCACCGTATGACAGAACTGGCGACTCTGCTGGGGACCCTTAAAAAGAGAGGTTACCTTAAAAAACAAGATCACTTATTCAAATTGTCTGATTTACTTTTAAGGGATTGCTTGGGTATTTTATGCTTGATTAAAAGATCCTACGCCCGGATCTAGTGTACCTTAGGTAAGTAGCAAAAGATCATCGCGACTATCCGGCGTATACTGGAATGGTCAAAATGATGGCTACGGTTAATGTGACACTTTGGATGTCCTGATGTTCCTCATGTTTACTTGAGGAGAAATTTGGCGTCTACGTGGTGTCATCAAAGCATTAACCAGACCTTTAGAACCCTAATTGACTCATCCTAGCCATTAGAAAGTAGTGAGATAACTGACTTCGGTTCCGACTGAGGTTGGTTGAGACTCGATACTACACTCTTTGAGATTGGACTTTAGGGAAGCTTCGGTCAACCACTTGGTGTTGCACTGAAGTGGACTTAAAGGAAGGTCAATGATTTGAGATCCTTCTAGAACCCGGTTACTATTCTAGGACAGGTTGAACCAACCAAACTTCAGTGGGGAGGGTACTTACCTATGGAACTCATGCAAGCCTTTAAACTTAGGAATGATGGTTGTGTGACTTGCTTGTGCTTGTTATTTACTTAACATCATAACATCATAACATCATAACATCATAACATCATAACATCATAACATCATAACATCATAACATCATGACATCGTGGCATTGTACTAACCATTTCAAGGACTTTAAACATTGAAAACATTTCATACATTGCATAGCATAACATTGCATAACAGGTATTCTAAGGGATCAGTGTTCTCACGGTTTTCCTCCAAACAGGAAAATGGCCCTCGAACAAATTGTCAAGGATCTCCAGGCTCAGAATACTCAACTCCAAGAGATGGTCTTGAACTTATCCAAGGGGCAGGAGGAACTGAAGGCTCTCTTGCTCGATAAGAAAGACAAGAAATCTGTGAGTCACATTAACCCGGGAAGAAGGCAGTTTACGAAGATCAATATGACTTTAGCACAAGCACTGCAGGGTATGCTAAAAGCAAATTTAATTACCCTCAGAGATCCTCCTGCAAAACCCAACACTACTTCTTCTAGTTATAATCCCAATGCCAGGTGTGCATATCACTCCGATAGCCCCGGGCATGATACAAACGATTGTTGGTTGTTGAAAAATAAGATTCAGGATATGATCGACGTTGGAGAATTTGAATTTGATCCTCCGGGGACTCCTAATGTCATCCCTGCTCCTCTGCCTAATCATGACGAGACTGTTAATGCTGTAGAAGATGCTGATAGCGATTGCGACCCGGATAGCTGGATTTTCCCAACAATTGGTGACAGACTCAATAATTGGAAAGCTGAAGACACTATCCCGATTTCCTTTAGTCAGGAGTAATTGTTATTGCTATTTTAGCATTTTAAAGCATTGTGTCTATGCCCGGGGCACAATAGCTAATTTTTCAAGGGTTTTGTCATTTTCATAAGCATATTCACATTCAATGAATCAATGGACTTTTTGCATTCAAATATTGCGCTCTTTATCCTTCCTGTCATCTTTTAAACAAAGCTATGTATTCTTACACACACTCACGTAACAAATTACCGATCCATATCCACTCTGGATCCTATTGATAGTAATTCTGCTACTGTTCATTATGACTTTGAAAATCCGATCTACCAAGCCGAGGATGGAAGTTAGGAAGATTGTGAAGTACCTGAGAACTTGCCAGACTACTGCAAGAAGAAAGGACTATTCAGCCGCATGAGGCATCGATCGAAATTGTGAATCTGGACCACGTCGCCCGATTTAGCTCCCATTTGACCGCTACTTGCAAATCCATCTCCAAATTACTGAGACAAAATCAAGAAGTATCTCCAAGAACCTCCAATTCTGATGCCACCAATTGAAGGAGGACCTCTAATCATGTACTTGACCGTGTTAGAAAATTCAATGGGGTGTGTGCTGGGGCAACATGACGAGTCTGGTCGAAAAGAGCATGCAATATACTACCTTAGCAAAAGGTACCGACTGTGAAACAAGATACTCACAGCTCGAGAAAGCTTGTTGTGTTTTGGCTTGGGCTGCTCGCCGACTAAGACAGTATATGTAGAATCATACCGCTTTATTGATTTCTAAGATGGATCTTATCAAATACACATTTGAGAAACCTGCTGTCTCCTGAAAGAGCTATCACTGATAATGGTGCTAATCTGAACAATAAGATGATTACTGAACTCTGCACGCAGTTCAAAATAAAACACCATAATTCCGAAGCGGCGGCTTGGTAATAAAGCGTATCATTCTACCACAAGGTGATTCTAGAGGCAAATGGACTCCCACATACGAAGGGCCATTTGTAGTTAAGAAGGTATTCTCTGGTGGAGCCATGATACTTGCTACAATGGATGACGAAGAATCCCCGCATCCCGTGAACACGGACATAGTTAAAAAAATACTACGCATGTACACCCGGCAAGTCGAAAACCTGAAAAGGCGGCTTGGGCAAAAAAGGGTATCCTGGTGGACTGAAAACCTGAAAAGGCGGTCCAGGCAAAAATTAGGGATTAAAGCGTATGACTATGTCCCGTTCTCGGTCAGCTTCACCCAAATCAAAGGGATTGAACAAGCCAATCGCTTTTATCCAACAGCAGGAGATGAGAGGCTTGAAGACATAATGACAGTAGTGGAATTAAAATCGATGGGACTTTTTCTGCATAGCTTTCTCTTTGTTTCCTTGACAATTTCCTCTTACTAGGATTTCTGTCTCCCTGTACACGAATTGCCTGTTTATAGGCCCTCTTTCAAAATCGATACAATTTTACGTCCAAAGAAATGCTTTTGTTTTACTTCCTCTGTTTTGTTTGCATAAATGTCCATTGATTTAGTTTGAATTAATATATGCATTTGAACATGATTGATGTTTACCGAAAATACATGCATAAAATAGCAACCACAGTTACTAAAAGACTTTAGGATCGTGGATAAGGTCGAACCATGCTTTCCGATGAATCCGGTTACAAATTCTTTCCCCAACGAAAACCAGCTATTTCCCAGAAGAGGTCGACATCACCAGACAGACTAGTCATCTCTTCTATCCCCAGCTAGGCTCTGTTGAGTGTTTCCACCATCAGACAGAAATCAAGTATCCCCAGCTAAGAAAGGGCCATCAATACAAATATCTCCAACCAGAATATTGGGAGTTATTTTCCCCTGGCAAAAGTTTCAGACACATAATCCATTCATGCATCATTTCGCATCATATACATGCATATAATGTTCGCATTTATTTCAGACGCATAATTCATTCATTACATCATTTCACATCATATACATGCATACATTGTTCGCATTTATTTTCAGAAGCATAAAACATCTCATGCATCATGACACGGCATGAAGCTAACTTTATTTTTCAGGTTAATTATCCTCTTGATACAGTCAAAACAAAGATCCATTCAGACAGACATCCTATCGATTACATTCAAGGTTCAGATACATATTTCAGATATACTCCATGTCAACATTCATTCTGATATCCGCCCAATGGTGGCATCTTTAAGCCCACCCCAGATATTCATTGCAAATACAACATATACAAATACTATCAGATATAGCCTAGCGTACGGTTCATTCTGATTCAGCTCAACATATGACTCCTTCAACTCAGATACGATCTAGCGTACGATCCATTATGACCTTCAACTACTCCAATACGGTCTAATGTACGACCCAGTTGGACCTTCAAATCCTCAGATGCTACCTAGCATACGGTACATTCTGAAGTGTAGTCTGGCGTGTGGCTACCCCCTTCATCATCAGAAACAGCCTAACGGACGACTCGTTCTGCTGCTCAGAGACGGTCTAGCGTACGACCTATTTGGACGTTCATCCCCTCAGATGCTACCTAGCGTACGGTACATTTCTGAAGTGTAGTCTAGCGTACGACTACCCCTTTCATCATCAGATTCAGCCTAACGGACGGCTCATTCTGCTCAGAGACGGTCTAGCGTACGACCCGTTTGGATGTTCATTCCCTCAGATGCTACCTAGCGTACGGTACATTTCTGAAGTGTAGTCTAGCGTACGACTACCCATTTCATCATCAGATTCAGCCTAACGGACGGCTCATTCTGCTCAAATACGGTCTAATGTACGACCCAGTTAGACCTTCAAGTCCTCAGATGCTACCTAGCGTACGGTACATTTCTGAAGTGTAGTCTAGCGTACGACTACCCCTTTCATCATCAGATTCAGCCTAACGGACGACCCTTTCTGCTACTCAGATACGATCTAGCGTACGATCGGTCTGACCTTTACTTCTCCGGATGCAGCACAATGGATGGCTCATTCTGCTACTCAGATACGATCTAGCGTACAATCGGTCTGACCTTTACTTCTCCGGATGCAGCCCAATGGACGGCTCATTCTGCTACTCAGATACGATCTAGCATACGATCCATTCTGACCCTTATATCTCAGATACAGCCTAATGGACAACCCATTCTACTACTCAGATACGATCTAGTGTATGATCCATTCTGATCTTTCCTCCCCGGCGAGGTCATCCGCCTAATGAACGACTCACTCTGCTATTCAGATACGGTCTAGCGTATGATCCATTCTGATCCCTTATCCCCAGCAACGTATAACACACTCCGACTCCCCAGCGAAGTCGACAGCCTAATGGATGACTCACTATACGGTCTAGCGTATGACCCGGTATGACACCCATGTCTTCAGATATCGTCTAACGTACGACACAATCTGAAGTTCTCATCATCAAACTTCCTGGATGGCATCTTTAAGCCCATCTCCATCAAGACTAATTGACAAGTGCAAATTTTTGGGGCATTCTAGTGTTCAATAATCTTCCACCTCCAGACCACGAATGGCATACTTGCCATCCTAACTCTCTCGGTTCAAGAATATTGAACAGGGGCAGCTATCATACCCCAAAATTTGCCCATTAATCTTGCAAAACATTTCTCGAAGCACTCCAACTTATTTTGCAAGGCACTGACCTTAAAGGAACAAAAGCCCAGCTCACAACAGACCCAATCCAGAAAAAGGCCCAAACTAGCTTGCTCGCTAGGCGAGCAACTCCTTCGCCTAGCGAAGCTTGCGATATATCAGAATTTTCGGGCTTCATTCTGAGCCCATTAGGTCACCACAATCACTATAAATACCGACACTTCAGTCACGAAAATGGACGAAAACGAAAACGGAGAAAGGAGAACCCTAGCAAGCAAACCCTAACGCTCCCAGACGGCAAACCCTGGAGGCAAACCCTAAAGGAACCCAACGGCATCAAGGTTACCTCTGCCCAATTCAATCCGATTTGTCAATCCCAGGTTGCAATTCAATTTGCAAACAGGTTTGCATTGCTATTACCGCCTTATGTTCTTAATTTGCATGTGGCATTATGATTAAATTTATGAAAATATCTTAAGTCTGGCATGTGAATTTTTAGTACGTATCTGAATACCTCAAATGATTAACCATGTAATTGCTGTAATGAAAGCCATAAAGCATAAATTTGGCTGAAATTGTATTGTTATCAAAACCGGAATCCGCAGCCGCTCGCTAGCACATCGCTAAGCGAGCATGCATCGAGTATTCGCTAAGCCTTCGCTAGGCGAAGCAGGAGCGAACGTAACAGTAGTTGACTTTTCTGTTCTGATTTTTTTGCTCATCTGACATGTTTTATCATGGCCATGCATGGTTTATCTGATCCTATTACTGCTGTGATTTCTTTTGTGGTGTGATTCTCGATTGCACCCTGATTTGGTATTCTGACATGTTTGCTGAGTTTTGTAAAGGTTCACATATCCCCGGAAAAGATAGCTTGGTAGGTATTCCACTTTATTTGTGGGATACCCTTGTGGAGATTCACCTTACATCACTTAACTGATTTTAATGTATTAATTTTTATGTGGAGACCCACCCTAAATTACCTAGCTGATTTTAATGTATTGATTTCATCGATTTTAATGTGGACCTAATTACTTAATCGATTACGGCTATCTAATTAATTGTAAAACTTTGCCTTTAAATATGCGATCTTGGATCTCTCTTTGTTACCCTACGATATTACGGTATTATGGTCATGTCCCGCGAATGTGGGGATGCACTTAGCAAAGACCCTTCGGTTAAATCATCATAGTCCCTCGAATGTTGCCTTTGTCCCTCGATGACCCTTCGGTATAGCCTACGGTTAAATGATGATCGTCCCTTCGAATGCTAAGGTATCCTTACAAATGTTGCCTTCAATGACCAATCGATGACCCTACGATGACCCTTTTACATCGAAAGGATAAAACTACTTACTTCTCAATAGTAAGGACAGTTTTACCCTCATAAGGATAGGAAATGCCCATAAAGACCTTGGGTAGGTATAACTCCTAAATGCTTGCTCACAACTAAAACTACTTTTCACACCTCACACTTTTCAAAACCTCCATTAGAAAATCACCACTTGGCATACATTCGTACTAGAATCATTGTCAAGTTATATATTTCTAAACAGCTTTCAAAATTAAACGAGATAAATACTTTGTATACATTCGTACAAGAATCATTACAAAGTTAAACTCTCTTTTCAAAACATTTTCTAAACAGCTCTCACACACTTTTTCAGACAAGAAAAACATAAGTGATCAAGCAATTAAGAGCCCATGGATAACCATGGATACAAAGGGTGCTAACACCTTCCCTTTGTATAATGTACCTCCCGAACCCAAAATCTAAATTAAGGTCTTTCCTGTTCTTTTCCTCCTTTCCTTATTGGATGAAAGAAAAGTCGGTGGCGACTCTTGCTATCCGCGACATTTGCTTTACAAAGCAAAAACACAAAAAGTCAGTTCACCGTATGACAACATGCATATTTTATTTTTTAAAAGTCTGATAATAAAACAATTAAATGCTTTTTGTTCTCTTTAAAATTTAACTAAAATAATAGCCAAAGAAAATAAATTAAACATAACTTTTTTATTTTATTTTTTTCTAACATAATCTAAACATAAACATAACTAAATTAACCTTTTTTAATATCTCTTATAACATAATTTTAAATTATAATGAAAATAAATAAATTAACTATTTTTTTTTTAAAAAAAATTTATAACACAATCTAAAAATGATAATCAAAATAACTAAATTAATTTTTTTATATTTCTTATAACAATCTAAAATAATGATGAAAACAACTAAATTAATCTTTTTAATAATTTTTATAACATGATCTAAAACTAATGATGAAAATAATTAAATTAATTTTTAATGATTTTTGTAACATGATCTCAAACTAAAATAAAATAAAGGGTAAACTTATTATTTTTGGAATTTTATGACATGATCTAAAATTAAAGAGAAATAAATGGTAGGTTTTTTTTGGAGTTTCTACGAGATGATCTAAAATTAAAAGAAAATAAATGGTAAGCTCTTTTTGGAATATTTTTATGACATAATCTAAAATTAAAAATAAAATAAATGGTAAACTCTTTTTTGACATTGGCATGATGATCTTCAAATTCTTTTCCTTCATTCTCATCGTTGAACGCAACCCTCTTGAATCCACTACTCACTTCTCCTTTTCTTTCATTGGTATGGGTCGTGACATTGGAAATCCAAGGTGGTATCTCAATGCTCTTACCAGGAAACAATGATAGCTCATTAGCCACATCCCTGACATCTTCCTTGTGGTACAAAACCTTGAGGGGTCTCAAGGGTCCTTTCCCTTTCTCATTACCTGGCTCAGAAATCAAGGTATATGTACCTGAGCCTTCCTCCTTGAGTGTTAGTGACCCTATGTCAATCAATCCTCGTAGTTTGAGCTTAAAACTCTTGCATTCCTCGATGGGGTGCCCCATTGTCCCAGTATGGTATCCACACTTGATCTTCGGATGATCTTCTTCAAAGACTAAGCTCTTTTTGTTAAACAGTCCCCGTACCAAGGCTTTTAGCGCTAAGCAAGAATCCAGGTCATGTCCCAATGCCCCTTTATGGAATTCACATGTTGCATTTGGATTGTACCATGGCAAGTATGGTGACACAGGTGTGAGAGCTCGAGGGGTCACCAAAGCATTTTGGATCAGTTGCGGGTAGAGCTTGCTATATGGCACCGGAATCGAGTCATTGTGATCCTTGTTCCTCTTGTTCTGATTCTGATTTTTGTTCTGAACCTGACTTTGGTGATTTTGAGGAGGAATAGCCAGAGGATGTTGATGATGACGTCTTGAGGGAGGTCTATATACTGGTAAATGAGGAGTTGCCACATGGAATTTCCCTTGACTTGGGGTAACACCAGATGGATGTGGAGTAATAGCTCTCTTTGTTGCAGCAATGTATATTGGGTGACCCTCTTTTCCCAACAAGACTTGCAGGGTTTCCAAGACCCATCTCATTTGGCTCTTCAAAAGATTAAGTTCCTCCTTCAATACTTCTTGGCCTTTCCTTAGCTCGTCCATCATCTCCTGAGACATGGTTCTTTGTTCTAAACGCGTGTTGAGAATCACTTTGCTTCACGGACAAAGGATGGATGAGTTTTTTTTATTTTGTCTGGAAAATGACATGCATTATGATGCGATGCAAATGCAATGGAATGCGAATGAATGCAATGCAAGCCATGCACATTTGTTTTTTTCATACACGGGTTCAAAAGTCTGAGGTACTGATAAATTTGATTGCTTTTCCAAAACGGGGTTCTCACCGGATATGGTCTAGGGCTTTGTTACAAAGGATCCCCAGAGTCATTGATTCACAAGAATGTTTGACGCTTACGGGAAATACTTTCCGGTCGTCAACTCCATCAAGGGAATCTATTCTGGGTGAGGTTCTCGTACCGACCCTTACGAAGTATTCACCTCGGGAGTCCGTACTACGCAACCATCGACTGGGTTCTAGACAGGGTACTCAGAGTCAT
The DNA here is from genome assembly GCF_024323335.1 of Lathyrus oleraceus. Classification (NCBI taxonomy): domain Eukaryota; kingdom Viridiplantae; phylum Streptophyta; class Magnoliopsida; order Fabales; family Fabaceae; genus Lathyrus; species Lathyrus oleraceus. The sequence continues at coordinate 174,887,901 of NC_066582.1, forward strand.
GGATTCAAAAGACTGTTTGACGCTTACGGAAAATACTTTCCGGTCATCAACTCCATCTAGGGAATCTATTCTGAGCGAGGTTCTCGTATCGATTCTTACGAAGTATTCACCTCGGGAATCCATACTACGCAACCATCATTTCTAGTTGGCCAAAGGTTTAATGTTCTAAAAAAGTCCTTAGAGTCATGGACCCCTTTGAAACATCAACGCTTACGAGGTATACACCTCGGGCGACAATATTTGCAAAAGAATCTACTCTAAGTGAGGTTCTCGTACCGACCCTTACGAAGTATTCACCTCGGGAGTCCGTACTACTCAACCATCGTCTTATCTTATGTTTTTTCACTCTAGACTCGGGTGTAGAGTCTTTCCCACATGGTTTGCAATCAAGATCCAAGTACCCAACATGGTGGAACCAATATACAACAAATATCAATATAACAATAAAGATATTAAAAAGCAAAAAATAATGGAAAGCCACATAATTAAACAAACAAAGGCACACAGACGTCCTAACTAGGCTTGACTCGCTTAGGATTTACAAAAGTCGTCCCCAGCAGAGTCGCCATCTGTCGCACCTCGAAAAATGGGGATACGACTTCAAAGCGAAGCGCAATCGCACGCTCGCTATGATGGACTGAACAGAGTCGCCATCGAACTTTATTTATTCCTAAAAAGGAAAGGGGAAATATCGATAAAACCCAAGACAAAATGACAATGATTATTGGTCGTCGCAACCAAATTAGGGTTCGGGAGTCGATTACGCAAGGGGAAGGTATTAGCACCCCTCACGTCCGTTGTACTCAACGGGAACCATTAGGTCAGTTGTGTGCATTAATGTTAGTTTGAAATGTTAGGCTTTTCAATTTATTAGGTGGGAAAGAAAGAATATAAGAGAAAAGAAATGTTTTTGGATTTTTTTAACGAAGGACTAAACCTAAGTTTTTTATTAGTGGGCCTGACAAGATTTATAAATCCTGCTCCTACGTATCTCAAAAGAGAAATCAAGGCTTACGTAGTTCTGGGTAAAAAAATGTTTGTTTGTTTGTTGATTTTAGCGAAAGCTATATTGTATTAATCGACGAAAACATTATTTTACCCAAAACAGATGAGGAGTGGACGCATACCACACATCGAACGGATTTATAAATCTACATTCGGAAAAGCGTCACTTATCTCGGCTCAACAATCGTGGACGAAACATTGTTTTTTATCACTTAAGACAATATATCTTTCATTTATGAAAAAGGTTCTTTGATTAGTCACACAACGGCGGAAAAAGGGTTTGATTGGTTGGCTGTATTTTGAGTGATGGCGAGAACTTGGATGAGCGAGATATACATCTCGAATCCTAGCCTCAGGAGTGCACGGTATACACCATGTTCCATTTCCATCTTTATTGAAAGAGGTTAAGATATGAATTAAGTAGTTTGGAATTTGATTGAGAAAGGGTTTGAAGAAACCGCATTGACAATTTTAGACGATGGCGAGAGCTAAGATTGGCGAGGCATACGTCTCGAATCTTAACCTCAGGAGTGCATGGTATACACCATGTTCCATTTCCACATTTATTGAAAAAGTGTTAAATAAGATTTAGGTATCTTAGATTTGATTGAGAAAGGGTTTGACGAAACCACATTGACAATTTTAGACGATGGCGAGAGTTAAGATTGGCGAGGCATACGTCTCGAATCTTAACCTCAGGAGTGCATGGTATACACCATGTTCCATTTCCACCTTTACTGGAAAAATGTTAAGTAAGAATTAAGTATTTTGGTTTTGTTGTGAAAATGACTTGACCCTAGATCAAGTGTTGATGGATGTTTTAAGAGAAATTTGAATGAGTGTTTGAGAAGACAAAGTGGATAAATTTGGATGATGGCGAGAGCTAGGATTGGCGAGATATACATCTCGAATCCTAGTCTCAGGAGTGCGTGGTATACACCACGTTCCACTTCCATCTTTATTGAAAAGGTCTTGAATATGAATTAATATTTTTTGAGTTTTTATTAAGAAAAAGTGGCTTGACGTTGAATCAAGCGTTTGGTGAAAGTTTGAAAGAAATGGAATAGAATAGGAGGGAGGAATGAATTGATTTGTTTATTGAGAAAACACTCGACGTTGGATCGAGTCATATTTTTGTAATTTTTTGAAATTGTTGATTTTATTCTTGTGTTAGTAGCTAAATACACAGTCAAGCAATAAAGAAATAAAACAGTACCAAATTATTACACATCGGGGGAGTGGGGTACATTTTGTCAAATGGGGATTAAAAAAACTCATGAAATAATTAAATCGGACCAAAACAACAAATAATGCATGAGTGTAAGTGCAAGAGAACCGACTCATTGTAAGAAAGCCCAAGAGTAAGCTATGTGAGGTTGATGGCGATGCTTAAAAGCAATCGACTTACAAGGGTATAAAAATGGGCTCGATATTAAATCGAGAAAAATATGATTTTTATAGTTTTCAAATGGTTTCGAATGTATGATGAAATTAAAAGAAATCAAATTTGCATCATTAAACAATAATAAAAAACTATGAGTAATAGAGCATAAACATAAAAGAAAATGTTAAAAGAAAATAAAAATGCTACACATAGAGGTATCGAACCCACTACACTAAAGACCTAGAAACCACCCCTCTCCACCAGACCACTCATGACTAGTTATTATTTTAATACTAATTTGGATATATAAACCAGAATGGGTTAAAATCAAAATTAATTAAAAAAATAAAATTAAAATGGAATGGTCTGTTAGATTACTCATTAAAATAAAGGAGGAAATCCTAAATGGTGACCCTAGCCGCCTGGCTGTTGGATCTTTGGGACTAATAACTAGTACATTACTAGGGAACACAAAAAAACAATGCATTAATATCCACTTATTAAAAAAAAACAAAAGAAGATTAAACATATTAAGTTTTTAATGGCTTTAATGTTTGTTGTTTTTTTTTTTTAAAAATGAAATAAATAAAAAAAGGGAATCGTGAGATGTACAGTGACAGAAAGAAAAAAAAATCTTCAACCTCGTCCTCTCATCATCTCCGACCTCTCTCTCCCTCAACTCTCATCACCTCTCCATCGCTCTCCCTCAACTCTCAGCGTCTCCCGTTCCTCTCACCAAAACCCTCTCTCACATACCAAAGATCATGGCTGAAACATAAAACAGGGAACTCACCTTCGGACCTTCGACGGCGACGACAGCTCGGATAACGATCGACCCTTTCCACTTCGCCTCCCTCAATCGGTTTCTTTTTGATTTCCGGATTCAGGTTCTTAGTGGAATTTTTTGCCGTTTTCTTCTTCTCTCAAATTTTTCGTCCCCCCTTTCTGAAACGATTCGCCTCTCCTTTTTATGCTCACAGATTAGGGTTTTCAATTGGTACGATGGAGCTCAAAAAAGGGGAAATTTCCAGAAGAGCTTTTTGATGCTCAGAATTGGAGTGCCTTCTTTGATGATTGGACTTGAAAAAGGTAATCTGAACCACGCTTTCTCCAATCGTTTTGTCTTAATGCCAAATTGGGATATCCTTCTGAAATTTGAAATTCTACTGTTGCCAATGCTAACTCCTCTGTGTTTTACTGCAGTGAAACTTTGGGGTAGTGGATGAGTAACTTCGGTTTAGCCTCACCAGAAGGTTCAAGATTTTGGAAACTCTAATTTGGTGCAACACGATGGGTTGTCTCTACATTGGATGGGTGCCTAAGACGCGAGTTGAAACATGTCAACCGACTCTATCAGGTCCAAGCTTCGCCAATCCAAAATCAGAAACTTTAGCATGAAATTTTTTTGTCCAAGAGGATGTTGCTGCTCTTAAAATCTCTATGAGTCACTGGAGGACTGACATGTTCATGAAGATATTCCAAACCCTTGGCAGCTTCAAGTGCTATTCTCAATCGAGTTTCCCAATCTAAATTAACAGACGTGACACTCGAAATGTTATTGCTGACAGGATAAAGATGTTCTTGCAAGCCACCATTCGTCATAAATTCATACACCAACAGCTTATGATTATGATCAGAACAGTATCCAAGCAATGCAAGCAAATATGGTGAATGCAAACCGGCTTAGCAATTCCCGTTTATTCTTTCTCATGACGCAGTTGAATCATCATTTGAGAGAGAGAAACTGCTAAAGTTTTGGGTACGTCTTCTATCTATTGTAATCAATTTTGTATGCTTTTCATCTCCATGTGTTCCTTTTTGCTTGCATGACATGATTTCAACACAGCCTCTATTCTTGCTTGCAGATTCAGTCATTCCTGGCAGGTGTTAGCAGGGTCCTGTAAACTGGATATCCAAAGGACTTTGGACACTATTTTGGTGGCTGATTCTCAGACATTCTTGATTGAGAGGTCCGCACGAATAGCAGCATGATCTTTCTTACAAAGTCCCCCAATTGGTAAATGAATTTATCTACAATTTCAAGCCTTTATAGTACATTATTGTTGTCTGGATATGCAAAACCAACATACTGTTCTAAAGTGTTTTCTATGACAGATGGGTCATCAATAACCAATTTCCCCAACTGTTCTTCAATTAGTGAAAGCCTCGCAATTAGTGAATAATGCGTAGCAAGCCCACAGGAAGCCATCTCTACTCCGTTGAGCTTCTCCCCTATCAGAGCCAAGTACTCTCCTAAGTGACCAGGTAGACGTGAAAGGTAACAAAGATGTTGCAGCCTCGGGATGTTCCAGGGATTGAAATTCCTGCCCCACCACCCAAGGTAATGCCATTTTACAAGTTTTGATTATCTTTTCTTCGTTTGCAGCAGGCTTGTGTATTGTGCAGATGTCCATTTTGGTCCAGACTTGGTTCAGCGTGTTAATGTTTGCAGGTTCATGAAAATGGATTTGATGAGTTTGAACTCTGACTTGTTGAATGTGCGGTTTGGATAGTGACCAATGTGATTAATTTTTGCAGGTTATGGCTGGTGTGAAGGAAACTCTTTGATGTCCACTGCCTGTTTCTGTGAATTTATGGGAGCTAAAGACTTGCTTAAAGGCTTTTCTGTCGCGTGCCTGCGGGTTCGAAGAGAGACCTCTGCTTTGTTGAGAAACACACGTGCTAGAACAAACCGCTCAACATGAATTGCCTATCATTGCTACGAAAATGATGAGTCCGTTCATGGACCTCAGCTGGAGTTTTAAGGTCGTTTGAGCGAGCTACCTTGTGAAGCGTGCAAATCAATTGGGATTGAAGATTAGGGTAACCTGGTATGAAATCTGCCTCCTTTTGCATGGAATAGATCATAAGTACGAGGATACGTTGGAAATGCTTCACCAGTTTTGAACTGTTCCTAAAAGCCCTATGTCATATATGATCTTGAGTGTGTTTGGCCCATTTTCAGGTGCTACATTCATAACCCAAACATCTTTGCCCTTTCAAAGCAGCTGGTCAGAGTAATGTGAGATGCAGGCTTTCATTTTAGCTCCCCAAACAACATCAGTATCATCAACAGAACTGTAGAGTGGAGGCGGTGTATCAGGCTCTCTTTTTAAGTAACAATCATTTGTGAGAGGCTTGACCCATATGACAGTCTGGTTTTTCTGGTGCGAGGTTGCAGGTGAAAATGAAATCAGAGTTGGAGATGATGGATGATAGGTTTTTCAGGGTATGAAATGTGAGTGAGTTCCAAGTGAATGAATCAGTTATGATGAAATATATAGGTTGTTGGTTAGGAATTGGTTGAATTGAAATTGAATTCTGTTAGACACTCAGTCGGAAAAACCGGTTATCAATTGTTGAAGGTTGGATCAATATTGAAGGTTGATTGTAAGGTTATTATGCTTTGGTTTTGGTTTGTCATTTATGCTTTTGTATGACCATTTGATGTTGGATCTGTTTTGGACAGGAAGCTGACTTGTTGCAGGAGGTGAGCTTTATTGTTGAATGTTGTGATAAGGTGAAATTCTAACCCTTCCTTGTTGATTAACATAACATGGATTAGTGTTAATCTCTGTGAACTGATGGCTCATCGTGTTCCTGCTTCAGTGTTGTTGTTATTGTGAGAGGAAGAACCAGAACCGTCAAGAAACATGGGAGCACTAGTGTTGATGTCTTGAAATGAGAGACTAGGCCTTGAAGATGGGGGGTTATTGTGGTAGAGGAAAGGGTGTTGAAGATGAGAAGAATCATAAGAAGAGTTTTGTGGAGGATAATGGTAAGTAGTACTATCACGATGAGAGGTTGGGGTGAGTGTTGTAGTGTTAATATCAGTATCAAGACTAGTGCTATTTTTAGTCATTGATAAGATTGATGAAGTAGCAACAGCAACAGCAGAAACAGAATCTGTGTTTGTTGTTTTCAAAACTTCCACAGGCTTTCTTGAACGGTTTTTACCTCTATGCATGTGTCTCTCACAGTACTTGAATCTGGATGTGCTTCTTTATTGGTTTCAGGTGATACCGTAACTGCAAATGCTTCATTCTGAATTTTGGGTGACGGCGGTTAGAAGAAATGCAGAATTGGCATGTCTACTGTGCCTCTTCTGATTCCGTGAGCTCAGAAGATTCTGTCTACACACTCGAGATGTGTATGACCGGCTTAGACCGAGAGAAAGCCTCTGTTTTCTTTAAAGAACAAACAGGTTCGGCTGCCGAGATGACCGTCAACTTTGGCATTAGGAAAATTCTTCCAAATTCTGAAATTTGTGACTTTGATTTTGAACCTTGTGGTTATTCAATGAATTCTGTTGAGGGGCATTTTATGATGTTATTGACAAGGATGTTATTTCTTGGAATTTCGTCATAGCAGCATGTGCAAACAATGGTAACGTTGAACTTGGTTTCACGTTTTTGCAGCATGTGTCAAGTTTTTGGAACACTCACTTGTAAACAAAATTGATGAAGTCTCTTCTCCTAACACATATTATGAACAATATATTTCTCAATTGTTCATGTTCATTAGGATTGTACTTGTAGGATCTATGTAATATGATGTACTTGTGAGAAAATGTTGTGAAATGTAATTTGGAGCATGACTTTGTAGCTTATGGAAATGGATATGGATTTTGGATATGGATTTAAAAATAGAGTTGGGTTATTGGATATTTGATTATAAAATGGATGTGGATTTTTAGGAATAATCCAATATTAGTTTGAATATCAATTTAATTAATAATAACAAATCAGCAAAAACCAAATTAAAAACAAATTAATCTATAATTCATTTAAAATTACTTGGATATCAACTCTAACATTCATTTGGAAATTAAAATCGATTAGAGTTTGAATCATTAGTAAAATAAACAATTAAGATTAAATTGAAATTTGGAATTAAACTTAATTCGAAATTAAAATCAAATTGAAAATTAAAAAAAAGTCAAATAATTAAAATCCATTTTATAATCAAAAGCACCATGATCAAAAAAAAAACCTAGACAATGACCAATGTGTAACAAAAATATGGATTTGGGAATGAATGTATGCAAATGAACTTTTAGGCCAAGTGCCAAACAAAATAAAAAAATTCAGGACCAAAATCGGGGTATGACACTTATTATATCGATTGAGGAACTCACCTTTACAACTATGTTTCAGGTAACGAGCAGTGATTGAGTAGAAGCTAGTGCTTGGAGTCTAGTGTAGTTCCTTAGTGGGTCATGCTCTGGTATATGTAACATCGGGACGGGATGTTTTACTTTGTTTTCATCTTTGGTTGTTGAACAATTTTACATGTAATGTGTTACATGGTCTGTATGTTGTTAGATTTCTATCCGCTGCGAATTGTGCAATGTTTTATTTTGATTAATAAATGAGCATGACAGGTTATTTTGGTGAATGGTGTGAAGTTTCAAGTGTGACACCCTGAAATTGCATATCTACTCTGATTCATATTTTGTTGTTTTAATTAATTATTGGGGTATTTTAGAAGGGTGTTACATTAGTGGTATCAGAGCATAGTCGGTCGAGTCGAGTCGTAATTATTCTGTTTCCCTGTATGTGATAGGTGTTGTGTAACCCTATCAGTACTTATTGTTTTAGCTTGTTGGATTAACTCAGAATAGAGATGGCTGGAAGAGGTAGAGACGATGCTGCGATTGCTGAGGCCCTGGGTATGCTAGCTGGAGTACTTGGAGGGAATCCGAATGTTGTGGGATTGGGAGCTGCTCGTCAACTGAGTGAGTTCCAGAGGAACAATCCTCCAATGTTCAAGGGAGCATACGATCCAGATGGTGCTCAGAAGTGGTTGAAGGAGATCGAGAGGATCTTCCGAGTGACTGAGTGTGCCGATAACCAGAAGGTCAGGTTCGGTACGCATATGCTGTCAGAGGAAGCAGATGATTGGTGGGTTGCTGCCCGCACTGAGTTGGAAGCTGCTGGGAGTGCTGAGATCACTTGGGCGGTGTTCAGAGAGAGATTCCTGAGGAAGTACTTTCCAGAGGATGTCAGAGGAAAGAAAGAGATAGAGTTCTTAGAATTGAAGCAGGGCAACCGGTCTGTTACTGAGTATGCTGCTAAGTTCACAGAGCTGTCGAAGTATTACACTCCCTATGATGAGGCTACTGGGGAATTTTCAAAATGTGTGAAGTTTGAGAACGGGTTACGTCCCGAGATCAAGCAGGCTATTGGGTATCAGCGGATTAGAGTGTTTTCTGACTTGGTTGACTGTTGCAGGATTTTTGAATAGGATACCAAGGCCAGAGCGGAGAGCTATCAGCAGAGGGTTGATAGGAAAGGCAAGAATCAAAATGATCGTGGGAAGCCGTATGCAGCTGGCAAAGGTTTCCAGAGACAGAGTGGGATGAAGAGACCTAGTGGGGGAGACTCCAGTGCCCCTGCTAAGTGTTACAGATGTGGTCAGGCTGGACATCATATCTATGAGTGTACCAGTACTGAGAAGAAGTGTTTCAAGTGTGGCAAAGGTGGTCACTTGGCTGCAGAGTGCCGGTTGAAGACTATGACTTGTTTCAACTGTGGAGAGGTGGGTCATATCAGTCCACAGTGTCCTAAGCCGAAGAAAGAGAACCAGTCGGGAGGCAAGGTCTTTGCTTTATCGGGTTCTGAGACTTCTGCAGATGATCGTTTGATCCGAGGTACGTGTTATATTAATGGCTTTCCTCTTGTAGCTATTATTGACACAGGTGCGACTCATTCCTTTATATCTTTGGATTGTGCTGTGAAACTTAAATTAGAGATATCTGAGATGCATGGGAGTATGGTGATTGATACTCCTGCGAAGGGTTCAGTGACTACTACTTCAGTTTGTTTGAATTGTCCTTTGAGTATTTTTGGTAGAAACTTTGGGATGGACCTCGTGTGTCTTCCACTAGTGCAGATTGATGTTATCCTGGGTATGAACTGGTTGGTGTTTAACCGAGTTTATATCAACTATTTTGATAAGACTGTGATCTTTCCTGAGATTGGGGAAGGAAAGAGTTTGTTTCTATCAGCAAGGCAGGTGAATGAGGCAGTAGCAGATGGGGCAGAGTTGTTTATGCTGTTAGCGACTGTGGAGGCTAAAGATAAACTGGTGATTTGCGATCTAGCCGTGGTGTGTGACTTTCCTGATGTGTTTCCTGAGGAAGTGAATGAATTACCGCCAGAGCGTGAAGTTGAGTTCTCGATTGATTTGGTACCTGGTACTAGGCCGATATCGATGGCTCCGTACCGTATGTCTGCTGTTGAGTTAACTGAATTGAAGAGTCAGCTGGAAGATCTGTTGGATAAGAAATTTATTCGTCCGAGTGTGTCACCGTGGGGCGCACCAGTGTTATTGGTTAAGAAGAAAGAAGGTACTATGAGGTTGTGTGTGGACTACAGGCAACTGAATAAAGTGACGATCAAGAATCGATATCCTTTGCCGAGGATTGATGATTTGATGGATCAGTTGGTTGGTGCGAGTGTGTTCAGCAAAATAGATTTGAGATCGGGGTATCATCAGATACGTGTGAAAGCTGAGGATATTCAGAAGACTGCTTTCAGAACAAGGTATGGACATTATGAGTATTCTGTAATGCCTTTTGGTGTGACTAATGCGCCTGGGGTATTTATGGAGTATATGAATAGGATTTTCCATCCGTACCTAGACAAGTTTGTTGTGGTGTTTATTGACGATATCTTGGTGTATTCGAAATCTGAAGAAGAGCATGCTGAACATTTGAGAGTGGTTTTAGGAGTTCTACGAGAAAAGAAGTTATTTGCTAAACTGTCCAAGTGTGAATTTTGGTTAGAAGAGGTTAGTTTTCTTGGTCATGTGGTTTCAAGAGGTGGTGTTGCTGTTGATCCTTCTAAGATAGAAGCGGTATCTAAGTGGGAAGCTCCGAAGTCAGTTTCTGAGATAAGGAGTTTTCTTGGACTTGCAGGTTATTATAGGAAATTCATTGAGGGATTTTCTAAGTTGGCGTTACCGTTGACGATGTTGACTAGAAAGGGGCAAGCGTTTGTTTGGGACTCAAAATGTGAAAAAGGTTTCCAAGAGTTAAAGAGAAGGTTAACTACTGCTCCTATTCTGATATTACCAAGTCCGTCGGAACCATTTGAGGTTTACTGTGATGCTTCATTGTTGGGTTTGGGTGGTGTTTTGATGCAGAATAAGCAGGTTGTAGCCTATGCTTCGAGACAACTGAAGGTTCATGAGAGGAACTATCCGACACACGATTTAGAGTTGGCAGCTGTGGTATTTGTTCTGAAGTTATGGAGGCATTACTTGTACGGGTCAAGATTTGAGGTTTTCAGTGACCATAAAAGTTTAAAGTATTTGTTTGATCAGAAAGAGCTGAATATGAGACAGAGGAGATGGTTAGAGTCTCTGAAGGATTATGACTTTGGTTTGAATTACCATCCGGGTAAAGCAAACGTAGTGGCTGATGCATTGAGTCGGAAATCATTGCACGTGTCTATGTTAATGGTTAAGGAATTGGATTTAATTGAGCAGTTTAGAGACTTGAGTTTGGTGTGTGAGAGTACTCACAATAGTGTTAAATTGGGAATGTTGAAGTTAACGAGTGGTATTCTGGATGAGATTAGAGAGGGTCAGAAATCCGATGTGCTTTTGGTTGATAAGTTGACTCTAGTGAATCAAGGTCAAGGTGGTGAATTCAGAGTTGATGAGAATGGTGTTTTGAAATTTGGTAATCGGGTGTGTATTCCGGATGTTACCGAACTTAAGAAGAGTATTCTTGAGGAAGGACATCGTAGTGGCCTGAGTATTCATCCTGGAGCTACGAAGATGTATCATGATTTGAAAAAGTTATTTTGGTGGCCGGGAATGAAAAGAGAAATTGCGAGTTTTGTTTATTCTTGTTTGACTTGTCAGAAGTCGAAGATTGAGCATCAGAAGCCGTCTGGGCTAATGCAACCGTTGGCTATTCCAGAGTGGAAGTGGGATAGTATCAGTATGGATTTTGTTTCTGGTTTACCGAGGACAATTAAGAATTTTGAAGCTATTTGGGTGATTGTTGACAGATTGACAAAATCGGCTCATTTCATTCCGATCAGAATGGATTATCCGTTAGAGAGATTAGCTGAGTTGTATATTGAGAAAATTGTAAGTTTGCATGGTATTCCGTCGAGTATTGTTTCGGACAGAGATCCTAGATTTACATCGAAGTTCTGGGAAGGTTTGCAGAGGGCTTTGGGAACTAAGCTGAGATTGAGTTCTGCATATCATCCGCAGACTGACGGTCAGACTGAGAGGACGATTCAGTCACTGGAGGATCTTTTGAGGGCTTGTGTTTTGGAAACGGGAGGTGCTTGGGATTGTTATTTACCTTTGATTGAGTTTACCTACAACAATAGTTTTCATTCGAGCATTGGTATGGCACCGTTTGAAGCTTTGTATGGTAGGAGGTGTCGGACACCTTTATGTTGGTATGAGTCCGGTGAGAGTGATGTGGTTGGATCGGAGATTGTTCAACAAACTACGGAAAAGATTAAGATGATTCAGGAGAAGATGAGGATTGCTCAGAGTCGTCAGAAGAGTTATCACGACAAGAGGAGGAAGTCACTTGAGTTTCAAGAGGGAGATCATATGTTTCTTCGTGTTACTCCGATAACTGGGGTTAGTCGAGCTTTGAAGTCGAAGAAGTTAACACCTCGATTTATTGGTCCTTATCAGATTTTGGAGAGGATAGGGGAGGTAGCCTATCGTATCGCTTTACCGCCGTCACTTGCGAATTTGCATGAGGTTTTTCATGTGTCTCAGTTGAGGAGGTACATTCCTGATCCGTCGCATGTGGTCCAAGTAGATGATGTACAGGTGAGAGATAACCTGACTGTTGAGACATCACCTATGAGGATCGAGGATCGAGAGTTGAAGCAGTTGCGGGGTAAAGAGATTGCTTTGGTAAAGGTAGTTTGGGGAGGACCAGCAGGTGGCAATGTAACTTGGGAACTGGAGAGTCAGATGAAGGAGTCTTATCCAGAGTTATTCGCTTGAGGTATGTTTTCGAGGACGAAAACTCTTTTAGTGGGGGAGAGTTGTAACACCCCGATAAAATATGATAATTATTTAATTTAAGTTTAATAGTATATTATGATGATAATATGAATGAGAGGGTATTATTTTTCAAAATAAAAGATAAACCATTCATATATATTATTATTAGTATATTTATTAATTTAATTAAATAATTGGAATATTATTGGATTATTATTATTGGAATAATAAAGTTGGAATTGGAACGGTTTTTGGAATCAGTAAAGAGTCCCATTTAGTAAAAAGGTTTTCACAACGTGAAAAGAGAGAAGCGACCAAAAAGTGGAAAAAGGGCAAAAAGGAAGAGCAAGAGAAAAAGGGTTGCAGAAGGGAAAAGCTTGAAGTTAAAGGATTTGCCGGATTAACTCAGGTAAGGGGGGTTTATCGTCGTTTAATGGGTATTATGGGTTAACATGTAATGGGTAGTAATAAGCCATTGAATCGACTCTAATTAGGATGATGAATGCTGCAAATTATGAACTTATGGATGAATGAAATATGGGTTTATAATTGAAGAAAATTCGTAGGAATTGGATGTAATAAGGTTAGAAATTGTGAAATTGAATGGGTATGATCTGTGTTAGATAATATGAATGAATGCTGTGTAAAAATTGGACTGTGGAAGGTTGGATCTGAGAAATCTCGTAGCAGAGAAAACCCATAGCAGATCTGGAAAATTGGTTTCTGGTCATACGCGTATGACACTAGGCCATACGCATATGAGATGGCCTGGTACGCGTATGGGGTGAGGCCATACGCGTATGAATGGAGAAGATGATGTTCTAAACGTAGTTTTGTCTCTGTTGGTACGCGTATGGGAGAAGTGGTACGCGTAGCATACGCGTATGGGAGAGGCCATACGCGTATGGGCTTGGCTAGGAAATGTGCCATACGCGTATGGACATGGGGCATACGCGTATGGGCAGAAGTTTGGTTTTTCTGAGCTGTTGTTGTGCAGTTTTGGTAGTTTTAGCTGAGTGATGTAATTTAGCTGATGTATGATATAGTAGGGATCATTTTCCGTTGTTTTGAGCCGTATAGGTATTAGTAGAGTGTGCTAATACTGTGATTTATTATTTGGCATGACATGATATGATTCTGTGATAAAAATGCTGATGATGTATGATGGTATGCATAATGCTGTGAATGTATCTATTATGTATGCAATTGTGGATGGACTGTTTATGGCTTAGAGTGTGAGCATATGTCCATTGTGGATTGTTGTTGATGTTTGCATGCTAGGTGATTTAGCGTGCATAGCATGGCCTTTATGGTGGTAGCTAATTCCCATGGTGAGGAATTAGTGAGTGAGTCACTAGGTCTCAAATGAGTGGGACTAGTGAGCTTGATAGCCGTATCTGGGTTTGATCGGTGAGGTTGAACTATGTGTTCACGAATAGTCGGTACCGCATGCATGGAGTCTCATTTCATAATGTATGTATGGCGTATAATATGAATGGATGTATTCCAATATTATACGTGTGTTTTGTGTTTGTGTTGAGTATGATTTATGAGTTGATGTTGCCGTTGCTGAATGTGTAATATGATTAGGGTGATGAATGTGTTAATTTACTTAACATTACATGATATTTTATAATGCTTATTATATCGATTGAGGAACTCACCCTTACAACTATGTTTCAGGTAACGAGCAGTGATTGAGTAGAAGCTAGTGCTTGGAGTCTAGTGTAGTTCCTTAGTGGGTCATGCTCTGGTATATGTAACATCGGGACGGGATGTTTTACTTTGTTTTCATCTTTGGTTGTTGAACAATTTTACATGTAATGTGTTACATGGTCTGTATGTTGTTAGATTTCTATCCGCTGCGAATTGTGCAATGTTTTATTTTGATTAATAAATGAGCATGACAGGTTATTTTGGTGAATGGTGTGAAGTTTCAAGTGTGACACCCTGAAATTGCATATCTACTCTGATTCATATTTTGTTGTTTTAATTAATTATTGGGGTATTTTAGAAGGGTGTTACACAAGGCACTGACCTTAAAGGAACAAAAGCCCAGCTCACAACAGACCCAATCCAGAAAAAGGCCCAAACTAGCTTGCTCGCTAGGCGAGCAACTCCTTCGCCTAGCGAAGCTTGCGATATATCAGAATTTTCGGGCTTCATTCTGAGCCCATTAGGTCACCACAATCACTATAAATACCGACACTTCAGTCACGAAAATGGACGAAAACGAAAACGGAGAAAGGAGAACCCTAGCAAGCAAACCCTAACGCTCCCAGACGGCAAACCCTGGAGGCAAACCCTAAAGGAACCCAGCGGCATCAAGGTTACCTCTGCCCAATTCAATCCGATTTGTCAATCCCAGGTCGCAATTCAATTTGCAAACAGGTTTGCATTGCTATTACCGCCTTATGTTCTTAATTTGCATGTGGCATTATGATTAAATTTATGAAAATATCTTAAGTCTGGCATGTGAATTTTTAGTACGTATCTGAATACCTCAAATGATTAACCATGTAATTGCTGTAATGAAAGCCATAAAGCATAAAATTGGCTGAAATTGTACTGTTATCAAAACCGGAATCCGCAGCCGCTCGCTAGCACATCGCTAAGCGAGCATGCAGCGAGTATTCGCTAAGCCTTCGCTAGGCGAAGCAGGAGCGAACGTAACAGTAGCTGACTTTTCTGTTCTGATTTTTTTGCTCATCTGACATGTTTTATCATGGCCATGCATGGTTTATCTGATCCTATTACTGCTGTGATTTCTTTTGTGGTGTGATTCTCGATTGCACCCTGATTTGGTATTCTGACATGTTTGCTGAGTTTTGTAAAGGTTCACATATCCCCGGAAAAGATAGCTTGGTAGGTATTCCACTTTATTTGTGGGATACCCTTGTGGAGATTCACCTTACATCACTTAACTGATTTTAATGTATTAATTTTTATGTGGAGACCCACCCTAAATTACCTAGCTGATTTTAATGTATTGATTTCATCGATTTTAATGTGGACCTAATTACTTAATCGATTACGGCTATCTAATTAATTGTAAAACTTTGCCTTTAAATATGCGATCTTGGATCTCTCTTTGTTACCCTACGATATTACGGTATTATGGTCATGTCCCGCGAATGTGGGGATGCACTTAGCAAAGACCCTTCGGTTAAATCATCATAGTCCCTCGAATGTTGCCTTTGTCCCTCGATGACCCTTCGGTATAGCCTACGGTTAAATGATGATCGTCCCTTCGAATGCTAAGGTATCCTTACAAATGTTGCCTTCAATGACCAATCGATGACCCTACGATGACCATTTTACATCCAAAGGATAAAACTACTTACTTCTCAATAGTAAGGACAGTTTTACCCTCATAAGGATAGGAAATGCCCATAAAGACCTTGGGTAGGTATAACTCCTAAATGCTTGCTCACAACTAAAACTACTTTTCACACCTCACACTTTTCAAAACCTCCATTAGAAAATCACCACTTGGCATACATTCGTACTAGAATCATTGTCAAGTTATATATTTCTAAACAACTTTCAAAATTAAACGAGATAAATACTTTGTATACATTCGTACAAGAATCATTACAAAGTTAAACTCTCTTTTCAAAACATTTTCTAAACAGCTCTCACACACTTTTTCAGACAAGAAAAACATAAGTGATCAAGCAATTAAGAGCCCATGGATAACCATGGATACAAAGGGTGCTAACACCTTCCCTTTGTATAATGTACCTCCCGAATCCAAAATCTAAATTAAGGTCTTTCCTGTTCTTTTCCGCCTTTCCTTATTGGATGAAAGAAAAGTCGGTGGCGACTCTTGCTATCCGCGACATTTGCTTTACAAAGCAAAAACACAAAAAGTCAGTTCGCCGTATGACAGAACTGGCGACTCTGCTGGGGACCCTTAAAAAGAGAGGTTACCTTAAAAAACAAGATCACTTATTCAAATTGTCTGATTTACTTTTAAGGGATTGCTTGGGTATTTTATGCTTGAGTAAAAGATCCTACGCCCGGATCTAGTGTACCTTAGGTAAGTAGCAAAAGATCATCGCGACTATCCGGCGTATACTGGAATGGTCAAAATGATGGCTACGGTTAATGTGACACTTTGGATGTCCTGATGTTCCTCATGTTTACTTGAGGAGAAATTTGGCGTCTACGTGGTGTCATCAAAGCATTAACCAGACCTTTAGAACCCTAATTGACTCATCCTAGCCATTAGAAAGTAGTGAGATAACTGACTTCGGTTCCGACTGAGGTTGGTTGAGACTCGATACTACACTCTTTGAGATTGGACTTTAGGGAAGCTTCGGTCAACCACTTGGTGTTGCACTGAAGTGGACTTAAAGGAAGGTCAATGATTTGAGATCCTTCTAGAACCCGGTTACTATTCTAGGACAGGTTGAACCAACCAAACTTCAGTGGGGAGGGTACTTACCTATGGAACTCATGCAAGCCTTTAAACTTAGGAATGATGGTTGTGTGACTTGCTTGTGCTTGTTATTTACTTAACATCATAACATCATAACATCATAACATCATAACATCATAACATCATAACATCATAACATCATAACATCATGACATCGTGGCATTGTACTAACCATTTCAAGGACTTTAAACATTGAAAACATTTCATACATTGCATAGCATAACATTGCATAACAGGTATTCTAAGGGATCAGTGTTCTCACGGTTTTCCTCCAAACAGGAAAATGGCCCTCGAACAAATTGTCAAGGATCTCCAGGCTCAGAATACTCAACTCCAAGAGATGGTCTTGAACTTATCCAAGGGGCAGAAGGAACTGAAGGCTCTCTTGCTCGATAAGAAAGACAAGAAATCTGTGAGTCACATTAACCCGGGAAGAAGGCAGTTTACAAAGATCAATATGACTTTAGCACAAGCACTGCAGGGTATGCTAAAAGCAAATTTAATTACCCTCAGAGATCCTCCTGCAAAACCCAACACTACTTCTTCTAGTTATAATCCCAATGCCAGGTGTCCATATCACTCCGATAGCCCCGGGCATGATACAAACGATTGTTGGTTGTTGAAAAATAAGATTCAGGATATGATCGACGTTGGAGAATTTGAATTTGATCCTCCGGGGACTCCTAATGTCATCCCTGCTCCTCTGCCTAATCATGACGAGACTGTTAATGCTGTAGAAGATGCTGATAGCGATTGCGACCCGGATAGTTGGATTTTCCCAACAATTGGTGACAGACTCAATAATTGGAAAGCTGAAGACACTATCCCGATTTCCTTTAGTCAGGAGTAATTGTTATTGCTATTTTAGCATTTTAAAGCATTGTGTCTATGCCCGGGGCACAATAGCTAATTTTTCAAGGGTTTTGTCATTTTCATAAGCATATTCACATTCAATGAATCAATGGACTTTTTGCATTCAAATATTGCGCTCTTTATCCTTCCTGTCATCTTTTAAACAAAGCTATGTATTCTTACACACACTCACGTAACAAATTACCGATCCATATCCACTTTGGATCCTATTGATAGTAATTCTGCTACTGTTCATTATGACTTTGAAAATCCGATCTACCAAGCCGAGGATGGAAGTTAGGAAGATTGTGAAGTACCTGAGAACTTGCCAGACTACTGCAAGAAGAAAGGACTATTCAGCCGCATGAGGCATCGATCGAAATTGTGAATCTGGACCACGTCGCCCGATTTAGCTCCCATTTGACCGCTACTTGCAAATCCATCTCCAAATTACTGAGACAAAATCAAGAAGTATCTCCAAGAACCTCCAATTCTGATGCCACCAATTGAAGGAGGACCTCTAATCATGTACTTGACCGTGTTAGAAAATTCAATGGGGTGTGTGCTGGGGCAACATGACGAGTCTGGTCGAAAAGAGCATGCAATATACTACCTTAGCAAAAGGTACCGACTGTGAAACAAGATACTCACAGCTCGAGAAAGCTTGTTGTGCTTTGGCTTGGGCTGCTCGCCGACTAAGACAGTATATGTTGAATCATACCGCTTTATTGATTTCTAAGATGGATCTTATCAAATACACATTTGAGAAACCTGCTGTCTCCTGAAAGAGCTATCACTGATAATGGTGCTAATCTGAACAACAAGATGATTACTGAACTCTGCACGCAGTTCAAAATAAAACACCATAATTCCGAAGCGGCGGCTTGGTAATAAAGCGTATCATTCTACCACAAGGTGATTCTAGAGGCAAATGGACTCCCACATACGAAGGGCCATTTGTAGTTAAGAAGGTATTCTCTGGTGGAGCCATGATACTTGCTACAATGGATGACGAAGAATCCCCGCATCCCGTGAACACGGACATAGTTAAAAAAATACTACGCATGTACACCCGGCAAGTCGAAAACCTGAAAAGGTGGCTTGGGCAAAAAAGGGTATCCTGGTGGACTGAAAACCTAAAAAGGCGGTCCAGGCAAAAATTAGGGATTAAAGCGTATGACTATGTCCCGTTCTCGGTCAACTTCACCCAAATCAAAGGGATTGAACAAGCCAATCGCTTTTATCCGACAGCAGGAGATGAGAGGCTTGAAGACATAATGACAGTAGTGGAATTAAAATCGATGGGACTTTTTCTACATAGCTTTCTCTTTGTTTCCTTAACAATTTCCTCTTACTAGGATTTCTGTCTCCCTGTACACGAATTGCCTGTTTATAGGCCCTCTTTCAAAATCGATACAATTTTACGTCCAAAGAAATGCTTTTGTTTTACTTCCTCTGTTTTGTTTGCATAAATGTCCATTGATTTAGTTTGAATTAATATATGCATTTGAACATGATTGATGTTTACCGAAAATACAGGCATAAAATAGCAACCACAGTTACTAAAAGACTTTAGGATCGTGGATAAGGTCGAACCATGCTTTCCGATGAATCCGGTTACAAATTCTTTCCCCAACGAAAACCAGCTATTTCCTAGAAGAGGTCGACATCACCAGACAGACTAGTCATCTCTTCTATCCCCAGCTAGGCTCTGTTGAGTGTTTCCACCATCAGACAGAAATCAAGTATCCCCGGCTAAGAAAGGGCCATCAATACAAATATCTCCAACCAGAATATTGGGAGTTATTTTCCCCTGGCAAAAGTTTCAGACACATAATCCATTCATGCATCATTTCGCATCATATACATGCATATAATGTTCGCATTTATTTCAGACGCATAATTCATTCATTACATCATTTCACAGCATATACATGCATACATTGTTCGCATTTATTTTCAGAAGCATAAAACATCTCATGCATCATGACACGGCATGAAGCTAACTTTATTTTTCAGGTTAATTATCCTCTTGATACAGTCAAAACAAAGATCCATTCAGACGGACATCCTATCGATTACATTCAAGGTTCAGATACATCTTTCAGATATACTCCATGTCAACATTCATTCTGATATCCGCCCAATGGTGGCATCTTTAAGCCCACCCCAAATATTCATTGCAAATACAACATATACAAATACTATCAGATATAGCCTAGCGTACGGTTCATTCTGATTCAGCTCAACATATGACTCCTTCAACTCAGATACGATCTAGCGTACGATCCATTCTGACCTTCAACTACTCCAATACGGTCTAATGTATGACCCAGTTGGACCTTCAAATCCTCAGATGCTACCTAGCATACGGTACATTCTGAAGTGTAGTCTGGCGTGTGGCTACCCCCTTCATCATCAGAAACAGCCTAACGGACGGCTCGTTCTGCTGCTCAGAGACGGTCTAGCGTACGACCCATTTGGACGTTCATCCCCTCAGATGCTACCTAGCGTACGGTACATTTCTGAAGTGTAGTCTAGCGTACGACTACCCCTTTCATCATCAGATTCAGCCTAACGGACGACTCATTCTGCTCAGAGACGGTCTAGCGTACGACCCGTTTGGATGTTCATTCCCTCAGATGCTACCTAGCGTACGGTACATTTCTGAAGTGTAGTCTAGCGTACGACTACCCCTTTCATCATCAGATTCAGCCTAACGGACGACTCATTCTGCTCAAATACGGTCTAATGTACGACCCAGTTAGACCTTCAAGTCCTCAGATGCTACCTAGCGTACGGTACATTTCTGAAGTGTAGTCTAGCGTACGACTACCCCTTTCATCATCAGATTCAGCCTAACGGACGGCCCTTTCTGCTACTCAGATACGATCTAGCGTATGATCGGTCTGACCTTTACTTCTCCGGATGCAGCCCAATGGACGGTTCATTCTGCTACTCAGATACGATCTAGCGTACGATCGGTCTGACTTTACTTCTCTGGATGCAGCCCAATGGACGGCTCATTCTGCTACTCAGATACGATCTAGCATACGATTCATTCTGACCCTTATATCTCAGATACAGCCTAATGGACAACCCATTCTGCTACTCAGATACGATCTAGTGTATGATCCATTCTGATCTTTCCTCCCCGGCGAGGTCATCCGCCTAATGAACGACTCACTCTGCTATTCAGATACGGTCTAGCGTATGATCCATTCTGATCCCTTATCCCCAGCAACGTATAACACACTCCGACTCCCCAGCGAAGTCGACAGCCTAATGGATGACTCACTATACGGTCTAGCGTATGACCCGGTATGACACCCATGTCTTCAGATATCGTCTAACGTACGACATAATCTGAAGCTCTCATCATCAAACTTCCTGGATGGCATCTTTAAGCCCATCTCCATCAAGACTAATTGACAAGTGCAAATTTTTGGGGCATTCTAGTGTTCAATAATCTTCCACCTCCAGACCACGAATGGCATACTTGCCATCCTAACTCTCTCGGTTCAAGAATATTGAACAGGGGCAGCTATCATACCCCAAAATTTGCCCATTAATCTTGCAAAACATTTCTCGAAGCACTCCAACTTATTTTGCAAGGCACTGACCTTAAAGGAACAAAAGCCCAGCTCACAACAGACCCAATCCAGAAAAAGGCCCAAACTAGCTTGCTCGCTAGGCGAGCAACTCCTTCGCCTAGCGAAGCTTGCGATATATCAGAATTTTCGGGCTTCATTCTAAGCCCATTAGGTCACCACAATCACTATAAATACCGACACTTCAGTCACGAAAATGGACGAAAACGAAAACGGAGAAAGGAGAACCCTAGCAAGCAAACCCTAACGCTCCCAGACGGCAAACCCTGGAGGCAAACCCTAAAGGAACCCAACGGCATCAAGGTTACCTCTGCCCAATTCAATCCGATTTGTCAATCCCAGGTCGCAATTCAATTTGCAAACAGGTTTGCATTGCTATTACCGCCTTATGTTCTTAATTTGCATGTGGCATTATGATTAAATTTATGAAAATATCTTAAGTCTGGCATGTGAATTTTTAGTACGTATCTGAATACCTCAAATGATTAACCATGTAATTGCTGTAATGAAAGCCATAAAGCATAAAATTGGCTGAAATTGTACTGTTATCAAAACCGGAATCCGCAGCCGCTCGCTAGCACATCGCTAAGCGAGCATGCAGCGAGTATTCGCTAAGCCTTCGCTAGGCGAAGCAGGAGCGAACGTAACAGTAGCTGACTTTTCTATTCTGATTTTTTTGCTCATCTGACATGTTTTATCATGGCCATGCATGGTTTATCTGATCCTATTACTGCTGTGATTTCTTTTGTGGTGTGATTCTCGGATAGCAAGAGTCGCGGATAGCAAGAGTCGCCACCGACTTTTCTTTAAAATTTAACTAAAATAATAGCCAAAGAAAATTTAAGGTTTGCATTGCTATTACCGCTTTTTGTTCTCTTTAAAATTTAACTAAAATAATAGCCAAAGAAAATAAATTAAACATAACTTTTTTATTTTATTTTTTTCTAACATAATCTAAACATAAACATAACTAAATTAACCTTTTTTAATATTTCTTATAACATAATTTTAAATTATAATGAAAATAAATAAATTAACTATTTTTTTTTTTAAAAAAAATTTATAACACAATCTAAAAATAATAATCAAAATAACTAAATTAATTTTTTTATATTTCTTATAACAATCTAAAATAATGATGAAAACAACTAAATTAATCTTTTTAATAATTTTTATAACATGATCTAAAACTAATGATGAAAATAATTAAATTAATTTTTAATGATTTTTATAACATGATCTCAAACTAAAATAAAATAAATGGTAAACTTATTATTTTTGGAATTTTATGACATGATCTAAAATTAAAGAGAAATAAATGGTAGGTTTTTTTTGGAGTTTCTACGAGATGATCTAAAATTAAAAGAAAATAAATGGTAAGCTCTTTTTGGAATATTTTTATGACATAATCTAAAATTAAAAATAAAATAAATGGTAAACTCTTTTTTGGAAATTTTATGATATAATCTAAAATTAAAAGAAAATAAATGTTAAATTTGATTTATTTTTTATTTTTATGACATAATCTAATAATAATAATGAAAATAACTAAATTAACTTTTTAAATATTTTATAACATAATCTAAAATACAAAATAATAAATAGAAAACTCTTTTTGTAATTTTTGTTAATATGACTTATATGTATTTATCTATTTATTTTTATTTTTAAAAAAATAACA
Source organism: Lathyrus oleraceus (assembly GCF_024323335.1). Classification (NCBI taxonomy): domain Eukaryota; kingdom Viridiplantae; phylum Streptophyta; class Magnoliopsida; order Fabales; family Fabaceae; genus Lathyrus; species Lathyrus oleraceus. The sequence goes on from NC_066582.1 coordinate 174,910,874, forward strand.
AAAGAAAAAGTTAATTTAAATGTTTTAAGAAACAAAGAAAATAAAATAAACAGTTAATCGAAAATGCAAGGCTTATGACCGAGTATTCGAGGGTTCCCACCGGAATGCTAGATTCCAATGGTCTTCTTCTTTCTAGTAATTTTTGAAAAGATTTAATATTTTAACTTAAATGATAAGATGATTTAATCGGGAAAAAAATATTTAATCGAATTTTAAAAAACATGTTATTGGGCCAAAACTCTTATTCTATCTATTAGATCAATATCATCATACAATTATTTATTTAAATAGCAAGCCATAAATAAATAAAAAAGTAGATATTTTAATTAAATCATAGAATGAATGATAAAAATAATTTAGAAATCAAAACTAATTAAATAATCCAATTAATAATAGTAACAATTAATTAATGATGACCAAGTAACTAAATTATTAAAAAAAAAGAAAATGAAAAAATCCCTTTATTATTCTGATTTTAATATATTTTTACCAACGGTTATATTTTAAAATAAAGAAGGAAATAAGAAAATTTCTAAGCATCCAATAATTAAAAATAGATATAATATAAAATTGTTTTTGTTTTTATTTTTTACTTTCTCTTTTAACTAAAAAAATAAACCAAATAATAAAATAAATAAAAATCAAGTCATAAATGTTATTCTTTCCTATGAACAGACAACTGAATATTTAGTGATTTCAAAAGACCAAATGAACAGTAAATCTTCGCGTGATTCTTGGAAGAAGAAGAAAAGTGCATTAAATAATATTGAAAATAGAATAAATGTAAACAATGAGAATTAAAATCAGTACCTATCACCATTCACTTCCTTTCTTCTTTCACGCTCAATCATCCTTCTCTCTCTCAATTACGATCTCTTACCATCTCGTCACTCTCGATCGCTCTATCTCACACCTCTCTCGCTCATGTCATCTCTCAATCTCAACCTCATTCACAAACTTTCACTCTACATGCCAAAAAACAAATGCTTTAAAGAGATTCAAGCAGTAAAGCTCACCTTCGGCGGTGGTCCGGCGGTAATGACGATGCTTGGATCTTCCTCCTGTCGCCGCTCAACTCTTCTAGCTCTAGGGTTTTCGCTCTCTGAAAACTTTAGGGTTTTTTTTTGTGGCCGACTGAAATTAGGTTTTTCGTCGCCGCTCCTAAAAACTCTCCTTTTTTCTACAGCATCCGCCTCTTTTTATACCCAATCCGTTAGGGTTTTCGAGCTAGCTATGGAGATTAAAATGGGAAACCTCTTGGAAGTACTTTTAGGTGCTCAGCTTTGCCTGTCTCGCTTGATACTTAAATCTGGAAACGGTAATATGAACTTAGCCTTTCTCGCTGTAACTTTGTCTCAATTCCGTTTTGGGATATTTCTTGAAATTTTACTGCCTTGCTGATTTACCTTGCTTTCACTGCAGTGAAAATTGGAACATTCATGGGTAGCTTCTGTTTTCATGGCCTTGATGGTGCGACTCCATTATGAATTCGTTGCAGATGAATTCGTTATGTTACTGTTATGGCAGTGCAGGTTGGGTTCTCTTTGGCCATTATGGTGAAGCCAAATCCGTAGCAGTGAATGAAAAAGAGAAAACAGGTTGCCTTGGTTCTGAAAAAGGTTAGAGGTTAGTTACCGTAAGTTAGAAGTTGTTATCCGCTATGGTGTAGTCGTATTGATTGTTTTGAAGCTTGTTAATTCCCTGTGGTGTGCTGTTGCAGGAGTTAAGCCTTAATAGAGGGTTGAAAACTTGATGAGGGGTCGAAATTAGCTATATTTGCCGTGACAGTTTGATTCGAGATGCTGCCTTGTTCTGGAAAACTAAAACTAGGCGGCGCAAAACATTCATCATTTGCAGATGAGGCAATTGCGTTGACAGAATTGTGAAATCCAATATTACCCTCATCAAGATTGAATAAATCGGTTTGAGAAAACGTCGTAGGTCGCGATCCTCCTGATAGAGACACCGGATGCAGGCTATAACCATTTCTTATCATTAACATCTGCAGAAATGATTACAAACATTGCACTTGAAGTTGAAGCTGCTTTAAATATTCTATAGCCTCATCAAGCATTGAAGCTTTGTCTGTCTTATTAGAATTCAGAATTAAATTCTGCAAAGCTTTCAATTTCTCATTAATCTTACTCCTCCTTCTCTTTTCAGATAAATTATGAAACTCTGCAGCTCTGCTTATCTTTGATGAAGAACGTGATGGTGGGGTAGCTTTTGATGATGGCAACTCTGAAGCTTCATCATTCAATTCCTGTTATAGAACGAAAGGCGTCGCCGTCATAGCTTATTGGAGAACTGTTTTGGAGTTGTTATAAGTTTAGGATGGGATTACTTGATGTCTTATTATTTGTTGGCTGCTGCAGCTTGGATTAATGTGAATATGCCTGGGACTGATATAGGTCATTGGCCGTTGATGTTTGTGCAGGATCCTTTGGTTTGCACTTGCAGGTGTGATGCATAATTGGTTAATTACTGCAGAATTTTGGACATATTTGCTTCAGGAATGAATAGAAAGTCTGAAGGTTATTGGTTAGCTTGGGAATTTCGGCTTGGATGCGGCTACGAAGCGCATTGGATGGCGGGGCTGTTTTGGAATTCTCATGGGATTGGGTTGGAAATGTATTGAATTGTTAGATTGTGTATTGAAAGTTAATTGAATGAATGGGATCATGTAATGAATGTTTATTGAATTGTATTGCATGGAATTGGATATATTGAATGAAAGTTTGAATGAATTGTATGGTTATGGTTGTAGTTTGAACTTGATTGAAGTGATTGTAAAGAATAAGAATGGTTGTAACTTGGTTTATGGAAATGGATATTTGGTTATAAAAATGGATATGGATTTTAGAAATAATCCAAGACTAATCTAAATGTCAATTTAAAATAAAAAAAACCAATAAAACCAATTAAAATCAAATTAATCTATAATTTGTTAAAATTACTTTGATATCAATTGTAACATTTATTTGAAAATTAAAATCAATTAGAGTTTGAATCATTAGTAAAAAAACAATTAATATTAAATTGAAATTTGAAATTAGACTTAATTTGAAATTAAAATCAAATTGAAAATTAAAAAGTCAAATAACTTAAATTAGAATCCATTTTGTAATTAAAAGCACCATGATCGAAAAGGCTTAGATAATGACCAATGTTTATCAAAATCGAGACAATATGGATTTGGGAATGGACGGTTGACTTTGGTCAACTAAATGACTAGAAAGTCAACGATTGACCTCAGACGTGAATTAGGGTTTATATTAAAATGAATGCATGATGCATAGTGGATGAAAAAATTTCAGGACCAAAATCGGGGTATGACAGGGAGAAATTTGAAATTTAAAAACAAAATAGCAGTTCCAAAAGAAATAAGAGCGCCATAACGTGGAACAGTTAGCAAGACATGGGTGCGACGGTTATACAGATCGTGGGTCATAACATCTGATAGTTTCTAAGAAGTTAGCTTGTTCTAGTTTAGTATAAATAGGAGTATCCCACAAGGGGTTAGGGGTGTTCACTTTGTACTACAAAATCACTTGTAAGAAAACTTCCCATTCCTAGCGCGAGGAAGCAAGAGTTTCTCTGAGAGTGCTATGTACGTGAATCACCACATTTATTTCAATGCAACTTCCCTACTTTTCCATTGTTCCCGTTGAACATTTTATTTTAATTTCTTTTGTTTTTGAGTTATCATTTTACGTTATCGTTTACGCTGTCGACACTGACTCTATCACGATCATAGAGTTTACCAAAAGCGTGCTCGTAGTATACATCTTTTGAATGTTATAGCACTGTCGGTCACGAGTCACCTATAAGCGATAACATTGTCTGAAGCCGTTCGTGTGGAAAAACCCTACACTTGTTCGACACTTCGTTGGGAGCCGTTCCTCACAAAGTTATTTCGTCGAAGTTCGAACAAGTCTCACTTGCACTAGCACATGTCCTAGGATCAACTGGCCGATCCTGCAAGTAACCCTTCGTTTTAAGACCAGGGAGGACCAGCGGTTATTTACCAATTTCCACAGTAAACAACCAGTCTAAAGTAGGGAGAAGCTCTCCAAGATTTCATGTTAGCTCAAACGTTATTAAAGGTGAAGTTCAGTTGGGAACTGGTTCGGATGAGTTTCAGTTTGGATTGACGGCTCATAAACCTCGTCTTGTGAACTAACAAGGCGAAACTGGGTTATTTTCATGTGAAGTCATCAATGGTTGTGTCGCACCTTCGAAAAATGAGAACACGACCTAAGCGAAGCGCGATCGCACGCTCGCAATGATGGACTGAACAGAGTCGCCACCGAACTTTATTTATTCCTAAAAAGGAAAGGGGAAATATCGATAAAACCCAAGAAAGAACGACAATGATTATGGTCGTCGCAACCAATATCAGGGTTCGGGAGTCGGTTACGCAAGGGGAAGGTATTAGCACCCCTCACGTTCGTTGTATTCAACGGGAACCGTTTAGTTAGTTTCGTTTTGAATGTTAGCTTATGTTAGTCTTCTCAAGTTATTATGAGGGAAAGAATAATAGGATCAAAAGAAAAGAGAAGATGTTTTTGGATTTTTGCGATAAAGGGGACTAAACCTAAGTTTTTTATTAATGGGCCTGACAAGATTTACAAATCCCGCTCCTACGTATCTCAATAGAGAAATCAAGGCTTACGTAGTTCTGGGTAGAAAATGTTTGTTTGTTGGTCGATTTTAGCGAAAGCTATATTGTATTAACCGACGAAAATATTGTTTTACCCAAAATAGATGAGGAGCAGACGTATACCACACATCGAATGGATTTACAAATCAACATTCGGAAAAACGTCACTTATCTCGACTCAACAATCATGGCCGAAACATTGTTTTGCATCACCTTAAGACAATATATCTTTCATTTATGAAAAGGTTTTAAAGGTTAATCGCACGACGACGAAAAAGAGTTTGATTGGTTGAATTTATTTTGAGTAATGGCGAGAACTTGGATGAGCGAGATATCCATCTTGAATCCTAGTCTCAGGAGTGCACAGTATACACCATGGTCCATTTCCATCTTATTGACAAAAGTGTTTAGTAAAAATTAAGTATTTTTAGGTTTGACTGAGAAAGGGGTTTGAAGAAACCGCATTGATAATTTTAGACGATGGCGAGAGCTAAGATAGGCAAGGCATCCACCCTGAATCTTAATCTCAGGAGTGCACGGTATACACCATGTTCCATTTCCATCTTTATTGAAAAAGTGTTAAGGTAGGAATCAAGTATTTTTTGAGTTTGAAAGACGAATATTTATAAGAACGAGACATAAGCCCCGAGATCAATAATTCAGGGTTCCACCGGAATGCTAGATTTCAATGGTCCTATTCGAATTATTTAAGAAAATTATTTAATGGACAACAAACACTTGATAAGAATCAATTGTTCAAAGAGTTACGCCAGAATGCTTGATCCCAACGGCCCTTATTTTGTCCACGTTAATTAAAGTGTTTTATGGACGAAAGAAAAGAATGAATGGTTAACCCAAAACGCCTGGCTCGGAATCAATCATTCGAGAGTTCCCACCAGAATGCTAGATTCCAATGGGAGGAAATGAAATTAAATGTTGAAACTATGGAAAGTTAGTGAAATTTAACTCGAAAATTTAGTGAATTTGAATGTGATTATTTACATGTGTAAATGTATGAACATAGATACCAATAACCTAATTAAATTAACTAACACATGGAAATCAATTAACCGTACAAAATCTCATATAAAAAAAAAGGTCAATAATTAAGAAAATCTAAAAAAAACTAAACATTTAAAATCTAAACAACTAATTAACGATTAAATTAAATTAATCAAATAAAAATATAAAAGTAAAATAAATAGTAAGAAGTTATAAAAAAAATTAAATGAAATAGTAAGCATAAAAAATAAAAATATGAAGATATGCAATTCCCAAGTATTGAACCCATCCCACTAAAGAAAGTGAAATCGCTCTCTCTCCACTCGGCCACTTATGATCATTTGTTACCTTAATAACAACTTGAATATATAAACAAGAATAGATTAAAATAAAAAATTAAAATAAAAAACTAAAACGAGATGGTCTGTTGGACTAATCAAAGCCTACAAAAATGGTGAGAGGGATCCCAAAGATCAACCCTAGCCGCCTGGCTGTTGGGTGGGAATAACAACACATTAATACCATTAATACCAGCAGACAATATTTAATAAAAAATGCAAGAAAAACCCAAACGGTATTAACTTCTAAACAGGTTTTAAATGCCTTTAAAATAAAAAAAAAGAAAAAGAAACGGAGGAACGTGAAACAGATTCCAAAATATGTTCGTCTTCCTCACGAAGACATCCTCCATTCTCTCAATCTCTCGACCTCATTCAATCTCTCACACCAAACCAAACTCTCGCACTATACTCTCACTCTAAATGAAAAAAATCATGGCTTTAAACAAATTAACAAAAAGCACTCACCTTTGTCACTTGTTCTTCACCTCTCCGCTTCGTCAATCGCCGGTGGAAGGAGGAGACGAATATTTCGGTGGAAGATTACTAGGTTTTGCTACAGTGGCCGTCCAAATTCTTAGGGTTTTTTCGTCGCCGCTCCTTATTCTCTTATAGGGTTTTTCCGTCGTCTAACCTCCCTCTGAATCGTGGTCGCTCCTCTTTTTATACTCAGCTTGCTAGGGTTTTGAGCTGGCTTACGGTAATCAAAAGGGTATGCTCTTGGGAGTGCTTTTCGGTGTTCCAGTTTCGTCTGCCTTATTTGATGTTTGATCTGGAAACGGTAATATGAATCCTACACTTTCTTCCTTGAATTCGTCTTGATTCTCTTTTGGGTTGTTTGAGGAATTTTTACCGCCGGTGAGAAAGGTTTCACCATTGTGAACCTGTTTAGGCGAAAATAGGACTTATCTCTTCTTTTTTCTTTCTTCGAAATTCATACTGATTTTTGTGTTGTTGTTGTATTCTTTTTTTATTTGATAGGTTCGGCAATGGAAGATTTGATGCGTTTGACGGTTTGAACTGTTATTGTAGGTTGTGTGTAGGAACTTATCAATTGATACGCCCTTCTCACTAGTAGTAAACCCCTCTGATAAACATATCACTTTATTATCCTTCAAAATGCTAATGTTACTGATAGTTCTTCTCCTTGGTGGTACAGACTCAACATTAACAGCAACCGGATTCGGCAAGCCTGAATCAGATAACAGTGAAGTATCAGAACCGTCTGAAGCTCCACTTCCATCCAGAGATACATTGGCTGGTTTGATTTTGGCTTTTAAACCTTTGTGAAATGCCCCAGTATACACATGGGATTTTAGCCAATTGACTATTTCGTGTTGCACATTAGGGGCCATATAACCTTCCTGCAAATTGATGTTTGCAGTTAATGTATCTGGCGAAATGTCAATCTCCAATGCTACATTGTGTATGATTTTGTAACAATTTGACATTATTTGTTGTTGTTTTGGCAGAACAACTGCAACTTCAATCAAGTCTATATAACAAGGATATATTTGCACCATAAAGCTTTGAATTTATCACATGCCTTAAATCTATTTGAGCGTATTTGGTGTTACCGAGAGCATACTCAGAACTAATCGTCGAACTATCTGACATGCAGGAACTGCAAACCAAGTTGTTGCAAGGAGACAAAACAGGTTGCTTGAACCAGCTCAGGCAGAGAGGGCATTTGAGTTCGAGAGCGAGTTTCTGATAGTGAAGCATCCATGGATTCAATAGCTTGCTACTACTTTTACTCACGATGTTGTTGATGGATTTTCCAGAATCCTCCATTTTCTTTCCTGTGTGATTTCTTTCTGACACTTGGTTGTCTCCGCATTTCCTTCTTTTGATTCCTCAGGTAATTTCAGTCTTCACTTTTTCTATAACACTGCTTCTCCTTTTTGAACATGGTGCTCTTTGGTAATAGGCAAGAGATGCATATTACAGAGGAGAGCCTTTGATTGTTGATGACATGTTTGATAGAGTTGAGGTATCTTTCTTCCCCAATTCATATATGCTTCTTAACTTGTTATATTTACACTGCTCTTATGAATCTTACTCATATTATGGAAACAGCTGAAGCTTAAGTGGTATGGTTCCAAGTCGGTTGTTAAGTATCCTCGATGCAGTATCAGAAGGCAATCGACCTATGCGGATGCTGAGGTAATTTTCTTCACAAGTTTAGATTATTAACTTCTTATTTACTCTACTTATGACATCATAATATTCATGAAAATTCAACAATTTCAGTTGTTGATACTTTAAGTTGTGGTTGGAGAGGCGGATATTTTGGCATCCTGGTTTTCAATCCTGGAAGCCCTTGCAGCAAGAAGCATAACAGGCAACCATTGAGCTTGGTAACAATGAAATTAATCACGAACAAGGCCCACTTTCAAACAGTGTGAGTGCAACTGTGAAATTATTTGCTCCAAAGCTGGATGGATGTTCGTACAGGATGTGACGACTTAACAACAAAGAGTAGATGTTTGTTCATGCTTTTCATGTGTGTCATATAATTGATTAATTTACGCTGGAATTGTTGTATTTGATACCGTGCAGGATTTGGCTAGTTAAAAGGCTATGGCTTCAGTCCAATGATTATAGAATGACTTCAGTATGGTTTGAAACATAGTCAGATCAATAGCATAGGCTGAACCAGCTACATTAGATTTTCCATTGGAAGCTTGTGCACTTCCGCTTTGATGGTCTGACATGGTCAACTATTTCTGTAAACAAGTAGCAGTGAGAGGCTTCTGGCGTTTATTGCGAGGATGCCTTGCCGGAATCAAGGTAACTCAAAGTTGGAGTTCTCAACTGAGGAATAGCTACTGCTTTCGAAAACTGAAACTGGGTTGTAGGTTTGGCAATGGAATGCTGCCGATAGAATTTCAACGCTTGTGTATATGCTGCATCACAATGTTCGCTAAGAGTGAAATTGAACACCATTTCTAATGACAGGTATGTTTCCTTCGTATCCCTTTTGTAAGAAACATTTAAGTCATTAATTTGTCGGTGTAATCCCCTCAGTATAAACATGATAAATTCTTCTTTTCTCAATCCTACAGCTCCATCGTGCTGTCAACCCAAGTATGATAGCATCGTGTAACCCCGTAACGTCAACCAGAACGCGATGTCTTCAAGTATTCAAAACAAAACTGCAGAAGTGATCTATCCGGTTCGTTTGGTGGTGAACTCTGCGGAACTCATTGTGTTTGCTGCTGTACAGGAACTTGGTTTATGACATAGAATTCGTAGGAAGATCATTTTCCGTTGCGAAAGAAAGACCTGATTGGCGAAGGATGCACCAGTTGATGTTGTGGCTCACAACTTAATTTTATTGTAACTATGTAGATTTGTGACTTGTAATGGCCATAATGTTGATATGAATGAATAACTGGTAACGTTGCAATGATCGAAAATGTATCCATTTCTACAGGTAAATACATTGTATAGTGCCGAGTTGATTTGCTTTCAATAGCACTCGTCCAGAGTGCAACCTTAACAACAAAATTAGGGAATCACCCACCTTTAGAGCTTATTTATCTGTTGCACTACTCGAGCAGACTATAGCAGTGCGGTGCCATTAATAACTATTTCCATAAACAGTCTTACTTCTTACGCTGCCTGTGTTTAATTTTAATATGCTTTCTACCAGACTTATCAATACCACCAGTGCCCAATGAGAAACTCCCTCCTGCATTAAATTCTAGACTGCCAGAAGCCTGAAATGGAGATGGATTCTGTGGAGCAATATTATGTTGACCCCCAAACTGGAAAGGGCTGGTTCCAGTTGGAGTTGGTGCTCCAAATACAAAATTTGATTGAGCTTGGGCTGGCTGCTGACCAAATACAGGAGTGGCGGGTTGAGTTGCTTGAACTGTGTCCTCAGCCATAGTGTCCTCCATGCTCATCTGATCATTGTTAGCAGAAGCTGAACCAAATGCGAACACGAGAGTAGAATTTCCAAAGGCAGGCTGCGTATTGGTAGTGGCTGCTGCAAAATCTCTGACCATTATTTTTATCACATTTGGATTTGGGTGTTAACTGTTTTTTTTTTCTTGTAAATTGAGTATGCTTTGGACAAACTTATGATTTGTAAAGAATATGACATTGTTGTGAATGGAAAAGTTAACGTCTCTCGTAGCAGGTCAAAATAAACCTTTCCTTGTATCTTGTAGACTTCATGTATTCAAGTGGTGATATTTAAAGGTTACGAGTTAATCCACTTGCCATGGGAACGATGGTTGTGAGTGAGTGGATGTGGTAAAAATGAATGAAGTAATTAAAATATGAATGAGTATGTGTATGGATGAATGGAAGTCTTTCTAATGTGAATGAAAAAATGTGAATGCAAATTTGAACATGATATATAGAAATATGAGATGGAATATAGATGGAATCTCCTTGAATTAAGATTGAAAAGGAAAAATGATGTTCCATGAGAGAGACAAAACATGAATTGAATTTAGACATGAGAATGACATTCCAACTGATTCTATCAAAATGTATCAAACATCTAAAGCCAAATAGAGGTGAAAATCTAATAATCATGGAATGGCCAGTAGTGGCAATGTCTAAAAAATCAGTGTAGGTGGATAGATTCATGACCAAATGAAATGGTCATGAGGAGGAAAGAAAATGAATGATTGATAAAAAAAATTCAGGACCAAAATCGGGGTATGACAGGTTGCAAATTTTTGTGATATCCAAATAGCTACTGTCATCAATTCCCAATAATTAGAAGTGCAATCTTGTTGTTATTATGCACAGTTGGGTTTTGAAATAGTCATGTAGTTATGAAAGGCAATTGTAATATACATTATATAATGATTGGAATTGAATTTGTTGAAATTGTGATTTTGGGAGTCAGTGTAGTTTTGGAATTATTGTTAGTAATGGATTTGATATGGAAATGGATATGGTTTTGGATAGCTGGTTCCAAACGGATACTAATTAGACATGGACAATTAGGTTGGGCTTGCACATGAGTTTTTTTTTAGTGATGGGCATGAAAGACCAAAAATGGGCTCACTCTAGGACAACCATCATGGCCCATAAGAAAGACGATTTCGAAAATCAAATTGAATTCCCAATTCCAACTTCAAAATTAAATCTTGAATTCCACAATAAACTTGACTTTCCAAATTTAATTGAATTATCAAAATTTACTTGAATTTTCAAATTAACTTGAATTAATGATGAAATGAACATGGACACTTATGTTAAATGCAATGATCAAGTATGGCAAGTTGACTTTGGTCAAACTGGTTGACCAAAAAGTCAACAGTTGCAAAAGATGATGAAATGGGCTTCCCTGATTAAAATGTATGTTCCAAATGGTACTATGATCCAACTAGAATCAAAGTAATTCGTGAATGGATGATAGTGACTTTGGTCAAATGAGATGTAGTGGAGTATGAATGCAAACAAGCCATGTATTAGGGTTTAGCTAGGTCAAAGATCCAATTGTCAAGCAATGACCAAAGATCTCAAATCCAACAATCTATTAATGTCGTGAACCAATTTAGGGTTTCCAACCCTTCAAAACAAACCACAAGGATTACCAACTCTAATACCGAAATATCCAATCCAAGCCAGTTTTGTTAATCAGAAACCTTGAATCTGTGAGGAGTAAATGATGATGAATATGCATGAGACATGAATGAGGTTAGATGGATCTCAGGTTATGGGTCAGATGCAAAAGAAAAAATGGGGGGCAAATTTTGGGGTACTACACCCACAAAATCAGGTAGTGGAAAGGATAGTCAATTTATATTATGTACTATTTGATCATGTTCGCATTTGATCTTATCTTCAATTTCATCGGCTTCTGATGGAAGTTGATGAAGCATGAAATGAAGAAACATAAAGTTGGATTCATAAACTTCAAAATCTTTGGTCAGAACCTTGACAACGTCAGTAGTCTGGCTTGAGATCTTCAGTATCTTCAGAATCTTCAGAGTATTCAGAATTTATAGTCAGAACCTTGATAACCTCAATCGTCTAGCTTGTGATCTTCAAAATATTCAGCTATGTAACATATCTTCAGAAGCTTGCCATTCTTCAGAATCTTTATGATCAAACTCACGTCGTCCAAAAGCACAAACTGAGAGAACGTTGCACCAGCAACATAACGTCTCTTCAGAAGCTTCTGAAGAGTGAATCAACACAAAAGTAGAAAGATCATTGCAACAACAACATTGAATATCTTTCAGAACTTCTAATAACTGGCGCAAAAGCGGAATTAGAACTCATTATTCAGAAACTGATGACGTTGCATGTTACATACTCAGAATCAGAATTGGCTATTAAAGCTATACAATAACAAACCATTAGGTTACCAAAATTGTTTTCAGACAGATACAACATTTTTATCATCAAAACTCAAGGTATAGATACAAAACCAAATGTTGTTCTAACAAATGCTTCATCCACAATTATTGAGTTGAGATAAGTGACGTTTTTCCAAATATTGTTTTGTAAATCCATTCGATGTGATGTAAATATCTACTCCTCGCCTATTTTGGGTAAAACAATGTTTCTCGTCGATTATTACGGGATAACTTTCGCTAAAATCGACCAACAAACAAATATTTTCTACCCAAAACTACGTAAGTCTTGAATTCTCTATTGCACATGGAAATATGCATGAGCAAGATTGTGAAATCTTGTCAGGCTCATTAATAAAATAATTTAGGTTTAGTTCTTTTCTTCACACATTAATAAAAAATCCAAAAACATTTTCTATGTTCTTTTGTTCCTATTCTTCTTTCCCTCTTAATAACTTGAGAAGCCTAACATTTCTAAGCTAACATTCAAATTGAAATTAAATAAACGGTTCCCGTTGAGTACAGCAGATGTAAGGGGTAGTAATACCTTCCCCTTGTGTAACCGACTCCTGAACCCTGATAATGGTTACGATGACCATATCTTATCCTTTCTTTTAGGGGTTTTATCGATATTTCTCTTTTCTTTCTTTGGAAATAAATAAAGTTCGGTGACGACTTTGTTCAGTCTATCATGCGAGCGTGCGATTGCGCCTCGTTTCGTCATATTCTTATTTTTTGAGGTACGACAATATATATATATATATATATATATATATATATATATATATATATATATATATATATATATATATATATATATATATATATATATATATATATATATATATATATATATATATATATATATATATATATATATATATATATATATATATATATATATATATATATATATATATATATATATAAAATTTCTCTAGTATCCCATTCTCAAACTTAATTTTTTTTATTAATAAGGAAAACTAAAAATTCTACCTAAGTCAAAAGAGGGTCGAAAGATTAATCTTTCATGTCAATGGGCTTATAATATGGCTATGTCTCCGAAGAAAAAGGCTAAAGCTCGATGGGTAGAACAATAGATAATTAAATTAAAAGTTGGCTTGAAAATGCTCAAAGTTTCAAAAAGTAAATACTTCAATGTGTATAATAAATTATGTTATTATATGTGATTAATATTTTGTAGACAACATGTGAAGTAAAATATTTTGTCAAGTCGTGAGACATCCTGTTTCGAAGTGGTTCATGGCGCATTAGTGGAAAGTAACATGTTAAGCAAAATGTCTTGTCATTCTATGAGACATCCTATCTCGAGCTATTTGCTTGGCACACAAGTTTTTATGAAGTGTTTCTCACGCTTTTGAGATTAGTTTTCTTTTTGTCCAATCAAAGATATTATTTTTAAAACGCATACTGGTTTGGAAAAGATTCATCCTGAAACTATTTTAGCAAGATTGGAATTCATATTCGCAGCAGATTCAAATTTAATCAGGTTTTGTTTCAATCAAGATTCACAATCAATATTATGAAGATTGATTATATGAGCTTTTTATATTTTAGTCGCCTTCATGCCAAAAAAACCACTGGGTTTTCTAGCTGGAAAATTGTTGATATTATAAGAGGTGTTCTCCTTTGTGAAGACTTAGATCTTTCATTGTTTAGCTTGGAGTTTTTATTTGTTATTGAGTCTTTGTGTTGTGTTTTATAGTACTCTATTCATGGGTTATATTTTTAAGATTATGAGAATAGAGTATTTGATTTGTATTAGTGATTAATCTTTCATATACTTTGGTTATTATATAAATACTTGAGAGAATGTTTGAATGAAAGTGAGAGGGGTCTCAAATTCAGGGAGAGTCTAGATCCAAGTTCATGCGTAGTATTAGGAAAAAATGCATTAAACTGGGAGAGTTCAGATAAGTCTGATTTGTATTTTTGACTACCAAGAGTGATTTTACTTTCATTGGGTTAATACCCCCGGACGTAGGTGACTTTGCACCTAACTGGGTTACAAATTCTTTTGTTATTTATTTTATGCATTTATATTTGTTGTTATGCAAAATTGTTATAATACACATTGTTCCAACATTGTGTCTGTTATTCTGTCATCAATAGAACAAAATTAAAAATTACACCAATAGATTATTAAGAAATAACACAAGTTCTAAAAAATAAGTCATTGCATGGATACTCTCAGAGTCTCAATGCAATAAAAAGTAACAATGATATATATGGGCTAAAAACTTACTTGTTTAGGTATTTGAAAGTTGAGTATACATCAGTTAGATATCATTCATCTTATTTGTCTTTCAATTGACATTTATAACTTCCATAACAATTGAGCGTCTTCATTACAATTTTTGAAATCTTTTTCTTTGCACTTGTGGTAATCATTGTATGAGAGCAATTCTCTTAAACTGAAAAAAAATCAAGTAAAGCAGTTCATTAATTTCAAATAACAACACAAATATACAAAGGAAAAAAATTAGAAAATTAAATCACACAAATTTGTGGGTTGTCTCTTATGCAACGCTTCTTTACTGTCCTTAACTCGACTATTTAATCCTCTATTAGGGTGACATATATGACACAAATAGCACATCATATTTTTTCTTCCTTTTGTTTGATAAGAATCTCATAAACTTGAGGTATTGAGGATTTTGCTTCCATATCTTCTTCAGTTTGATAGTAGCAAACAAGGCATAAATTGTATCCAGTACTTTATCAATTTCTTTTCTTTTATTTTCCTTGTTGCTAAAATTATTTTTAGGGACATTATTTTGTTTAAACGTTTCTTGTTGGATATCTGCATTTAGACAAATTATTGAATTTGGAGATTTAAACAAAACTAGATTATTCTCACTTTGCATTCTTTCTCTTTTCCCTTATACATTTTTTACCTCAAATTATTTATTATTGATTCATGCATGTATTTTTATTCTTCTTGTTCTTTTTCAATTTCCCCTTTATCGACTACTTCCCATTCATCTTCGACTTCTCCCGTAACTTTGTCCTTGAAACTCCCATTCCTAGGATTCTCCGATGTATTTCCACTAAAACCTCCATTTAGTTGAGATGCCAATTGTTTAGATAAATTCTGGATTTGTGTTTCCATATTCTTGATGGATGCTTTACACTAAGTTTTCACTGCTTCATGGTTCTTGTTCATTGTTTCAAAGTTGTTTTAAGTCATCTTATAAACTAATGCATAACTTCATCTAGAGGAGATGACTTCCTTGGCGGTGGATCCCGAGGAGATTCTTGATTAAAATTTTGAAATTTATTGTTACTCTATTTAAATTTATATGATCTTCCCACCACAAATTATAGGTGTTGGATTAAGGATTTGACTTTTGAAAATTTTCAGCATAATGAGATTCTTCAGCGTATCCCTTTAATACATGATTGTCATTGGCATGACCTTTACCATAAAAATCACATCATAATACTTGAACTCGATTAGTATTGGCTTGATCTAGATTATAAACATCTAATTACTTTGATACAACTTTTATTTGTGCTAATAGAGCAAGTTGGAAACCAAGCTTCATTATATATATTTTTCCTTGGAGCTCTTTCACTTTATGTACTTGGAAAATGATCCATTCAATAATTTTACCTAGTGTATTAGTGTGATATGATCTTTCGTGACAAATGAGACCAAAATGTGACCTAGTGGTGTATGTCTACAATGGTAGAATAAGTGCAGTAAATAGCTATGAAACAAATTCTTAAGTATCCTAATAGCATCTTACTTTTTTTTATCCATATTTACCATGATGTCCATTTATTAAAGGATTCCTCAACATTAAAAAAACTTGTATCTATTTCTAAGATGATCATCCAAGAAACAAGTATATAACATTAATGCATATCATAAATTATACCACTAAAATCAAATCACATCACACAAAAGGTTACTTTTCATTAAAATTCACAATGACTAACATAAAGGGATTTAGCTCACGATGATAAAAAAAATACAACAATACAAAATCACAATCTTAACATTTCTAAACAAGGAAAATAAAAGATAAACCTAAGAGTGACACTTCTACTACTTATAGTCTTCAACTAGCAAGAGGTGAGTTGTGTCACATATGATTGAGCAGTATTCTTCAGGAATCTGGTTCAACCTTCTTTCAATATGATGAAGTATTTTTTCTCGAAGTATTTTCAACTTCTGAACCACTATTTTATTTCTTAACACATGTCCTTTTATAGCCTTCTTTATTTGTAGAGTTGCCTTCAGAATTTGGTTCTTGGGCCTTTTGATTACCCATTGATTATGCCTAATGGATAAAGCATATTCCATTTTTTATCATTTATTAAAGGTACTGGGAGTAGTACACAACTCATACAAGAAATAACATGTCTCACAACAGACCTACTGCGCCTGGTGGCTATTGCCCGCTTTTTTTAATGCGCACAACAAAGAAAAATAAATGTCTGTTTTTATTTTTATGAGATTTCTATTGTATGTAGCATTAAAAATAATATTATTACACTTTTAAAATGGTAAACAAATATATTCAAAATTATATTAAAGCATGCAAAGTAATATTGATACTCTATAATCAATGACAGTCTTTAAGAGGAATGCTGAACATGAAATCTTTATTCGAAGTATTTTATTTTTCCCTACAAATGTTTTCCTTGGTAAAGAAAAAATGTAAGACTCTCAAATTATAATTTTTTTAGATAAAAAGATAGTAAAATTAATAGTAAGTAGTGTAATATATTTTGTTTTACCTTATAAAGATTTGAATCAAATCTTCATACATCCCTTTA
The DNA here is from genome assembly GCF_024323335.1 of Lathyrus oleraceus. Classification (NCBI taxonomy): domain Eukaryota; kingdom Viridiplantae; phylum Streptophyta; class Magnoliopsida; order Fabales; family Fabaceae; genus Lathyrus; species Lathyrus oleraceus. The sequence goes on from NC_066582.1 coordinate 174,928,018, forward strand.
TCAATGCACTCTTGAGATTTATAAAACGATAAATACATGTCAAAATGTCACATCATCAAAGAAATACATTCAAAACATTTGACTCATTTGAATATAATAAGGTTTATTGTAACACAAATAAATGTATACCTGGAGAACGAAGATACTTTGTTTTAGTCTAGATTTGATAGAACAACAATTATGACCCTTTTTTGAATTATCTGGATTTCTGGTACAAAAAGAAAATAATGGACTTGGTAAATATATATGTTTTTTTTTACATAAACCACTAATAGAAGGTAAATTCATGCATTCAAAAATATTCAAGAGTAAAAATATTCTTAAATGAATAAAATAAAAACCTCTCCATCTCTCTCTCTCTCTCAGAGAGAGAGAGAGAGAGAGAGAAAGAGAGAGAGAGAGAGGGAAACAAAAACTATCAAGTGGGATACTTAGACGGAAATCAAATTCAATCTAAATTTTCAAATTTTCATTTTAACAATAATTTTCAATATTAAAAAATTTGAAATTTCTAGAATCTGTCTTATAACAAAGAATATCATGATCATTTCATTCCAAACGAATATGCTAGATTTAGTTGGAGTCTCATGGCTTATATTTCCTGTGTGATTCTCTATTATATTTCACTAACATTAAAAAAAGTAATAATTAAACAAAAAGTGTATATGCTACAATCATGGTAAAGTACGGATTTCGCCGGTGTAGAGGCTTCCTTTCCATGTTTATGCACCATTTTTCCCTTCTTAAATTTATCTCTCTCTAAAACGTGACTATTACATTTTCCTGCATTAAAAATACACCAAACAAAATTAACAAAAGGAGAAAGGCATCAAATACAAAGATCATAAGAGGAAGACTATGGTCATAAAAAATAAAACACTATTATTAAAAAGTATCAAAGAGATCGAGTGAATTAAGAATTAAAAAGAAAAATGAACTTAATGAATGATTCCTGCATGACTTTATCTTCATATTTTTACCAAATTTATGTAAAAGAAAATTAAGAATTAAAAAGAAGAAAAGAAAAAAGATTAGCCAAACAAAGAAGAGAGATGAAGAAGTGTAGAGAAAAAAGAAATAAAGAAATGGTGGTTGTTTGATTTTGAGTTTTGAATTTTGATAACAATAAGAGATAAAGAATTGAGTGTTACTATATGTGTTTCGTTAAACATCCTAATGCATAAACAATTAACTTTTTCAGATGTAATTACAATATTTATAGTGTATGATTGGAATAAAAATAGGTCAGTCTAAAAATTATAGATTTATAGATTTCGTTAATGTTCATATGATGCAATATAAACCAAAAGAAAGAGAACTTACATCGTCAAAGTTGTTGATTTTACATTTTTAATATAACATCTTCAATGACCAAGTGATATAAAAAAATTGTAGTGAAAGAAAAATATTTATGAATTAACTAAAAGGGAGAGAGAAAAAGAAAAAATTATTTTTTAAGTAAAAGAAAGTGAGAATTATTTTAAATTAAAAGATAAGGAAGTTACTAACCACTTCATTTTATAACTAATGTAAGTTACCAACAACACAATTTTTTTAGTTATATTATGTTATTTATTTAAAAAGAAACTAAATGGTATTTTTGGATCAAAATTATGCCACTCCAAAATCATGTATTCCCTTTATACAAATAATCCATCTTCAAACCAAAAGGCATGACTTTGTAGCAGTAAGTTACCCAGGGTCTAATAAAAGTTATTTTCACCATGTCGACTGGAGCCATCTTGATCTGATTATACCCTGAGAAATTATCCATGAAAGAAAAGATTGAGTGTTGAGCTGTGTTGTCTACCAAAACATCAATATACGGGAAAGGAAAATCATCCTTGTGACTTGCTTTATTAATATCACGGTAGTCTACACATATCCGAACCTTTCCATCTTTCTTCGAAATTGGGACAATATTGGAAACCCATAGAGGATACTCAATGATAGCTAGGAAACCATCATCAAACTGCTACTTAACCTCTTCTTTGATCTTCAATGCCACATCAGGTCTAGTTCTGCGAAGCTTTTGCTTAACCGGAGCACATTCGGGCTTGAGTGGTAGGCAATGTTCAACAATGTTGGTATCCAACTCAGGCATATCTTGATATGACCAGGCAAAGATATCAACATACTCACTAAGTAACTCTACCAACTCACGATGTACATACTTGACAAGAGATGCCCCAATCTTGACCTCTCATCTGACTTCCTTGGAACCCAAATTGATCACTTCTAATTGTTCTTTGTGAGGCTGAATCTCTTTCTCTTCATTCTCAAGAAGTCTTGCAAGCTCAGGCGGTACTTCACAATCTTCCTCACCATCATCTTCGACTCTGTTAATTGGAAACCCTGATTTACAGCGAATTTCAGCAATGTTGCATTCAGCGGAATTGTTTACTCTGCATGTTATGAGCTTATTTTAGAATGGATTTTTTTTTGAAAAAGTTGTGAAAAATAAAATAAAATAAACTTCTGCCATTTATTTTTAGTGAAAAACAAAATAAGAGAAATAAAGGGAACATAATTTTGAGTGCAAAAACTACCTTTCATTGATTGAATAATACTTTTAAAACATGGGAGTGTAACAACCCAATTTTAGTAATTGTTTCTTATGTTAGTATTACTAGATTTTATTTTACTTATTTGGAGTGTTAATTAATTAATTGGTTATTAGGTGGTATGATAATTGATTATATTAATTAATTTTGGTGTGTTAATTAATTATTTAGTTGATAGGAGATATAATTAAATAATTGTATTAATTAACTTGGTGGATATATGGTGTTAGTTTAATTTATTTGAATTAAATAGAGATATTTAAATATTAGGTCTTATTGGGCCTATTAATTAAATTAGAAGTATAATGACTTAAGCCCAAATAGAATACTATATATAAGAGGTAGTAGAGTGAGAATTATGATTTATTAGCTCATTGAAGGCAATAGAGAAAGAAAGAGGAAAAACACGGAAAAGAGGGGAAGAACAAGAGAGAGCTAGGGTTTCCATCAAATTGAAGAGGTAAGGGGGGAATCCTTATTATTATGGGTTAGTATGATCGGGTCAATGGGTAGATGTATGTTTAGGTTAAAATCCCTAATTTTGTATGGTTGTTTGAAATTGTTAGGTTGATGAGTATTCTCGATTTGTGGTGATTTGATTGTGTTAAAACTGTAAATTAATGTTATATACTTAGAGTATTATATTAGTCATAATTTTCTGAACGTTGGCTTTTTACGGAATCAAAATCGGAGGCCCGGAAGTCCTCCAACGATGAAAACCGCAGAAAATTCTGCATGCTGTCCGTCACAATCACGGCCATTTTTTATGTTTTATTGTCAAAATCGTTTTGGTCATAACTTTTGATCCGTAAGTCCAAATTGAGTGTCGTTTGAAGCGTTGGATAGTTGAAACAGAAGACTATAACTTTGTTTCAGGAATAAAATAATTTTGGAGATTATTTCATGGATGTTTTTGGGGTTGAAGAAGATGAAAATTATGTTGGAAAGTTTAGAAAACAACAACTTTTAGTAACGCCTTCGTGCACGGTTTTATTCATAACTTTCAACTCGTGAATCATTTTGGGTTGGGGTTTAAAGCATTAGAAAGGTGACTCTAATAGATATTATGTGAATGGTATATTTGTTATGAATGTGTATATGTACCATTGGTGGATTGTGAATGATATATTGTTATGAATGTGTGTATGTACCATTGGTGGATTGTGAATGATACATTGTTATGAATGTGTATATGTACCATTGGTGGATTGTGAATGATATATTATTATGAATGTGTATATGTACCATTGGTGTATTGTGAATAATATATTGTTATGAATGTGTTTATGTACCATTGGTGGATTGTGAATGATATATTGTTATGAATGTGTATATGTACCATTGGTGGATTGTGAATGATATATTGTTATGAATGTGTATATGTACCATTGGTGTATGATTCATAGAGTTGAATTATGGTGATATGTGGAATGTTAAGATGGTAGAGATGATCTTAATTGCATATGTATTGGTATTTGTACATTCATTCATGGCATGGTCGGCTTCATTGTGGAAGCGGTGAAACTGTGGGTTCACATGGTATTAGACGTTGATCCTTAATTGGAAATAGGCGTAGCAGACGTTGATCCTTAATTGGAAACAGGCGTGGTAAATAGACGTTGATCCTTAATTGGAAATAGGCGTAGCAGACGTTGATCCTTAATTGGAAATAGACGTGGTAAATAGACGGTGATCCTTAATTGGAAATAGGCGTAGCAGACGTTGATCCTTAATTGGAAATAGGCGTGGTAAATAAACATTGATCCTTAATTGGAAATAGGCGTAACAGACATTGATCCTTAATTGAAAATAGACGTGGTGGCTTGGATTCTAGATATTGAATCGGAAAGCGGTGAAACGTTGGGTTCACATTATGGTACCACATGCATAGAGTCACATGTCATGCATTGAGTCACACTAGAGTTATGTGATAATTGAATGTTTGCATTGATGTGATTGTGAGGTGTGTATGAGATATGATAATTGAATTTGATGATGTTTGGAGTTATGTGATAATTGAATGTTTGCATTGATGTGATTGTGATGTGTGTATGAGATATGGTAATTGAATTGATGATGTTTGGATACATAACTTGACTGAATATGTGATTATGTGATAATTGTAGTTATGTGTATATTTGAGAATATAATATTGGATTTGAATATTATACTCCTCGAGTTTTTATGTGTGCTTGAAACATGTGAAATAAATGTTGGTTAATATTATTTACATGGTTATATGAAGTGTGAGGAATTCCTTTAATTGTTGATTTAATCATTGTGCTTGATTAATACTTCTTCATAATGATTTGAATTCTCACCCTTTCTGTTTGAATGTTACCTTTACATGGGTATCGTGCAGCTACTCAGGAGTAGTATTGCTGAAGTAAGTGAACGGTAGCACTCGAGGTTAGCTGGAGAGCTTCGGTGGTTTATTTTAGAGACTAAGTAGAGAGTCAATGCTCTGGTCATGTAACGCTGGGTAGATACGTAGTATTGAACTCATATCTTATTGGGATATGCATTATGTTATTACTAGATTTATTTTATCTTGAGGTGATTATTGAGAGATGATCATGGTATGGGACATGGATCATTTGATGAAATGCATGGATATTCGTTATTTTCCGCTGCGAACGCATATGCTTGAATATTCATGATAATTGAAATGTGTTATTTTAAATGACCAGGTGTATTGTATATTGATGATGAATGATGTTGGTTTTTGAAAGCTCTTAGTTTTTGAAAACGTCGATGTGACGCCCTTTTGTTTATATGCGTGCTTATTTACTCTGGTTATATGTTAAGTATTTTGGGGGTAGAAAAAGGGGTGTTACATTAGTGGTATCAGAGCCCGGTCGACCAGTTGGTCAATAGTCGTTAGGGTTTTCCATCCCGTTGTATTTGATTCGTGTATCTGACATGATCGATACTGTTTGTCTGATACATTAGTAGTATCAGAGCAGGTCGGTCCGTCCGGCCAGGTTGTTTAATTATGTTTGTTCCCTAGCATGCGACATGTGTGTGAGAACACTGTCGGTGCTTGTTTTATTTTCCATTTGCAGATTGGGAATGAAATAAGTGGGGGAGGAGCGTCTGCTTATCTTGGAGGTTCCAATTGTATCGAGCGTGGACATTATGTTGTGCATGCAAGAGTGCAGTGTTTGCTAGTTAACCTGTTTTGGAAAGGTTGTGCTTTTCCTGAACCCGAAGAGAGGTCGGATTCGAGGATGGTGTTGGTTAGAAGTTAATCGGGTGTATGTCAACTGTTTTGGAGAAGACGGTTATTTTTCCTGAGGTTGGTGCTAAGGAAGATTGGTTTGTGAAGCAACGTATTCGTGTATTAAGCTTGGTATGTTGAAGCTTACGTGTGACATTCTTGACGAGATTAGAGAAGATCGAGAAGTGAAGAAGCTTCGTGGTAAGGAAATTGCTTTAGTGAAAGTGATATGGGGCGGAGTCGCCAATGGCAATATTACTTGGGAACTCGAGGATAAGATGAAGGAATCGTATCCGGAGTAGTTCGTTTGAGGTATTTTCGAGGACGAAAATCTTTTAAGTGGGGGAGAGTTGTAACAACCCAATTTTAGTAATTGTTTCTTATGTTAGTATTACTAGATTTTATTTTACTTATTTGGAGTGTTAATTAATTAATTGGTTATTAGGTGGTATGATATTTGATTATATTAATTAATTTTGGTGTGTTAATTAATTATTTAGTTGATAGGAGATATAATTAAATAATTGTATTAATTAACTTGGTGGATATATGGTGTTAGTTTAATTTATTTGAATTAAATAGAGATATTTAAATATTAGGTCTTATTGGGCCTATTAATTAAATTAGAAGTATAATGACTTAAGCCCAAATAGAATACTATATATAAGAGGTAGTAGAGTGAGAATTATGATTTATTAGCTCATTGAAGGCAATAGAGAAAGAAAGAGGAAAAACACGGAAAAGAGGGGAAGAACAAGAGAGAGCTAGGGTTTCCATCAAATTGAAGAGGTAAGGGGGGAATCCTTATTATTATGGGTTAGTATGATCGGGTCAATGGGTAGATGTATGTTTAGGTTAAAATCCCTAATTTTGTATGGTTGTTTAAAATTGTTAGGTTGATGAGTATTCTCGATTTGTGGTGATTTGATTGTGTTAAAACTGTAAATTAATGTTATATACTTAGAGTATTGTATTAGTCATAATTTTCTGAATGTTGGCTTTTTACGGAATCGAAATCGGAGGCCCGGAAGTCCTCCAACGATGAAAACCGCAGAAAATTCTGCATGCTGTCCGTCACAATCGCGGCCATTTTTTATGTTTTATTGTCGAAATCGTTTTGGTCATAACTTTTGATCCGTAAGTCCAAATTGAGTGCCGTTTGAAGCGTTGGATAGTTGAAACAGAAGGCTATAACTTTGTTTCAGGAATAAAATAATTTTGGAGATTATTTCATGGATGTTTTTGGGGTTGAAGAAGATGAAAATTATGTTGGAAAGTTTAGAAAACAACAACTTTTAGTAACGCCTTCGTGCACGGTTTTATTCATAACTTTCAACTCGTGAATCATTTTGGGTTGGGGTTTAAAGCATTAGAAAGGTGACTCTAATAGATATTATGTGAATGGTGTATTTGTTATGAATGTGTATATGTACCATTGGTGGATTATGAATGATATATCGTTATGAATGTGTGTATGTACCATTGGTGGATTGTGAATGATACATTGTTATGAATGTGTATATGTACCATTGGTGGATTGTATATGATATATTATTATGAATGTGTATATGTACCATTGGTGTATTGTGAATAATATATTGTTATGAATGTGTTTATGTACCATTGGTGGATTGTGAGTGATATATTGTTATGAATGTGTATATGTACCATTGGTGGATTGTGAATGATATATTGTTATGAATGTGTATATGTACCATTGGTGTATGATTCATAGAGTTGAATTATGGTGATATGTGGAATGTTAAGATGGTAGAGATGATCTTAATTGCATATGTATTGGTATTTGTACATTCATTCATGGCATGGTCGGCTTCATTGTGGAAGCGGTGAAACTGTGGGTTCACATGGTATTAGACGTTGATCCTTAATTGGAAATAGGCGTAGCAGACGTTGATCCTTAATTGGAAATAGGCGTGGTAAATAGACGTTGATCCTTAATTAGAAATAGGCGTAGCAGACGTTGATCCTTAATTGGAAATAGGCGTGGCAAATAGACGTTGATCCTTAATTGGAAATAGGCGTAGCAGACGTTGATCCTTAATTGGAAATAGACGTGGTGGCTTGGATTCTAGATATTGAATCGGAAAGCGGTGAAACGTTGGGTTCACATTATGGTACCACATGCATAGAGTCACATGTCATGCATTGAGTCACACTAGAGTTATGTGATAATTGAATGTTTGCATTGATGTGATTGTGAGGTGTGTATGAGATATGGTAATTGAATTTGATGATGTTTGGAGTTATGTGATAATTGAATGTTTGCATTGATGTGATTGTGATGTGTGTATGAGATATGGTAATTGAATTGATGATGTTTGGATACATAACTTGACTGAATATGTGATTATGTGATAATTGTAGTTATGTGTATATTTGAGAATATAATATTGGATTTGAATATTATACTCCTCGAGTTTTTATGTGTGCTTGAAACATGTGAAATAAATGTTGGTTAATATTATTTACATGGTTATATGAAGTGTGAGGAATTCCTTTAATTGTTGTTTTAATCATTGTGCTTGATTAATACTTCTTCATAATGATTTGAATTCTCACCCTTTCTGTTTGAATGTTACCTTTACATGGGTATCGTGCAACTACTCAGGAGTAGTATTGCTGAAGTAAGTGAACGGTAGCACTCGAGGTTAGCTGGAGAGCTTCGGTGCTTTGTTTTAGAGACTAAGTAGAGAGTCAATGCTCTGGTTATGTAACACTGGGTAGATTCGTAGTATTGAACTCATATCTTATTGGGATATGCATTATGTTATTACTGGAGTTATTTTATCTTGAGGTGATTATTGAGAGATGATCATGGTATGGGACATGGATCATTTGATGAAATGCATGGATATTCGTTATTTTCTGCTGCGAACGCATATGCTTGAATATTCATGATAATTGAAATATGTTATCTTAAATGACCAGGTGTATTGTATATTGATGATGAATGATGTTGGTTTTTGAAAGCTCTTAGTTTTTGAAAACGTCGATGTGACGCCCTTTTGTTTATATGCGTGCTTATTTACTCTGATTATATGTTAAGTATTTTGGGGGTAGAAAAAGGGGTGTTACAGGGAGGGCCTTACAAGTTATCCACATGCCTCGGGCGAAGGAAAGGGATAAGGAAAAAGAAAAATGCATTACATTTCTTCCGAGAAAACCACAGGAACCACAATAGAAGTCCAGTTGTCAAGATTAAATACTGGAGGACACTTGCAAATAAGACCGGAGACTGCACACTGGATGGAGCTTGCCCCATTTACTACTACCATAGAAGAATCTAATTAGTAGCCGACACTACAGAACTTGATAGGTTGAACTGTTTACTTCCCCTCGCAGTTGGGTGACAGGAAGTAGGACGATAACCAAGACCAAAACGATCACGCTTCTCAGAGATTCTCAAAACCTGTCCCCAACCAGGGAGAGGACCATTCTCCAAAGTCTGCTTGGCGCTCTTGGCTGATGACAACATCAAGGTTGTTTATTGGCTTTGATTGGAAGATGCAGTGCTGACTTCTTTAAAATTTAAACCTTGGAAAGGAACCTTAGTTATTCCTTCCTCGATTTCTACATATCTGAAAGAAGACAATTCACTGATTATAGAATCCTCTTCACTACAAATAATAACAAGCTTGTCCTCAAACAAGAACTTGAATTTCTGATGAAGATTATAAGTGGCATCACCAGTTGCATGGATCTATAGCCTCCCTAATTGGAAGCTATAGGTGGGATGGATATCCATGACTTAGAAAGTGATGATAAACTGGTGGGGACCCATACAAATTGGAAAATCAACTTCCCCAATGACCTCCCTCCGGGATCCATCAAAAGTACGGACAATTAAAGCGCTTGCTCTCATCTCCAGTCCCTCATACTGTAGTTGGCTTAATGTGATTTTCGGAAAAACATTGAGCGAAGAGACAATGTCAACTATGAAACTTAAGATTAAAGTGTCTGCAAAAGTCTCACAAATGTGCAAAGTTTTATTGTGGTTATGACCTTCAACTATCAACTCAGCTTCGTTGAAACCTAAATACCTGCTTGGAGAAATATTGGGTACCACATCATTGAAATGTTCTACTAAAATATCCTACATCACATGAGTCATATTAAGCACTTCAAGAGAGCTTTCCGATGAGCTTCAGAACTGAGCAATAACGACAAGATTGATATCTTTGACGAAGTCTAACCCAGCTGATCGACAATCTTGAAGTTATTTTGTTTGATCAATTTTAAGAACTCATGCCCTTTTTCTACAGAGACAATCTTCTTAGCTTGATTTTTCTCACTAATCACCTCCTTCCCTTTTAAAACCGCTGCTTCTGCTGACTTACCAGAAGAATCAGGTTCCCCATCCGAAGTAGTAGGAATATAAACAGATTCCCCTACTTGAGGCAAAAGAACCATTGTAGGAACCAATGTTGGAGTATATTTTAGTGCAAACACGCGACCACCGTGGGTTATCCCTATTGAACCGGCTATATTGACAATCTCTGCTTCAGGAAACTGGATTTTTGCATCACCAACTGACACAATTGTATTGTACTTCCACGACACAACTTTGGAATTCTGACATGGAAAAGGTGAGGGAACATTAAATACAATGGGCTGAATTTTCTTTACCAGAGCTTCAACTTGTTTATTACGATAAACAATCTCAATGGGCTCGTTAATGAAATTCCCCCCATGGCTCTGTCCCTTGAGAACTGCAAGACGCCTTGATTCATCAACTCTTGAACACAGTCCTTGAGTTCTTTACATCTTCCAGACTCAGTCTTGCACACCTTACAATTACCACACACACATACCAGTGCACTATTCTTCTACATACTCAAAGAAATACTCTACCACAGAGTCTTCACATCTTCAACCAAACAGACTAACTCTGCTCCATCCTCCTCCATAACCGTGTTCACTGTTTGATTACCATGATTTGGCAAAGGATTTGCCTTCACATTCAGCTTTTCTTCGGTGAAAGATAAGATATTCTGATCAATGAGGTCTTGTAATTTGTCCTTGAACACATATCAATCCTCAATTGTATGCCTAATATAACCTGCGTGGAATGTGCAAGGCACATTGAGGTTGTAATTTGGACCAAATAGATATACTGCTAGTGGAATCTCCTTAGGAGCGACTGCTTCTACATGCATAAGATAAGGGAACAATTCAGAGTACGGTACTGGGATCTTGGTATACTGAGGGAATCTCTAGTTGCGATTCTAATTTTGGTTATGATTCTGCCCTTGATTACCTTGACGGTTCTGATTAGGGCCTCTGTTGTTGGTATTTTGCCATTGAGAAGCTTGTCCTTGAGGCTATTGTTGTTGTTGTTGAGCTTGAGGAGGCTGTTGATACTATGGTTGATACTGGAATGGTGGTTGAAACTGGGCTGCTGCGACATATGGATATGGATAGTATGGTGGAGGAACCATATGAACCTGGTACTGCGGAGCACTTGCCATCACTGCATTAGTCACCCCCTCCTTTTTCTTGAAGTACCCACTAGAAGGTCCTTTCACTGCAGATTATTGACTATTACCCCCGACAATTTTCCCCGTCTTCAAACCACTTTCAATATTCCTCCAATTATAACTAGATCAACAAAATTAGAAGATGAGCTCCCAACCATTTTTTATAGTATAAGCTATGAAGCGTCCCCATGAAAATTTCCACTAGCTCAGTGTCTGTCGAGGTCGACTGTAAGACCCCAATTTTGACCCTAAGATCCCTCATGATATCTCATCATATGCATTAGCATTGGGATCACACATTGGCATCCTCCTTACCCCTAATTCATTAGGTTTGCATTGGGAGAGATCACCAAGCACTTTTGATTGTATCATACTTTGTTTTTCATTATTTACTAACCAAAATACCAAAAATATGTCAATGTATAGTTTGTTGCTTTTGTAGATAGTGTGTATGCTCACCTATGCTCTATCAAGATCATGCCTAGGGTTTAAGACCCTCAATGCAAGGATATCAATCAATAATTAGTTTACATTGGCTATAAGTGTCATGTATGGATCCCCATGATCTTCACATGTTATTTTCATCAAGAAATCATCAAGAGCTTGGAGTTTGTTTGCCTTGGAAACCCTAATTCATCTAGGTATCTTGTGTGACTTCTTCAGCAAGTTTCTTTAACAATGGATCAAATATTTCAAGGGATACTTAACATTACATCATCTTATTCATATATGATCTTCCATGAGTCCCAAAAGTCAATAGAATGTCAAGCTAGCAAGTTGGTTCATGATGGTTGATCAGAGAAAGTCAACTAGTCAAAACTGGGGTTCCTTATACCCTACCTCCTAAAATTGTTGCCATATGAAAATGATTCCAAGATAAACATTACTCTAAATGATATTCCAAACAACTTTCATGGTGAGGTCTAGAGCTAGGTTTTCTTGGAAATTCATTTTTTACGATGAAAGATTATAGGTCATTTTGTCTAAACCCTAATTTGGAGGTCAACTTCCCAAGGCCATAACTTTCTCAATTTTTATGCGATGAAAGCCATTAAAATTCCATGATCAATTTCAAGATGTCTACTTCAAATTTTATGTTTGGAGGAATTTCAAATTCAACTTTCAAATTCATGTTCCAAGAGGAAACATTATAGGTTATTTTGGGCCAATACCATTGAACAAGTGATTTTCCTTAACTTCTAAAATGCATAACTCCTTCATACCAAATCCAAATGAGGTCATATTTGTGACCAAATTGAATAGGTTTGAAAGAGATACAACGTTTATCAAGGAAATTTTCTCATTTTAAGTCCATAGAAAACGTTATTCAAGGTGGAAGAAGTGAAAATTTGACTTGGGACTTAGACATTTTTTAAACATGTTTGATATCCCAAACTTCCACCTCAAAATTCATCATGATCCAAGATTCAAATGAAAAAGTGTTCAACATGAAAGTTTCTCCCCTTGATCTCACCTTTACAAAACATCCAAGATTATCTCACGTGGATTAAAATTGAGAGACTTTATCATGGGTGTAAGTTAAGGTATCATTTGGATAATTTCAAGTTCCGCTTTTCATATACATTTGCATGAGCTTATAACATGATTTCATCATGAAGTACATTGGATTATGGATCAAAATACATCATTTCATTGGCGTAATGCACGCCCATGCATCCATGCAAGGGAGAACTTGAAAATTTTCCAATTTTGGAAGTGTGCAAATATCATTCACATTGGCTATAAGTAGAATCCTTGATGATCAGAATTGGGATCCCTCTTGCCCAAGCTTCGACCCTCTCCTCCCAAAACCCCATCAAAGGATAATCTTAAAGGTTTCTTGAGAAATCGATTTTCAATTCTCCTTCTGTTTTAGGATGGAAACTCCAAGAGTCCAAGTCTTTTAACTGTTCAAATCATCTTCTACAAGCTTCTAGAGTCAAACCAAGCCAAATTGGAAGCCAGATCAAGCAATTCTGAAGCTCCTCGAAGGCAACAAGATTGAGTTGCTTTTAGGTCAAATCGAAGCAACTCAGTTCATGATCCTCAAAATTAAACTCCCTGTATCTTTTCATATACTTGGAATTGGACAAAATTGAGGCCAAATTCGAGCTCCTGAGCATTTTTTCTTTAAATCCATGTCTTGCTTTTTCATTTTGGTGATGGTTGAAGGTGGACCAGTCTGGTGAGGTCTGTAACACCTCAAAATTTGCCCTCCTCTCTTGGGACTAGCTTAACATATTGCATTTCATTTGTAGGTCATTAGGCATTGCATATTTCCATATCATGTGGTAACATCAAGCAAGTCATCTTCCTAAGTCTTGATCAGAAGATACAGAGGTTGAGATTCAAGCTGAAGGTTTCATGAATTGATCACTATCCATCTGAGGATTGTGCTACAAATTAGAGTTTCTTGATTCTCAAGGGGGTTGAACTTCATCTTGGTTGCAATGATACATCATCATCATCATGGTCTTGATATCATCCAAGAGATTGATCAGATACCTTGAGATTAGGGTTTTGACCTCTGGTCAACCCTAATCATCTATATTGGGCCAGTTAGGGCTTGGCAAGGAGATGGGGTCTACAATGGATATGGGGATCATTTCATGATTGTTTTGAGCTTATGAAAGCTAGGGTTTCATCATTGAGCCATTTCATCAGGAGTTTGAAGCTCAACTGGATCAGTGCATAGCCAGATTCATCTATCAGTCAGAAAAGTCAATTGTAGTCAACTGTGCTTGAATTGATGGATTTGGAGGTGGGAGAGAGTAAGAGACACTTCATTCATGTCTAAACAAATTTCATTTGGCATTTCAAACATCCATAATGAAGAAAATAAAGTCAGATGGAAACTTTCCAAAAATAGAAAGTGACTTGTAATTGAAAACTGCCAAAAATGGAAAGTTTTTCACCTCAAAATTACGTGTCCAAAAATGCTTCAAATGAAAATTTGTTCAACATGAAAGTTGTAGATCTTGATCTCACCTTTCCAAAAAGTCCAAGAACATGAATTTCTCATGTGTGATTGGCAAGTTATGATCAAATCAGTTTCCAAAAATGTTGATTTTCAAAGTGGCATAACTTTCACATGGAATGGCCAAATTGGGTGATCTTTCTTTGAGCAAACCACATTTTACATGTACTTTCATGAGGCATTATCATATTTCATCAAAAATCATCATGGCAAAATGTCATTTTTCAAGTGGACTATTTGAAAATTGGTGGGAAAAATATGCAATTTCCATACAAAACTCATTTCAACACATCCCAAATGACATTTAGAACTTGTTTGCATTGGTTTTTTACTGTTCCATTGGATGCATCTAGAAAAGGCTATTTTGGACATTTATGCATAAAATGCATTTTTGCTAATTTCATTCCAATTTGCTAATTGTGATTAAAAAATGGATTAGGAGTTGGTATAAAACATTAATTGTAACAGAAAATCATAATCACACTTCACATTTTCAGATCTAACCAACTTTCCCTCCAAAAACCTCTCAATTCTCTCAAATTTTTCTACACTTTTTTCATCATTTCTCATTGAATTCTTCATCAATTTTGCTCATTCTTGTTGGATCTATCCTCTACAAGTGTTGGTGAAGGACTGTTTCACAAGATCAAGGCCATAGCATTGCAGAATCGTGACTGTTGCAATCTCCCTCATCCATGGCATTTTGTTGATTTTTCGATCTGGAGCACAATTGAGCTGAGGCACGTATTCCAATCAACTTCCACATCATTGAGCTTCATCTGTTTTCACATTTTGGACCTTGAAGAGCACGATTCATCACTGCCATCATCACAAGGTAAATTTTCGAATTCCTTAATTGCTCAAATCATGACATGGCTTTGATAGATCTCTCAACGTAGAGTAGCATGAACTTTGAATCGTTGAATTTGGTTGAGTATCGAGTGAGAAATCTGGAATTGAAGTTTGATGCTCAAATGTTGTTTCGATCGATCCGTGCTGTGTAGTTAGAGTTAGGTCAAATGCTTGCCATATCCATGATGTACATGCTTAGACGAGTTCAACCATATATGATTTGTTCATTTTAGTGGAATTTTGTTCTTGTTGATTTTTCTGGAAATTCTGGTGATGAATGCTTCAAGAACGCGCTAGGATACGTGTTTGATCCTGTTAGGCCTGGCATGCGTTTGAATTCGCTGTTTCCCGCGGATCCTGACCAATCGCGTGCTGCCAGGGCGTTTTAATGAAACGCCGCGTTTCATCGTGGCTGTGGATAATTACGCAAATGCCATTTTCAATATTAATTTGTATTATTTCATTTTCTTTTTCATTTTTTCATTTCATTTTGATCATGCAACTTCAAAAATCATAAGTTCTTCATTTCTTGTCCAAATTTGATGAGACTTTTTGCATTATTCTCCTTGTGATGTGTAGTTTTTTATGGTGATTTTTATTATTTTTGTGCACGTATGGAAAAATAAATTGCCTAGGGTTTGATTGAATATGTCCAATTTGTGTATACCATTTCATTTTACTTGTGAAATCTTGATGCTTCCATAGAAATGCTTGAAATTGTTTATGCATGTTCTAGACTCTTTTCTGGTGATTTTGATATGTGGTTTGCAATTTTTGGATCCCTGGTTGATGAGATATGATTTTTTGATTAGAGGTGTGACAATTTGTGTCACACCATGCTTAGTGCAATTTCATGATTTTATTTGATGTGCTTAGGGGCCTTGGATTGGGCTGAATTTTTGCATGATTGAGCATATGGATGTTGAGAATACATGGGAATTGTTCTGGATTTATTGATGGCATTTCCTATTTGATTGGGATTTTATTTGTTGTTTAGTCTTTTGTTGATTTTTTGTGACACATGTTGGCATTTGGCTTGTGAAATTCTGGTCATTAATTGGATGGATGTGAAATTTGACATGTGAATTCTAGACATATTATAGGTCATCATGGCTTTGTTCCCATTCATTTATCATGTTTTGTCACTGTTTTATGATTGATGGAAGTTGATACTTGTTTTGATGCCTTGTGTTGGCTTGCTTGAACTTGTCTGGACTTTCTGATTTTCATTGACCTACTTCCTCTTGTCCAAATGGCATGAAATTTGATATGATGCTCATTGAATGTGTTCTATTTTGGCCTGAATTTTTGTGAAATTTATTGAAATGTTTTGATGTTGATTTAATTGAGATCATTCTGTTTGGTCCTTTGAGGTTGCAAATTGCATGTTTTGTGCCTTTTCTTTTATGAAATGATGATAATGAATGATATGAGCATGGGACCAATTGGATTTGTTTCTAAATTATTTGATTGTGGTTTTGGATAATTTTCACTTGCTGTTTTGTATTTTTCATCTCCTTTTGACCCTAGGCTTGTCCTAGTGGTCTTGTTTCTCATATTTGAGTTTGGCTTTTCAGGTTGAGATGCAAATGCCTTAAGGAGATTGCTTCAAGTTAATTGAGTTTGATTTGGTTAATTGTTGTGAACTAACTTGTGTGTTTTGTAGGATTCTTGGCTCACTTGCTTTGAGCTTGTGCTTGGCTCACTTGAGTTGATTGTGCTTTGCACATTGCATTGTCTGATTGCACATTGTCTGTTGGTTTTTATACTGTTTGTTTTGACTTTGTGATTGGTATACTGACTGTATTTGATTGATTTCAGGTACATTAGTTGCTAACAGTTCATTTTTGAACTTGCTTTGTGCTGCTGCTTGGTTGTATAAACCAATTGAGGTAGACTCTCTTGTCTCCATGTAGTCTGGAAGACCTGGCTTGTTATTTAGCCAGGCAACTGTCTGAAGTCCTCCTTAAGAGGCGATGATTGTGATTGTTTAACTTTGTCCCCAAGCAGGTAAAGACCTCTATGAGGCAATTGGCGGATAGAAGAGATATGCAATCTATCTCCCGATATTCTATTGAGTCGTCCCTCTGCTCACACCACTGTGTTGATGCATTGGGACATTAACCCAAGATCTTGTACAGTTGTACAGTTGAGTCAGAGTCATGAGTGTAGAAGGGTTCCCCCTTTCTGAACCCACACTCCTTTGTCTGAAGCTCTCCCTGGCCAGGGATAAGAGCTGTGAAGTCTCATCTTCACTCACCTTTCCTCTGCTTCACCTTGACTCTCAATGTTAGGGTTAAGAGCTAACATCACCCTGATACAGTTGGCTTGCTTTTGCAGCCTAACCCTTGTGTGAGCCCACCTTTGTCTGTATATAGTGTGTGCTAATTGTGTATGTTTGCTTTGTTTTGATTATGCTTGCATGTTTTGCTTTGCCTGTTTATGATTAGCTTGCAGCCTGTGCAAGTAGATAGAAAACTCAACCTAGGACCATTGTGGAATACATGATAACTATTAGGCTCGAGTCAGTCTCCCTTCTAGTTTGTCATTTCCCAGTCTCTGGTTAGGAGAAAGTTTCTCCCCTGTTAAGGGGAACTACGTCGCCCTGATCCTCATACCAGATGAGGTACGTAGGCAGGAGACCGTGCGAGGTCACTCCGGGCACTTTTTTTCTTTTTGTGTGTGTTTGCTTGTTAACCCTTTTGTGTGTCAGGATATGGACGTAAGCCCAGCGATTGGCTATCCGTATCCTGAGTGTGTTTGTTTGGTTCGGAAGCCGATGTAAGTCCAGTGATTGGCGTTTGGGTTCCATGTTTGCCCGTGTTTGTGTGTGTCTAGTTTGGCGTGCGTGAGCCGAACTACGGCAGCTCTGATTCTCGTTCCAGACGAGATACGTAGGCATAGGATGCGACATCCTAGCGAGCCCTCTTCCCCTCTTCTCTCACCTGTGTTTCTTGTGTGTGTGATGTTTGTTTTAGCAACCTTTTCTTTCCTTTAGAGCGTGGATCCCGTCGAGTACGACGGATGCGTAGGGGTGCTAATACCTTCCCTTCGCATAACCGACTCCCGATCCCATTCTCTTTGGTCGCGAGACCATGCTTTTTCCAGGTTTACTTCGAGCGTTTCCTTTCCCTCTTTTGGGATAAATAACGCACGGTGGCGGCTCTGTGTTGTTTTTGTTTCAACCCGCCGGTTGTTTTTCGCGGATGCGACAAGGTCCACCGAAGAAAAAGATCGGAGCTCTGGCTCCAGCGATGTATTGGCAAGCATCTCAACCACATGATCCATTTAATTGTTTTAATCTTGGGCGTTGCTTTTGATTACCACGCGTGCGTCTCAGTTGACCAAGGCATATGTGGAAAGCGCGCTTATCACCATCTGATATACCACCTCTATTAATGAGGGAGATCAGATGGTCCACGTTTTTTTGAATTTCTGAATATTCCATTTAATTGCTTAGTTTTAATTATTTCATATTAATTTCATTATTGATCCAAAAAATATGAGACTTTCACAAAAAAAAAATCAAATATTTTTCTCTTTCATTTTTTGAATTAAAATTATTTTTTGGATCAATATTGATATTTTTTATGATTTTATTATTTTTGTGCACATTTTTAATTGGTTAAAAATACTTCTGACTTTTCAAAAATAATGAAATTTTTTCTCCAAGGTCCTTTGACCTTGTTTGACCCATGATAAATCTCTTGGCCATTTATTTAGTGTTTTGAAGAGGTTTTAGGTTTTGATAAAACATAATTTAATTTGATTTTTTAATTGTTTAATTATGTAAAAATTATGTTGAGCCATTTTTATTAACTTGTGAAGTTTGACTATTTGGGTCTTGGTCAAGGTTGATTTGACTTTTGTTGGATTAAAATCATTGGATTTAGATGATTGATGAAATGTACATTTCATCTCCCAAAATGAATGAATGATTTTAATTTGATAAAATTCCTCCCATGACCAATTTGTGTTTGTCTCATTTCCCCTTCCTTTTCATCTTCAATCCCATTATATCCCACCCCTCTCATTGACCAATGACATCTCAATATCCTAAGGCTAATTGGTCCATCAATAACTTTGTGTTAGATGAACCAATACAAGTATGGATGAGATTAGGTCCATCCTTTGATCATTTTCTTTTTGTGTGTGGTATGTTTTAGGAGTATGGTTCATTATACCATATCTCTAACATGCATTAACACCAAAATTTTTATTGCCCGACCTCAGATAGTTGTGACTTCTACATAAGTCCAATTACGATTGCTTAACATAATGCTAAATTTTGACCCAAAGGCATAGCATTCTAGTAAGTGAAATTGTAAGTCTCCCCTCATTCATGGTATTGTGTAGAAACTTGGCCTTTTTTTCTTCCTTTGGAAGATGTCATGGTTCAAGGATTCATGCTTGTGAATAGAGGGTTGAGTGTTCTCCAAAGAATGACTTAAACAATTGAAAAGCAAAACCACACTAACACTTAATCAACTAACATTTGACTAACTCTTATTATTAATTGCTTTTAGTTTCAAGTCATTTACTTTATGCCATTTAAATTCAAGCCATTTATCATTTGCGATTATACATATCATTTAGCTTGTTTATTTTAATGTCATTTTCCCTTTGCTCACTTTAGCTATATATTGTGATTGTATATATTAGTTTGTATTATTTTGTTTGTGCTTGTGGTCTTAGGACCTTAAAATACTTAATAAATAACAAAAAAACCCTAAAAAATGTTTGTGTGGATTGTTGGATTTGATCTGAGCTTTGGACTTAGAATTAGGCAACATTCCCTATGCAAAAGGACTTGGCCAATGCCAACATTTCTGAAACCAAGTTCTTGTGATTTGAATTTTCATCTGATGCAAGTATTGAGATCCACTTGAGTTCATCTGCTATATGGTCTTGATGCAAATGTTACTTTGAACCTATGTCTAATGCCTTATTCTGAGTCATTCAAGGAGTATATCATCTGATACTTGGGGAAGATTATGAAGAAGACTATGAAGTTGCTAGCTTAGATGTGGTTATCTTTATTTGATGCCTTGCTCTTCATTGTACTACTTGCTTATTGATATTGCTTGATTTAAAGTCCAAAGGAAAAATGAGTTTCTATATGACATTCTTGTCTATTAGATTGCATCTCATTGGTCAGATCTTTTCAACTATTAACTTTTAAATTTTTGCTTAGGATTGGTCTCTTCATCTCCTCCCACTTCTTAAATTTCAAATCTCTCCCCCTTTTCAAAACCTTCTTTGCTTGTGATTTCAAACTTAGACTCTATTGCAAATTAGAAACTTTGGCCTTATGCCATTGCATTTTTGAACTCTTTTTCTTAATCAAACTTGTAAATGGGCTTAATCATATTGACTTAAAATTTAAAAAGACAAAAAGAACTAACACTCATTTAAACTCTTTTAGGCCCTTTGTGCCTCTTTTAAACTTAACCTTTTGCTAAAAAGTAATCCACTCACTTTGAAATTGTTACCACGAACTATGAGGTTTTGATGCCTCATTTTATGTTGGTACGTAGGCACAAGTTCGAAGGTCTTGTCAAACACAAAAATATAATTAATGAATTCTTTTCTCATCCCCACACTCTATTTATTGCAAACATATTTTATACCAAAACACATACACACATAAAAAAGGGCTCCCTAGGAGTACCTAGGACACTTTCGGTGCTAACACCTTCCCTCTGTGTAACCAACCCTCTTACATGTAATATATGGGTTTTTATTAGTTTTGATTTGAAAACTTCTTATCTTTGGGTTTTATTCGTACTTTTCCCTTTTCCTTTGGAAACAATAAAAGCGCGGTGGCAACTCTGGTCCTTGAATTTACCGCTACATCAACCTTGCCCTTGAAGCCATTTCACACCATCTTTACGCATATTCTTTGAAGGTTTAATTGGACCTGTAAGCTTGATTCTGAGGTTGTTATCTGGTAGGAGCCATGTCTATATTGTACTTGTATTGGTTCAAGAAAACATCTTCCAAGACCTTACTTTCCCCGGTTATAGATTCATGTACCAATCCAAAGATGCCCCAGACAGGATGTCTTGGAAGCAGTGGATTAGCAACTCATCATTATCAATGTAAGAGGTCATCTTTATGCAGTACATAGTAATATGACTGTGAGGACAAATTAAACCTTTGTAGTTGGGTAAATCAGGTACTTTGAACTTTTGAGGAAGCACAACATTGGGTACCAAACACAACTCTCTTACATTCAAACCAAGAGCAGAGACACCCTTAATGGCACAAATTCGCTCCTCTAGGAGTTGATATTCAATAAGCCTAGGTTGATTGATCCCAGGCACCCTTTGAGTAACAACTCTAGGGGGAGGTTGAACGATATTCTGAGAAGTCATAAATTGAGGAAACATTTGGTACATCATAGCCAGATTCAATGTCTAGGCAGCTGAAGTGTCGTCTTGAGAAATTTGCTCCCCATGTTGCACATTTGGAGCTAGAGGTGCCCCAAAATGGGCATACTGGAGTGCAATGTTGTTAGGAAAAGGTGGAACCATAGAAATAGAAGCATATGGATTTGGCTGGGCAGGCGGAGCAGAGATATGGAAATTGAGAGGAGGACCCCTATACTCAGGTTCCTGATCATCAATATTGTCAATATTTGCAGCAGGCATCTCTTGTGTTTCAACCCTTTGAGAAGAATAAGGATTAGGCATTCCCCACGAGAAAGCAACATTCACATTGCCAGGAGCAGTAGCACATGACTGCTACGGTATGAACGGATTTCCAGTAGTAAACTGAGGATTATAAGTATAAGGCATCCCCCATGGGTAGGCAACAAAAAACCTACTGGGACCAGTTTGGGACAAAGGTTGGCTAACAACAGCAGGTTGAACAACAGGATTGGTAGGATCCAGCACAACCAGAGTTGTGTTGATAGTAGAAGTCATTATAGTAGTATCATCCTGATTGATAACAATGGCGTTGTACCTATGAGTTTGCAGATGTTCCAGGATGGTACCCATTTGTCCTTGGAGAAGAGCTAGAGCCTCCTTTGTTGTAGTGTTCTCTTGTTCAAAATCAGACATAACTCTTTGTTTGTAGGATCTGGTGAAGTACCAGTGAGTCATCGTCTTTCTGAAGAGGATGAAGGATGTAAGCATTTTTCATTTCGGATAGGAAAGTGAATATAAATGAATGAGATGTTTTATGTAAAAGATTTTTCATCATTATATAGTTTTCCAAGGAATTCTCGAGTCTTTATTTATCGCAAGCAATCATAAAGCATAGGAAATAAAGGCGCAAGATAAAACTGATAATGAATAAAAACCCTTTTTATATTCATAATAATGAAACAAAGACTACAATCATTACATCCTTTCCCCAAGGTCTACATCAAGTGTGTTCAACAAGATAATAATGAAACCCTCCCAACACAACTAAGCACCTGATGAAATTGGGTCAACCACCACTATGTATCCTTGAAGGCACAAACTGAGTTAACCTACTTAAAAGGTCTTATAGTACCTCCTCTTTCTGAACCAAGAAAACTTCCAGATGAGGACTGTTTTCCCAATGCGTAGCTTCTTGCTGAAGTTGATCAGTATTCTCTCTACTCTGATGTGCTTGATCCTTCAACCCTTGAATCTCTTCAAACCGCCTGTCAAGTTCTATCCGGTGCTGAAATAAAGAGACCTCCAACTACTTGGTACAAATTTTTTATTCTTTCAACTCCCTCTTGTAACTCTCTAACTGTTCACAAAGCATCTTAAGTTGGTCTTGGAAACTGATCTCCATCTTGCATGTTTCATACTCGGCGTCAGCGAGCTATTTCTTCTTGGTAAGTAGGCTGTCAAAAGTCCCTCTTAAGGCTTCACCTACTTTCCTCCTCTTGAACTTCTCCTCGTGGGCTTCCTCTACCGCTTGGGATGTCAGGATTCTCTTCTGGTTGATGTTAAGCTCCAAGTCTTCCTTTTTCCTAGCTAGCATACCAAGATTAGATCAGAGATAAGTGTTCTCTTTCTCTAAGCTCTTGATAGTCTCTTTGAGTTCCCCAACCTTGGAGGTTGGAGAAATTGCAAGCATTAGCTGTAGGATATTCATAGATAGCTCAAATGGAAATGGAAACAAAATTTTGTCAACCCTATCTTTAACCCACTGTGTATAAGATTCCTTGGTGATGCAATTATTCTTTCCTAACTCAAATCTCCCTTGGGGAAGGAATTCTCTCCAAGATTTTATGATCTTCCTTAGCAATTCCGGATTGTCAACCCATTCATACAAAACAAACTCCTTCACATGCTCGAAATCGGGCTTGCACAACAATAGATAACCCAACTGACGTAAAGCTAATCTTGGATTGTAGTTGATTCCACCCTTAATACCTATTAGGGGCACATTAGGTAAACTTCCACAATTCAGGATAACCTTGACATCATCGTAGACTCTAGGATACCATAAAATATCATCAGTGGCCAGAGACATGATCCTATGAGACCACTTGAGTTTGTCCTTGTTCTCGACGAAAGGACCCTTGTTGGGTAGGTGCAAAATAAACCACCTATACAACAGAGGAACATAACACACCATAATACCCTTCTTCTTCTGGGTCCTCGTATGAGTAGAGTAATAAGTGTCAGCAAGAAGCGTAGGAACCATATTCTTGGACAAGAATATATGAATAGATGCAAGGTCTACAAAGTATTAAATACTATGAACAACACAATCCCATAGATGAGCAAAGAGAAATCAACGTTGAAAGCTATCCAACTTCCAACATCAGCAAAGGAAATGGCCTTCTCAACCAAAAACTTCAAAGTAAAACCATGAGTTCCTCCCTTAAGCTTAAGGTTAAGCTCCACTTCTTTCTTTTCTATATGCAAAGCTTCGGCTAAAAGATGACACTTCGGTAGTTCCTTGGTACTGAGAAAAGGAACCTGATCCTTAATTTCGACTCCCAAGATATACGAATACTCCTCCAACGTCGGGGCCAACTGATAATCCTGAAAAGTGAAACACCTCAAGGGAGGATCATAGAATTGCATCAAGGTATGGATTGCCGTAGTGTTCACCTTAGTGTTGAGAATACCTAGGAGATTCCCATAGGCCTTCTTGAAATCTATTTTACGATCCAGGTCCAAATGATTTCCTATACCCATCAAAGCTTTCAACTGGGGTTTCATAAACTTGTAATTGAACACACTTCTTATGCCTGGATTCATGCTATTTCAGAGTACTCAGCAACAAACTAGGCTCTCAAAATCCCTGGAAATGCATATGCAAAAAGAGTTATATAATGTAATATAATGTTTTTCATGATATGCAACGGCATGGCCGCACTCTGGATAATCTAAACATTAAGCTAGAAGTTAGATTAACAGTCTGATATTACAAGAGAACAAAAGGTATGTAGGGGATTGGTTCCCTGCAGAAAATCCCAATATCCCACTCACAAGTATGAACTAATCTTCAAGAGGGGATTCTAAAAGGCCTCTCAGAGTCGTGGAATCAAGTGAAAATACTTTGCCGTAGTGAATTCTCACAGGACAAAAGTACCCCCAAGTGACTCTAGTCTGAGTGCGGGTCTCGTGCCAACCCAACGCGCGAAACGTAGGTCAACACGACTATTCACGAATCTATCCTGTGTGTATACTCAAGCTCGGGTGTACAGATTCTCTCAAGTAACATCAACCCAACCTAACAACAACAAAATAAGATATCCAGAATAGGGTTAGTAATAATGCAAAATATAAAGCAATAAAACATGTAATAAACAAACATAAAAGCTAAAAGCAGGCAAACATGAAAATAAACATCCAAGCAAATGAGAACAAATAAAACTAGGCTCGATTCCTTCTAGCAACTAGGTTGTAAGAGTACGCCCCCAACAGAGTCTCCAACTGAAGCTAACTGAAATATGCCCACCGAATGCATCACACGCTCGAAGGTATAACAGAGTCGCCACCAAACTTTATTTATCCCAAAAGAGGGAAGGGAAAACATCGAGAAACCCCAAGGGAATAAGAGAAACAAAGAAACGGGTAAGGGATTAGGTTATGCGAGGGGAAGGTATTATCATCCCTCACATCCATGGTACTCCATGGGAACCATCTTGAATTCTCTTGCTTGGATGGGTGTTATCATCTTCATGTACCTGTAAAATATAAAATGGGTTAGAAAAAGAGTGCTTGAGGAGGATTGGGGACCTCATGCCTACTTATTCTCATAGTGCAATGAGAAAGTCATAGCTCCGTAGTTTGGAGAACCAGAGAGAGAAAAGGGAGAACACAAAGAAAAGTGATCGTTAAGGATTTGCATCCATATGCCTACACATTCTCATAGTGCAATGAGAAAGTCAGAGCTCCTTAGTTCGGAGGACAAAGACTAAGAAAGAAATAAGATAGGGGTGGTGTTTAAACCAAAAGAAAAGATGGGGGTTAACCATAAAGGTGTGTCCCAAAAGAAAAGGAATTGCAATGGTGTTTAAACTAGCAGAAAGGAAACTTGTCAAAGCTGGAGACTCACATGACAAGGGTCTTACTAAAAAACTGGATCTAATATGGTAAGGGAAAAGAACATGAACTTGTCAAAGCTGGAGACTCACATGACAAGGGTCTTACCAAAGAACCGGGACTGATATGGTAAGGAAAAGAAGCAGGAACATGTCAAAGCACTGGGACTGATATGGTAAGGAAAGGAAACAGGAACATTTCAAAGCACTGGGACTGATATGACAGGGGCCTTACCAAGGCACTAAGACTGATATTGTAAGGAAAAGTTAATAACCATAAAGTGTCGACCCAGGGAATAACCATAAAGGTGTCAACCCTCAAAGAAATGATTTCAAATGGTGTTTAAACCAACATGAAACTTGTCAAAGCCGAAGACTCACATGACAAGGGTCTTACCAAAGCACAAGGACTGATATGGTAGGGAAAGGGGAATAACCATAAAGGTGTCAACCCAGGGGATTTATATAAAGGTGTCAACCCAATAAATAAGTGATTACAAATGGTGTCAAAACCAAGAAGATCTGAAGATATGAGCCACAAAGGCTAGGGTAATACTTGGTAGTGAATTAACTAGAATTGCACTAAATCCTATGAATAAAGGAAAATACTATGAAAAATTGGTTCATTCGTCCCGTACCCAAAGATATTCTAGACGAGTGTAGGGAAAATCCCCTCTCGTCATTTTATATTGCTTAAGGCTCATGGCATGCAAACCTAGTTAGTGACTGACAAGTTGTTGGAGCAGGGTCCTAGAGAAGCTTGTGGGTATGAGTCAGATGAGTGATTGCTGATGAAAGTTGTAGTCCACTGAGATTCTTGACCTTGTTGAGAGGCTGATGCTCCAAAGTGACAAAGGCAAGTCCTATTAAGTGACCAAGGGACTTATGGTCACTTGTCAAAGACAAAGAGGAATGTAATAGATGAAGGGATTTAATAGATCAAATGTAATTTGATCAAGCCAAATCAGGGAAGTAGGATTCATGAACAAACAAATATGCATGAACACACATAGCTAATTTAGGGTCTCGTTTCCAGGTAGCCCAAGAGAAAGCCATGTGGTTGCACACTGTATCGTCCTATGTCTCATTGTTAGGTAACCCAAGAGAAAACTATGTGTGTGCATGAGTGTGCTAATCCTAAGCAGATGAATGCAAGAGGCAATAGTCATAAATCAGATGAAACAACATACTAAACCCAAGGGTTCAACAAGAACAAAAGAAAATCAGAGTGTCCACAAGGTCTCAGGGTCTAAGATCACTCCAAGTCAAGCAAATGGCCTAAATCTTAAGTCAAAGTCCAAAGTCCAAAAGGTCTTGAATACTCCAGATCAAGCATAGGATAAAGACTAGGTCCAAATTACTTTATTATGTTTTGATTCATTAAGATTAACAAGCAAGTAATCAAACAGGATAAGAGCAACATATGAATACAGTTAGATGAAGTGATATGATGATAATGGGACATGAATTTAAAGGGCATTAAGTAAATGACATAAACTTAAATGACTTGAATTAAACGACAAGAAAGTAAATGCCAATAATGTAAAAAGCAAGATTAATGTTAGGAGTTAATGATGTTGGGACAATGACAACGTATGTGTCAGACAAGTAAGAGGATTAACACAAAGTTAATATCAGACAACAATGTCACATAATGAGTAAAGAAAAAGAGATGAAGATGGAAAGAAGTGAAAGAGAGAATCAAGCCAATTACATGAGATCATTCTACCCTCAAATAAAAGGACTCTAAATATGGCACATAGAGGGTTAACCTATAATTGATGCAAAGTATTGAAGATGATTCATAATCATCTATCAACAGTTTGGATCAAATAAGGTTGATCAACCTCAAGTCCATCTATCAATGATTTGAGATGAGGAAGAACACATCAACCAAGCAACCAAGTCAACTCAAAACATCAAGAGGTCAACAAAAATAAAAATAAAAATAAATAAAGTGATTTAATATTGATTAAATAAAGGTAATAAAAGGATATATCTCAAAGAGAGGTCAAATCATCAAATAAAAGTCTAAGAAAAATGGGGAAGGTCAACAAAAATATGAGACGTTTGACCCTAAAGCTTGAGGTCAAAAATGTTTTAAAAATACTAAAATAAAAATGCAAAAAGGATGTTAAATGGAAAATAATAGAAAATAAAAATTTAATGATAAAATTATTTTAAATAATATGCAAAAATAGTATGTGATAGAAAATATTTTTATGAAATTATGAAAAAAAGTTGGACTAAAAAATAATAAAAGAGCTATTTAAAATGAATTTTGGAAGAAAAAGGAATTAAAAATATAATAAAACTATAGTTAAAACAAGTGAAAAAACAAGAACCACTACATCTGACTACTAAATTCTAGTCAGATGATCACATGGCCAAAATTTAAAGTCAAAACGCACCCACCCAAAGGATCACTGCACCTGATTACAATGGACAAAACATTTAAAGAAAACACGTGCTACAACATGATTGGTCAGATATCTGAAATTTGGAGCAAAATGTTTGAAACACGAGGGAAGCGTGGTCATCTTCAACCTCAGCTCATAATTTTGCAAAGTCATAAACTCGTGTTTTTAACATGAATCAAGCATGGATTCAGATGCAAAACATTTCATCGTTCATGTCTCCCGGCATCAGAGCAATTGATTTGCTCTGAGCAGGGACAATTTGCTCAGAAATTCGAAAAACCATAGTCCTTCAAAGTAAACTTAAATGGTTAGTATAAAAATAAATGGAAAGTAGGTTAAGGCTTTTGATCATTGGAACCTCACGAAGAGAACGGTAACTTGTTTGTTTGAAATGGTAACTTGTATTTACCTTATTGCTTGAAGCTTCAGAAGTTAAAAATGGTGGATCCGGAAGCAGGGTTGCAGGAGGATTCAGACCAAACCAAAGCTTCAAACACCTTCAGAGGATGCCGATGAAGGATTCTAGGCGAATAAATGGAAGGAAAAAAGCTTGAATCGAAAAAGAGAGTGTCTGGTTATTTGAGGTATCGAGTTTCAAGTGTTTCAGAGTTTTCTTGGCTCTCAAAGCTTGAGAATGAATGCAATAGCTCCCAATACTTATAGGGAATGAAATAGGATCATAATAAGTATGGAATTGGCTTGAATTCATGTGAATTGAGTGGGAAATTTTTAGATCCCGAACGTGTGAAAGTGTGATGCCAAACTCATGCATTTGAAGCTTTTCAGGTTGTTCTAAGTTGTCATCAGATGTGTTTGGTCATGTGTAACTTATTTGCATGTGTGAGAAGTGGTCCCAAAATTGTTTTGTGCAAGTTTCAACATTATAGGTCACAGATCAAAACAGAGTTGGATCACCAAGTTCAAGCTTAGGCCAAACTCAATCCCCTCGTGCGTTTTGTGATTTTCTTTGAGCCAAATGTTCACTTCATGGAGTAGAACAAGATGCAAAAAGAATAAATCCAAAAGGCTATTTGAGGTGAAAGTTGAGGTCATGACCTGAAAAATGGGCTACACAAATGGTCAAGCACCTTGCAGCATGCTAGGTCATATTGAGGTCCAATGCTCGTGATGCCATAACTTTTGATTCGCTCGTGAATTTTGAGCCAAACTTGGGCCAAATAATCTTGGTCATAATCTTAACACAATACAAAAGGAATGGGGTCAAAAGGATAATTGAGCTGAGAATGGTAAGGGTGGAAAGTAGGGGTCATGACATGGTTTTGGCCCAAATTGGCAACTTGGCCAATGATACAAATGAGGTCCTTAAGGAAAGAATTGGTGTTTGACCCTTGAATCAAAGTTGTAGAGGATCCTAAAAGGCACATTTGGATCAAATAAAATTTTAATTTGGATGAAAATTGAGGAAGTTATAGAGTTTGTACCAAAGGCATGTCATACTTGCAAACTAGGTCAAACCAACTTGTATCCCTTTGTGCAATTTTGATGTTTTATTGCATTTCAAGCCATGATGATGATGGAATGAGCACCCCTTGATGAAATATTGATTAGGGATTGAGTGATCTTGAAGATAGCTTGAAAATTGAATGATGTGGCATGGAAATAAACACATGAACCACATTTGAATCACCATGGACAAACTTGCCTTTTCTATGGCCCAAAAGACCTTTGTCTTGCCTTGATTTGAAGCATGGTTACCTGCATGAGTAGAAATAGAAAACAAGCACCACCTCTCAATGAAATTAGGGCTAGTTGATAAACAAACAAAGTAAAACCCTAGGGTTAAGATACAAAACACAATATGGCCATGCTTGAGGCCATGACCAAATGCAATGGTGATATATGTTATGGTTTGGATGTATGTAAATGAGGTATGCACAAATGGGAAAAGGGATGGTAAATTTTGGGATATGACAGACGACACATGGCCATGCCATGATAACAAATAAAATAAATACTAACATTCTCTCCTCTCACGATGCACTTGCAGGAAGTAGGAAAAAGTCAAAAAACAAATTCAAATATCAAACTTCAAATAACAAACAAGATTGTGAAACAATATATTTGGAGGGTGGGAACTGCTGAGGGGATCTAGAAAGTGGTGCATGAACAGTTGCAGATGGCGGTGTGTGGTTCATTTCTGGTGAGAGTTATAGTTTACGGGAACGTGCACTTGAGGGAGATGAAGCAGTGGTCTCGTGGGGGTGTGTTGGAAGCTTCATGGTGGTGCTCGGTTGGAGGTATGGTGATGGTTGTTGATAGATAAAAATAATGGAAGTTAGGAGGAGCATTTGTGTGTTGCAGTGAATTTGTTGTGCGTGTGGTAAGGTTTAGAACGGTTTAACAAAGAAATCAAGGAGGTTGAAAACAGAACAATGAGGTTCGACGGGGGGGGGGGGGGGGGGGGGGGGGGGGAGAAAACAGAATCATGATTGTTATGTGGTTCGCCAGAAACAACAACTCATAATGGAGGTTTTTGTTGGAAATCGAAGGTCGATGGTGTTGTTGTGAAGTGATGAAGATGCGGTTTGGTCAAAGTTATATTATGATGGTGTTGATGGAAATGTATTGCTTTCAATAGTGGTGTAAAAAAGCGACAGAGGGGTTTTAGATATGTGAAAGAGTTTACAGTGGTGGAAAGAAAAATGAAAAAAGTTGAAGGAAAGTGAATGTTTGAGTGAGTGAACTTTGATAAAGGGGGGTGAATGGTTGTTTTCACATGGTGTTATTGGTTTAACGTGGTGGAAGTGAGAGGGATTGTAACGACATGAAGAGGAAAATCATTTTCCTCCAAGTTTTTTTTCCTTTTTCTGCTCAATTTTTTTCTTTGGTTGAAGTGGTATATATATATGATAGATGAGGTATGAGGAATATATACAGTAATGAAATAGTAAGATGATGTTGAAGTGTTGTTTATGGTGAGAAGGAGATGGATATTGTCATGTTGGTGTGATATATGATGGAGATATGTGTTGTAGTAAAGAAAAAGATGAATAGTGGATGGTTCAATGGAAAAAGAAAGGTGAGAGGTTATGTTGAGGTTCGAAAAGTGGAAGTTGATGGTGAAAATTGTGTATTTGAGTGTTTGTTTACAATTGGTGAAGAAGTGAAGTGAAGGTAAGTTGTAGGAAGTGCATGGAGAAAAACGCAGGTGATGGAATCATTGTTAGTTGGTAGAAGCTTCAAAGTGGGGAAGTGAGGTAAGGTGGAGAGGACACTACGCGTAGATCTCTCTCTTTTCTTACTTTTCATTTACAAATTTAATTTTAAGAGAGAAAGATGTTGATTATGGGGGCGACACCCATTGGTTGGCTGAGTCCCCTCCCTATGATCCAATGACATTATGAATATATAGTAAAATCATTAGGGTTGTAACTTATTTTATTCCAAATATGTCCTTAGTGCTAAAAATATGTTTAAATTCCAAATCAAATAAAAATAAAATATTTTTAAATAAGCAAGTTAAAATAAAAATGAAAATGTAATTAATTCTAAATGTTTTTTATGAACATTTTGACTAAAATAATAATAATAAAATGATTCAAAATGAATAAAAATTGGACGCAAAAATGCTCAAAAAATTAAACGGAATGCACCAAAATGATCAACGCGAAATAAGTCTAAAAAACATACAAGTTTTGATCAAATTTTGAAATAAAAAATTATCGGTTAAAATGCTTAGACCGATCAAAATGTGACCGAAAAAGTAGCCGAAAAAAATAAAGCGAGCGCCCCAAGTTAAACTACATGAATCGTAGATCAATAATACTAACGTCTACAAACTCAATTTTGAAACTTTTGCCTGCTAATTTTATGTACATTTGAGAATTAGTTTGGCCGGGTTGTCTGTAAATTCGAAAAATTATTTTGGTTGATAATTTAGGCATTATACAAGATAAAATGCATACTATGATGTGTAGATAATGCAAATGCATTGATGAATGCATTGATTTATGAGTGAGGGACAAAATTGGGGTATGAAAATCATTTTAAGAAAAAATATGCAATCACCAACCAATGATAATTAATGGACCTCTCTCTCTCTCTCTCCCCAAATTTTAAACATAATTATCATGCATAATAAAATGATTTTTTTACTCAAATAAACCAGCTTTTCAAAAAATTCCCAAAATAACCCACTTTTCAAAATAATTATCAAACTACCCCACTTTGAAGAGGTGGTGCCAGATGAGTTAGCACTTGCTCCCTAAATTAAAGAGGTGGCGCCAATTGGATTGATTTGTGCACCTAGTGCTGTCAATCCAATTGACGCCTATGTGTTAGGTTTAAAAGGAGGCGTCAATTGATTTGTTACCTATGTGTGTTGTGTATTTTTTTTTTGAAAAACAATGTACATACGAATACCAAAAAGACTAATGTCATTGACCATGATGACCTAACTGACCTCCCGGTACCACATCCCATAGCTACCCGAACGCGTGGCCTAAACCCATGTTGCTGATTCACTCCGGGTGTTTGAGGATTTGAGGGCCCAGGAACATCACCACCACTCGAAGGAGATTTCCTAAGATATTCAGACAAATTCGTGTAGTCCTGTGTATGCAATGAAGCGCCACCGCCATAGTTGAGTTTGTGACCCATGCCATAGTAGTTGGGTCGTGTTTGAGTTATTGGAGGGAGACCATGACGATTAAAGGGCGACATTGGTGTAGATGATGCGTCGAGGAAAGGTTGAAATGATTGTTGTGGTGTTTGGTAGCCATATGGTTGTTGCATGTTTTGGTTTTGTGATGTTTGGGCTTCTTGGCTATAGTAGGAGGATGGACGGTTGGTGTTAGATGATCACCGAGTGTTTTGGCTAAGGCGGCTATGGTAGGGTGATGTGTTGGATGCATAGTAATGTTAGGTGTCTTGATGATGATCTTCTTGTTGGTGGTTGTATGGGGTATGCTCTTGGTATTGTGGTTGGGTGTTTGACATTTTAAGGTCGTAGGTTTGTCTGTTTGTGGATCGAAAATTTTGATGGGTAAGGGGTTATGAGTAACTGGTCTGGAAATGTTGTCGGGGGTTAGATGTTGAACCTTCTTGTGTGTAAGTTACTTGATGTGGATCGTATAGGTACATATCCTCAGCGAGGAGCTCAAATCCAACCGATATGTACCAAGCTATATAATTACGTGTTGGTTTTTCTTCGGTTGGTATCACAACGTCAGTTAAGACATGATCTTATCAGTGCTTCCATTTTCGACACTCAGATCTAGCAAAGCTTTACCAAGTGTTAAAGTTCCATTGGTCGTTAACTTTTTGTAGATGCAATTCTCCGAGGTTTGTCGGGGGATCTAGGATGTGTTGAAGCATACCGAACTACAATTTAGCACGATCACTATGGTACATCTCTATAGTGGTGATTCTTTTGATCGATGTGCATGCAGTCCAAACGGCTGTATCTTGTTCGTTGATTTCATGGTCATGATCCAAGTTTAGATATGGACGCCAAATGAACTGAAATGTGAAAATATATTAGATTATAAAATGGGTGATATTAAAAAACAAATTATTACGAATTAATTCAATTAATGACAATACATCTGCTGGTCGAAGGTGATCCAAGAGATTGTGATACTAGGTAATACCGCGTTTAGGACATTTGTTGTAACTCATACCACGAGCCGACCATCTGCACCAAAAAAGTAAATATATTATTTAGATATGATAATCGATAAAGTAAGTAAATATAGTCCATTGTTAAGAACTTACTTTTGTGTGTACGAGAATGTGAACGTGTTGTGGTTGACAGGAGCTAGGGACAGTAGTCTGGACCAATCCCATGCTTGGAGTAAAACAGCACATTCAGAAAATATAAATGTGTCTTTGTCTTCATTAGCTATAAAGATAAATCAAACAAGCGGACCCCTAAGTGTAACTTCTTATTCTATCTACATGTCTTAATAAAGGTAAATACATAACATTCATACTAGAACCACTATCTTCGGGAAATAAAAATAAACCAATTAAAAGCATAATATAACACCTAGCTTTTATTATTCAAGCGTCTTCGATAGAATTTTTATCTAATTGTAAGCTATTGTAATATGCCTTAAGGCGTAAAATGAGTATACCTTGACCTCTCGAGTTATCATCTAACAAGTCAGCACCCAAGAGTTCCATGCAAATTGAATTCACATTGTTGGTTTTCCCATTTACCGCCTTACCCTCGATAGGCAGTCCCAATAAGAAAAAATGTCTCAATCTCGGAGCAACCTCTACGTCATAATTTAGTCTCTGTAGCGGTGTATTCGTCGCTATATGATTTATTGATTAAACCATAAGCAAAGCATACAAAGAATCGAGTCGCCACCACACTTTTATTTATCCAAAGGATTGGCTAAAAAGCGAACAAAAGCCTAAGAAGTTTTACACATAGAAAACTAATGAAAAGATCAGAGAATCTGGGTAAGGGGTAAATTACGCAATGGGAAGGTGTTAGGCACCCAAAACGTCCTAGGTACTCCTAGGGAGCGCTTTTCACACTTGTTGTATAAGAAAAAAAAGTTTATTTGTTTATGATATATTGTGCAAACATGATTGGGAAGATGAGAAAAGAATATACAATTTTTATTATTTTTGTGTTTGAGCGGATGAACCCGTTGCCTACGTACCTTCCATGAAAGGTAAGGATCAAAACGCCGTAGTTCGGCTAAAAGATTTCCAAAATATGAGTGGGTTCATTTTAAAACAAGAGCACTAAGGCTTTTCATTCTCAACGGGAGAAAACTCAACCAAGACCAACAATCCACCATGCAAGGATAGCTTCAACATACTAGTGAGGGGTTAACCCTATAATAAGTATGGAAGACTTACAATCAACTCACTAAGGATGTGGTGAGATTTACATCAACCACTATGAGAATTGAAACCTATGGCTAATGTATGAAAACATATCAACAATGGACAAAGCCACAAAACAATTGAATGGGTGAAGTTAATTGATTATGAGTATTTACAAAATATGGTCAAAGTATGATTAGGATTCAATTCAAAGAAGTGTTATGAAATGGATTTTGAAAAGTCAAGGACTTAAGGTCCATGTTTCTAATTTGAAAAGAGATGAAAATGTTTGCACAATATGTATTTACAAGTTTTAAAAGTCAACAAGTGAAAAGGGTTTTTGAAACAAAAGGATGGGGATGAAGTAGTGTAAAACTTCTTAGAAGTTCACCTCTTGAGATATAGAAGATGATTCAAGTGTGTCCTTTGGAATGAAGCAACAATGCAAGTAAGCAAATAAAAAGCAAGGTGATACCGGATGCCAATCAATGGACTTACACCAATCTCACAAACAAAGGCGGATACCGGATACCAATCAATGGATTTACACCAATCTCCTAAAATAAAACAATGATACCGGATGCCAATAAATGGACTTATACCAATCTCACACACAAAAGCGGATATCGGATACCAATCAATGGATTTACACCAATCTCCTAAAACAAACAAGGATATCAGATGCCAATAAATGGACTTATTCCAATCTCCTAAAGCAAAACAAAACAAGGATATCAGATGCCAATCTATCTGGACTTATACCAATCTCCAACAGATGATCATGGGAAAACAAATGCCAACAACATGGACTTACAATTGAATCCTCACATACAACAAACAAACAAAAGCAATAAGCAAAGAGGACATAAGTGGCCAATGAAATGGTCTTACACTCAATCCCTTCCAAATCATAGGAACAATGGCCAATAAATGGACTTACAACTGATTCCTCAATGGACAAACAAAGATGTGTCACAAAGATATGAAATGATGATCATGCACTAATGAACAATTAATGATGATAAACGCACAAAGGCAAACAGACAAACATGCACAGATGAATTAAGCAATCAATCAAACAAAGTCATTTAGCACACACTATACACAAGTAATTAGGCTCAAGCAAGGGTTAGACTTTAAAGTCTACTGGAATGGGGTAATTGGTGCTCTTAACCTTAACATTGAGAGTTAAGGTGAAGCAGATGAAATGAAGATGAGGGGTGTGCCTCATAGCTCTTATCCCTGGTCAGGGAGAGCTTCAAATGATAGAAGGTGTGGGAGTTCAGAAAGTTGGAACTCTCTCCACAAGTGAATGACTCTATAGATCTTGGGTTAAGATCCACAATGCATCAACATGTAATGTGAGCAAAGGGATGACACATAGAATAGTAGGAGATGGACTACACATCTCTTTTATCTACCAATTGCCCCATCAAAGGACTTTTCCTGCTTGGGGACAAAGATAAACAATCACAAACATTGCCTCTTAAGGAGGACTTCAGACAGGTGCCTGGCCACAAAACAAGCCAGGTCTTCCAGACTACATGAAGAAGAGAGATTATACCTAATTGGTTAAGCAACCAAGCAAAATCAAGTTCAAAATGAACTTAAGCAACTAATGTACCTGAAAACAATCTAACTCAATCAGTACTCAATTCAAAAAGTCAAATAGATAATCCAACAGTCAACAGACAATGCACAATCAAACAAGTAAGGCTACTATGTGCAAGGCACAAGCTCAACTCAAATGAGCTCAAAGCATCCTACAAAACAAGTCAAGGTTAGTCAATAACAATCAAATAACCAACTTAAGCAATATGCATTAATCTCCTTATGGCCATGTACTTCTTAACCTGAAAACAAACTCAAACATGAGAAGCAAACCCTTAGGCCAAAGCCTAGGGTCAAAGAAGGAGAAATAATCCAAAACAGAACATGAAAATTGACAAGAATCAAGCTCAATCAAATTAGAACACCATCCAAGTGGTCTCATGTCAATAGCATTCATCAACTTCATTTCATAAACAAATCATGTCAATGTATGCAATTTGAAAGCTCATTGAAGCAAACAGAATGAACCAAGGCATATTAATTCAACAATGGCTCAATAAATCTCAAGAAAAATCAAGGCTAAACAGCACACATCAAATGATCAACACACCAAAAATCAAGGCATTTGGAGAATTTTAAGCATGTCAAAGAAATTTATCAAGTCATGGTAAGCATAAACAAGCTCAAAGGAGGCACAAATTGATACATCAACTTAAGGCAGTCCTAAAACAGAGATGACAAGTGATAAATGACTCAAAACAAAGCCACAATAAACTTCAATGTGTCTAGAAAACATGTGTAAAATTTCAAGTTCATATGATAAGGCATAAGCATTTCACAAATCTTCTAAGTTCAACACTCATCAAAAGTTCAAACATGACTAACCAGGAAAGAAAATCTCAAACAAATCAGAAATGAATCTAAAAATTCCACAACAATTCATGACAAATCCTAACATCCAGAAGTAGCATCATGCAACAATTCACATCAATTGGCATTTATTTGGCATGGTAAATAAAATCAGCAAATCAAGCAAGCAAAGGTGTGACACACATTGTCACACCTACATTAATCATATCATATCTCATCAGCCAGAAATGCTAAAAATGCAAACTCAACACCAAAAGATCATGCAAAGTGTCTTGTTTAAGCATGTCAATTTTCATATTCATTGGATTAACCAACATCATTTCACAACCAAAATGGTAAGCAAGGTACAAGATAGCATATGCATGAACAATCCCTAGGCAAATTTAAAATCCAACCGAGCACAAATTCTAGAAAAATCATCAAAAAATAGTAGACATCACGAGGAACAATGTGAAAAAAATATCATGTGAATTGGATAAGTATTCATTGAGTTATGAATTTTTGAATGAAGAGAAAAATTAAAAAAACATATGAACAAGGCATGGCATGGATACATGAAGTAATGAAATAAAATGCCAAGGTCTAATTTGGAAATGCCTCCGCCTGGAATCGAAGTGAAGGTGAATTTGAAATAAGGCGCCAGGTTAAACGCCACGTTTCATTTAATTGAAACGCTGGCCAACCAGAAGCCGACACTTGGACCAATACATGAGTAATAACATGAAAACGCATGCACAAGCGCGCTATGAGGATCAAACTCAGCCTAGAAACGAAAACCCTAACAAGTTCATCCATGTTCATCTTGTTCATCATCACCAAGAACCAACATGCACAGAAATTCACAAACAGCATACCATTGGATTCATCTCACATCACACATCAACAATCCAGTATTAATTTGACCTAATTCTAACTGTATCAAACAAATCGAGCACAACAAGTTTAACATGTCAAAACTTAAAATCATCACAACTACTTCATTACTGCATGAAATCAAGAGATCTAAAGCTCAGCATGATCAGCATTGGAAGATCTACAATAAGCATCCATCAATTTCATAAATCATGGAAGTCGAAATCTAACCTTGCTGGAGAAA
Organism: Lathyrus oleraceus; assembly: GCF_024323335.1. NCBI lineage: Eukaryota > Viridiplantae > Streptophyta > Magnoliopsida > Fabales > Fabaceae > Lathyrus > Lathyrus oleraceus. The sequence goes on from NC_066582.1 coordinate 174,966,362, forward strand.
CAGAAGTGGTATCGTGCAGTTCAGGTCCTGGAAAGGTGCAACAGATCCTCCTCAAAGCTTAGATGAATGAATGGATGAGAAAGAATAGCTCAACAATGCTCGATTTATCCAGAAATTTCAGCTGCCATGGATGTGCATCAAGGTTCAACAGTCTCGATTCTTACTGAATTCTTCAAGATCTTGCTTCAACAATCTTCAATTATGCACATAGATGATGAACAAACCAAGAATCATGCAATGTTTATGCAGAATTTGGATGAAAAAGTTGAGAGAAAATTGAGAGAGAATTTTTAGATCTGAAATTATGAAGTTGTTGTTATCATTTTCTGTTAGGATTATGGTTATATACCATCTGTTAATCACCTTTGTTAATCATGTTTAGCCAAAATGCCAAGGATTAGTGAAATTCAAGTGTTGATGCAAAATGGCCAAAACACCCTCACATGTGCATGGCAATGGAACAGTACACGGTTCTTGCTTGAAATGCACTTCAAATGTGATTTTGAATCAAATGCCATTGGAAAAATGTAAAGGCAATGCATATTTTTCAAATTGGAAATTTCCCTCCAAAATTCAAATGAATTTCAAGTGAAAATGCCAATATTTTTGTGATGAGAATTGATGAAATATGATGCACATATTGGATAGTAGAGATCAAGAGAGAAATGTTCCAAAAAGAACCACTTCAATTGGCCTTTTGGTGCAAAAGTTATGCAAGCTTGAAGTTCAAATTCCATTGACAAAGATTGATCCATATCTTCTCAACCACAAATGAGAAATTCAAGTTCTTGGACTTTTTGGAAAGGTGAGAGCAAGATCTTCAACTTTCATGTTGGACAAAATTTGATTTGAAGCTTTCTTGATGATGTAAACTTGAGGAGAAGACCTTTCCATTTTTGGCAGTTTGAAATTACAGGTCACTTACTATTTTTGGAAACTTTTCATCTGACCTCAAATTCCTCAATGTTGATGTTTGACATGTCAAATGAGACTTGTATGGACATGAATGAGGCCTTTCTAACCATCTCCCACCTTCAAATCCATGATTGAATGCACAATTGACTTGTGTTGACTTTTCTAGGGTTTCAATTGACCTGGCTGTGCTCAGATGAAATCCGAGCCTCTTCCCCTTGAGATCTTGATTCAAAATGATGCCATAGCTCACATGAACTCTTATGAATGATCATGGTGCCCAAATTCTCAAGAATGGTCACCATCTATTGCTCAATGACTGCCTTTGACTGGCTTGACCTAATGTTGCTTCATCTGCAAGTAACAAGGTTAGATGACAATATTTTTGTACTTTTGGTTAGTAAACAAATGAAAAGCAATGATATACAATATGCCAAACATGCTTGGTGATCAAGAACCACTCTCAAAAGATAACCCACCCACAAGGGAGGGAGGCAAGGTGCACAATGATCCTTGAGGCAATGATATGATATGATATGATATGATGCCATGAGGGATCTTAGGGACAAAATTGGGGTCTTACAGATGCCCCTATTTAAGGTCATTCTAGTCGGAGAAGTGAAGTTTAGAAATCTTCATCTCGACGCGGTAGAATGGGCTTAAATAACAGTAATGAGACAAATTTTGGTCCCTAAGAGACCTCATGATGCAAATGTATGCATGTAAAAGACACAAACTCTGTGGGGATATGGTTCACACAGAAGGAAAAGACGATCCATCGGAGTAATACACTTGCCAGGAACAGAGACTCTAACAGGACTCTTATGGGGATAATAAAAAGGGAAAGAAATGCGTGAGCAGGACACGACCCTGAATTAGGGTACAAAACTGACACTGCGTGAACAAAACACGACTGGAATAGGGACCTCACCGGGGAGTGAAGGACTCAAACTGGGGAAAAGAAGAATTCCAAAGGAAGACACATCCATTGGAAAGACACAAGCTGACCCAAACTATCCTCAAAGGATACTTCGGATAAAAATCCGGACTCGGACCAAGGAAGGATTCACAAAGAACCTCCCTGTCGGGGAAAAATTGCATATATTGGGGAAAACGCCAATACAGCAAAAGGGTAAAAATCACCACAGGAAACTCCACTGGAGAAGGTCTAACAAAGAGACTCTCCTGGGGAAAAGTAACAAGATGAGGTGTTACCGGTATAAGGGTAACAAACTCAGGAAGAATGAATATCTAAGACCGGTATAAGGGTGAGAGATATCAATCAACCAAACATCTGAGAAAGACCTGAAAAAGGTACATCAACTCAGGAAAATCTGACTCCACAGGGGACCAAGGTCATAATAGGGAGCAGAAAGGAAGGAACACTAGGGATACCGGGGTATATAATAGGTGACCGACCAAAGCGTGAATTGGTATATATGCCAAGACACTCATCATCCGAAAGGAGGGATTGAAAAAGCAAATCGACTTACAGGATGGACATTCGAATCCACAACGGGAAAACGAATCTTACTCAGCTGGGGACACAAACCCAAAGAGTGCATGAGATATAATATCCATTACCGTCAGAACGTGGATAGAATACTCGCATGAAATATATTATCTATTACCGTCAGAACGTAGATAATATACTCGCATGGAAGAGACACCAGGGATACCGAGGTATATAATAGGTGACCTACCGAAAACGTGAATTGGTATATATGCCAAGACACTCATCATCCAAAACACAAACTTGTTAAAGGATGGATATTCGATTCTACAAAGAATACAAATCTTACTCTACTGGGGATAATCAACAAAGGACTCCAACCAAAGAGCGCATGAGATATATTATTCATTACCGTCAGAACGTGAATAATACACTCGAAAAGGAAGAGACACCAGAGATACCGGTTAGGGCATATAATAGGTGATCAACCAAAAGAGAGACAATCGTTACCAAGCATACGGGTAAACGAAAGACAACTCAGAGGGATAAATTGCAAGCATCCGGCAATTATCCAAGAAACAACATTCGATTCCACAAAGGAAATAACGAATCTTACTCGACTAGGGAAACACAAAGGCTTCGACTGAAGAGTGCATGAGATATATTATCCATTACCGTCAGAATGTGGATGACATACTCGCATGGAAGATTATCCACAACCGGTATAAGGGTTAATAAAGGATAAATTAACCGAAAAGAAAGGCATCGGGATACCAAAACTAGGTATATAATGATGACCAATCAAAGGGAGCAACAATCATTACCAAGCAAACGGGAAAATGAAGGAAGACTCGCTGGGGATAAATTGTATAAACAACAATTATCCGGGCACTTACTGGCGACTTCAAAAAGAGATAACATTGTAAGCATACGACAATGATCCAGAAGACTGTCGGGGATACAATTGCTAGCAACCGGCAATTGTCCACAAGCAAAGGAGGAAAATCAACATCGAATATTGAATGAAGATAACCACAAAGAGTAACCATCATCGGTTAGGATGAACAATCAAGGTTAACTCTAAAAAGGGAGAAATTAGGGTTTACAACTACCGAATACGGGGTAGAATACCAAAACTCTGGCTGGGGATAAAATTGCTAGCAACCGGCAATTATCCACAAAAAGCACAGACTCCATTGGGAATAAAACCACAACAGCACAAAATCCACCATCAACCAGAACGAACCACAAAGGTTACCTCTGCTAGGGGAAAAGAGATAGGACTTACGACTACCGAAACGGGGTAGTGGCCATCAAACTCTGATGAGGATAAAAGATAGGGTTTACATCCACCGAATACGGGGCAGAAAACCACAACTCTGCGTGGGAATGAAAGAAATCACAAATCCGCACGGGAACAAAATAGGGTTTATAACAAACCACAAACTGCTGGAGAGCAGAAAACTAGGATTTACAACTACCGAATATTGGGTAGAAAACCAAACAACTCTTGCTGAGGAATAAAAGGTATATAACCACAAATTCCGCCCAGAAGAGGGAACATAGGACTTACAACTACCGGTATGAGGGTAGAGGCCCAAAAAAAATTCCGCTGGGGATAAAAGAATTAATGCCGGTTACTGGGCAATTTATTCGTTTATTCCACAGGGAAGCACAAGAAACAGTTGACAAATGCCAATTCGGGACCAAACCGAAAAGACAGACTGAATCAAAACTCATCCTATGAGGATATAACTCAATAGGAAGATCCATCCCAATATATATGTTGGGAGGAAACGGAAGAAACCGTCATCCACGAGGATATATCTCAGTGGGGAACTGCAGAAGGAAATACAGACGCTTTCTGCTTATGGTGCTGACTCTATATTGAGAGATTTAAACACCTGACATCTGCTTGGGAAGATCTACTGGAGAGATCTATGAAACCCATAGCAAGAGACAACAAACAAAAGATATATGGCAAAAAATGCAACATGAATATCTGAATGTTTTATGAGTATGCGTGAATATGCGTGATTTATGTTTGATGAATGCTGACAAAACAGACATATCTAACACAAACAGGGTCCAGGAATCAAACGCCCGGTACTATACTTCCCGGGGAAAACCAACTGGAAAGCCAATCTGCTGGAGATCTATGTGCTGAAAAGCCAAGATCTGCGAGGAGGCAAAAGATCAGAGATATCACCAAATCTCTGAGTGATGGATCAACAATCAACCCAACTGGAGTACAGAAAGTCACAACAGGCATAACCAGCCACAAAGACAAATCTGTTGGGGAAACAGGAGAAATCCCGAGATATCTGCAGGGGGATCAAGAGTTCACTGCACAAGCGAGAACTGCTACGACAACAACTCCACACAACTCCGTTGTGGAACAATCTACAAAGGGAGAACAAATCATCCACGTAGAATCTACTGCACAAGCAACTCTACCTGGGGAGAACACAAGTAGCCATTCCATCGGGAATACACCCACTGAAGGAAAAACAGATCACACAAGTAGATTCTACGACAAGCCACTCTACTGAGGATCAAAAGCAATCAGGAAATCAACCCAATCTCTGGATGATAGACCACCAACCAACCCTACTGGGGGAAACAGAGATTTTCAACAAGCAGAAACTGCCACAAAAGCCACTCTGTCGAGGATACCAACTCTGGCGGAGACTTTGAGGGAATTATCACAGATGCAATCCTGACTCTGTTGGGGAATACCAACTCTCTTGGGGATTTTGCATAGATACAATCCTCCAAACCACAAATCTACTGACGGCTCCACTGGGGAAAACCACTGAAGAATCCACTGGTGGTACGGAAGAGAGCTGAGATCAACCACTAAATGCTGACTCTTCTGAGGAGAACACCCACAACTGCTGAGGAGGAACACAATCACTACTCTGCTGAAGGCTAAACGCTCTGATGGGGAGCTAGCAACAAATCTGCAGGCGACTGCGCTGAGGAAAGTGGTAAAGTACCGGGATATCAATCCACCAACCACTGAATCTTCAAAAAGAAAGCAACCATGCTGAGGAGAGAAACAACAACTCCACTAGCGACCGTACTGGGGAGAAACGAAGTACCTGGGTTTCAAACCACCAATTACCGAACCTTCCAAAAGGAAAAACACCCATGCTGGGAGAGAATACTGCTGGAGAAGAAAACGAAGTCTTCAACAAGCACTCTGCTTGGGGAACAACCCACAATAACAACCCTGCCTGGGGAACAACCCCAACAACAAAGCAGGAGAAAGAGGATACAACCAATGCCAGGAATATGAACAAATGTCTTATCTGTTGGAAATCATGCCACCCTTGGGAGAGCACTGAGAAATTCTTAAGTATCCTTTCATCATTGTGAATGTTCACTTTGTTTAAAACAACAATTTGAAAAATTTATTTGTTTAAAACAATGACATTTTATCAATTAAAACATGCAAAACATTTGTTGAATTGAAACAAATAAGAGTGCAAATAATTGGATAAAAAGCTCAAATTGATTTGATGGAATGGTAGCCTGCAAATGGCAAGACTCCATAGATCTGTACAAATTTGAAATCAGTTATATATATTAGAAGAGGGCTACATTGAACATAATGATCCTTTCTCTACCAATTTCAACAGCCCCATTCATCTTAGGTCTGTAAGGAGAGGAATTATGGTGTGCAATCTTGAATTCAGCGCACAACTCATCCATCATCTTATTATTCAGATTATATCCATTATCAGTAATGATCTTATCTGGCACACCATAACGGCAAATCAACTGGTTCTTGATAAACTTCACAACCACCTTCCTGGTCACATTCGCATACGAAGCGACTTCAACCCATTTGGTGAAGTAGTCAATTGCTACGAGAATAAACCTGTGTCCATTGGACGCCTTCGGTTCAATCATGCCAATCATGTCAATTCCCCACATAGAGAAAGGCCATGGTGATGAAATCACATTCAGAAGTGTCGGAGGAATATGAATCTTATCTGCATAAATCTGACACTTGTGGCATTTCTTCACATATTTGCAGCAGTCAGACTCCATTGTCAGCCAATAGTAGCCTGCTCTCAACATCTTTCTAGCCATGGCATGTCCATTGGAATGAGTACCAAATGAACCCTCATGGACCTCAGTCATTAACAGGTTTGCTTCGTGTCTATCCACGCATCTGAGCAACACCATGTCAAAATTTCTCTTATAAAGTACTTCACCACTGAGGTAGAAACTGCCTGACAACCTTCTCAAAGTTTTCCTATCTTTCACAGATGCCCCAGGCGGGTAGACCTGGTTCTGGAGGAAATTCTTGATATCAAAATACCAAGGCTAATCATCATTCACTTCTTCAACTGCAAATACGTGAGCTGGTCTATCCAAGCGCATCACGGCAATATTGGGTACTTCATTCCAATACTTCACAACAATCATGGAAGCAAGCGTAGCAAGAGCATCTGCCATCTGATTATCCTCTCGAGGAATATGATGAAAGTCAACTTCTGTAAAGAACGTTGAAATCCTTCTTGCATAATCTCTGTACGGAATGAGACCAGGCTGATTCGTCTCCCACTCACCCTTGATCTGATAAACAACTAGGGCCGAATCACCATACACATCAAGATGCTTGATTCTCAAATAAATGCATTCTTCCAGTCCCATAATACAGGCCTCATACTCAGCCATATTATTCGTGCATTTGAAAGTTAGCCTTGCTGTAAGTGGAATATGCGTGCCATGAGGAGTAATGATTACTGCCCCAATTCCATTTCCGTACTGATTAACAGCACCATCAAACACCATCGTCCATCTGGAACCAGGTTCCGGACCTTCATCAAGTGTAGGCTCATCACAATCTTTCATTTTCAAATACAGAATCTCCTCATCTGGGAAGTCGTACTAAACAGACTGATGATCTTCAATCGGCTGGTGCGCTAAATGGTCAGCCAAGATACTACCTTTGATAGCTTTCTGAGCTCGATACTCAATATCATACTCGGACAACAACATCTGCCAACGGGAAATCCTCCCAGTTAAAGCAGGCTTCTCGAAAATATACTTGATTGGATCCATTCTGGATATCAACCAAGTTGTATGATTTATCATGTACTGGCGCAAACGCTTAGCAGCCCAAGCCAAAGCACAGCACGTCTTCTCAAGCATTGAGTATCGAGACTCACAGTCCGTGAATTTCTTACTGAGGTAGTAGATAGCAGATTCTTTCTTCCCTGATTCATCTTGTTGACCGAGTACACAACCCATCGAGTCTTCAAGCACAGTCAAATACATAATCAGAGGTCTTCCTTCCACAGGAGGAGACAAGATCGGAGGTTCAGACAGATAATCTTTGATACTGTCGAAAGCTTTCTGGCAATCCTCGGTCCAATCATGAGACTGATCTTTCCGAAGGAGCTTGAATATCGGCGCACATGTGGCAGTCATGTGGGATATAAATCTGGAAATGTAGTTCAAGCGGCCAAGAAAACCTCGGACTTGCTTCTCAGTTTTGGGTGCAGGCATCTCTTGTATTGCTTTGACCTTTGCAGGATCAACCTCAATACCTCTCTCGCTGACTATAAAACCCAACAACTTGCCAGAACGGACTCCAAATGTACATTTGTTCGGATTCAGGCGAAGTCTAAACTTCCTCAGACGCTGAAAAAGCTTCAACAAATGCTCAACATGTTCAACTTCCGTTCGGGACTTAGCAATCATATCATCAACATAGATCTCTATCTCCTTGTGCATCATATCATGAAACAAGGTAGTCATAGCTCGTTGATACGTGGCTCCGGCGTTCTTCAAACCGAAGGGCATCACTCGATAACAGAATGTTCCCCAAGGTGTGATGAATGTTGTCTTCTCCATATCCTCAGGTGCCATCTTGATTTGATTATAACCGGAAAATCCGTCCATAAAGGAAAAGACTTTGAATTTATCTGTATTGTCTACCAACATATCAATGTGTGGTAGAGGAAAATCATCTTTCGGACTAGCTTTATTCAAATCTCTGTAGTAAACACACATACGGACTTTTCCGTCCTTCTTAGGAACAGGCACAATATTGGACACCCATAGAGGATATGTAGAAGTCACCAGAAACCCCGCGTCAATTTGCTTATGAACTTCCTCTTTGATCTTCACTGCCATATCTGGATGAGTTCTTCCGAGCTTCTGCTTCACAGGCACGCACTCAGGCTTCAAAGGCAGGAAATGTTGCACAATATCTGTATCTAGACCCGGCATGTCTTCATACGACCAAGCAAAGATATCGGAATATTCTCGTAGCAAACTGATCAACCCCTTCTTGACAAACTCTTCAAGAAGCGCCCCAATCTTCACCATACGAACACAATCCTCAGACCCCAAGTTGACTGTTTCCAGATCTTCGAGATGCGGCTGAATGATCTTCTTCTCGTGCTCAAGGAGACGGGTAATCTCATCAGGAATCCCCTCAACATCATCTTCCTCTGCCTCAAATACAGGGAATTCAAAATTGGGAGATGGCGTTGGATCATTATGTTCAATGGGTTTTAGAATCAACCTGCATAATGATTTTGGTTAATGAAAAACTTTAGAATTTAAACAAGCAAATCATTATGCAGATGAAAAGATTGCTTTTATTCTTGTTTTTATGGGTTTTTTTTGTGATCACTGATTTCATGCAAAAGCAAAAAGTGAAAACAAATGGAAAAAACAAATGTTTAACAATGCATTAATTGAATGAAAACATCATTGTATAAATGCTGCCAACAATGTCATCACTTCTCCTTTTGGCATGGGAGAAGGGTTTTGAACAAAGTGAACCATTACTCTGATCTATGGATGACCGTAGGAACATCTACAACGACCCAATTGTGGCAGACCCCACCAGGTATGATGAAGTTGCTCAAATCCTCTACATCCTCTTCCAAGATAGCAGCAGCTTCTTCAGATTGATCAGCATGGATGAATCCTCCACTTTTGAACAAACCAAGCTCGTTAAATGCCCCAGAAGAATAGCCAATGCCAGCCCGGGATCTATTGTCTTCAAGCTCAATCATCTTCCCCAAACCAGCAACTGCACCACATTCAATGGCCAGTTTCGCATCACGGTAGGAAGCAAATGAATGAGACTTCTTCTCAATTGGCTCAGCAATAGATAAAGCTTGGAAAGGAGTTCCAACTTCATCCTCGGCATCAATATAGGAGAAAGAAGACAAGTGGCTAACCAGGAGAGCCTTTTCTCCCCCTACCACAACCAATTTCTTATTCTTCACGAATTTCAGTTTCTGGTGTAGGGTGGATGTCACGGCGCCAGCCTCGTGAATCCATGGTCTACCAAGGAGACAGCTATATGATGGGTGGGTATGCATAACCTGAAAGGTAACTTGGAAATCACTAGGTCCAATCTTGATTGGGAGATCAACTTCCCCAATCACAGTCTTACGCGACCCATCAAAAGCCTTCACAACAACACCACTCTGCCTCATGGGAGGACCCTGATATGACAATCGAGAGAGTGTGGTCTTCGACAATACATTAAGAGATGATCCAGTATCAACTAGCACGTTGGACATGGCATCAGTCTTGCAGTTCATAGAAATATGTAAAGCCATGTTGTGGTCTCTTCCCTCCTCAGGGAGATCAGTGTCACAGAAACTCAAAGTGTTGCAAGCAGTGATGTTTGCAACGATACTATCAAAATATTCTATGGTGACATCATGATCAACATATGCCAGATCCAAAACTTTCTACAGAGCCTCCCTATGAGGTTCTGAATTCAGAAGCAAAGATAGAACGGAGATTTTGGACGGCGTTTGTAGAAGCTGGTCTACAACATTGTACTCACTCTTTTTGATGAGCCTCAGCATCTCATCACATTCTTCATTCACAGTGCCACTCGGGCCAACAGAAGAATCCGGAGTCTTTTGTATAGAGGAGGGTTTGGCAACAGCAAGTGTCGGGTTCTGAACATTAACAGCCGTCCCAACCGGACGCTCAGCAGAATCAGAAACAACATGATGCTTTGGGGGTGCAGAAAACACACGACCACTACGGGTCAACCCGCTTACATCGGCGATATTGGTGACAGAAGTTGAAGGCAACGACACTTCCTTCCCATCTTCCACAGCAACGGGGTTATATCTGAAAGGAACAGCTCTATCAGAAGAATAAGGCACAGGGCCTGCCGGCTTGATTGTTAGAGAAGGAGAGACCTTCGGCTTGCTGCCATCATAACGGATGACAACATGCTCGGGTAGCTTGAACACAGGGGAGATAACATTCACTTCTGGTTCATCTTCATCAACATTACGGTTCTGAAGAATCTCTATAGTACCTTCATCTAATAGCTCTTGAAGCTCTCTTCGCACTTGGCGACAACCCAGACGGTTAACAGAACAGATGCGGCATCTGTCATGGTCATGCTCCATATGGCTGTATTGACACATCAAACGATGTAATTCGACCAATGACTGTCTAATGTGACTGACATATTTGACTTTGTATTTCCCAGGGCACCCCTGGACCATGTTCACGGATTTCCCATGCTCGGGCAATGGGTTCTTTGTAACATTGGGGCCTGAGTCCTCGAAGCTCAGTATACCGCACCGCATAAGGTCTTACACCTTAGTCTTCAACGGATAACAATTCTCGATGTTATGACCCGGAGCACCGGAGTGATACACACAGTGTTGGTCTGGCTTATACCACCACTGAGGATTCGCAAGCACAGCTGGAGGATCCCATGGAGTAACCAACTTCCTTTCCAACAAGGAAGGATATAGTTCAGCATATGACATAGGAATGGGATCGAAGCTGATCTTCTTCCTATCATAGTTCAGATTAGCTTGGTTACTAATACTGCCACGAGGCTGGTAAGCCTGTTGCTGTGGACGGTGTTGCTGCTGATACTGAGGTTGCTGCTGATGCTGATGCTGATTAAGCTGCTGATACTGAGCATTATCTCTGAAGACAGGTGCTATATGAGCCACCTGGTGCTGATTGCCGGTACGACGTACTGGCTTCCTCTGAACAGAGGGTCTTCTTGGTTTAGCATGGGATTGCACAACATGTGCCTCCCCATCTTTCTTCTTAAACGCCCCATACCTTTTAGAAGAGCTCTCATCTTTACTCAAACGTCCTTCACGGACTCCTTCCTCCAGCCGCATCCCCATGTTCACCATCTCGGTGAAATCAGAGGGAGCACTCGCTACCATCCGCTCATAATAGAATGAGCTAAGAGTCTTCAAAAAGATCTTAGTCATTTCTTTCTCTTCCAGCGGAGGAGTGATCTGAGCAGCCAACTCTCGCCACCTCTGGGCGTACTCCTTAAATGTCTCCTTATCCTTCTGGGACATGGCCCTGAGTTGATCACGGTCAGGCGCCATATCAACATTATACTTGTATTGCTTGACGAAGGCTTCGCCAAGATCATTGAAGGACCGGATGTTTGCACTATCAAGGCTCATATACCAGCGAAGAGCCGCACCAGACAAACTATCCTGAAAATAGTGGATCAGAAGCTGATCATTATCTGTTTGCGTGGACATTTTCCTGGCGTACATAACCAGGTGAGCGAGAGGGCAGGTGTTCCCTTTATATTTTTCAAAGTCAGGCACTTTGAGTTTGATCGGAATTTTCACACCGGGAACAAGGCAAAGTTCAGCAGCAGACTTGCCAAACAGATCTTTCCCTCGGAGGGTCTTCAATTCCTTATGCAGCTCAAGGAATTGGTCATTCATCGCATCCATCTTCTCATTGACATCTGGGCCCTCAGACGGCTCAGAATGATAGATGGTGTCGTCTACCCTAGGAATGGTATGCACGACAGGAGGAGCAGCAGCAAGGACCGGGCTAGATGCCGGCATAGAAGCAAAAGTTGGAGCTAGAATATCAGGCATGAAACCCGGAGGCATTCCCCACGGAAACCCGGCTGGCATGGTATGCGGCACAAAGTGAGCACTGGCAGTTGGCACAGTCGGAGCAACAACTTCTGATATAACCGTCCTCTGGGGAGGAGTTGCAGGAGGCGGAGAAGGTTGGTTCTGAGCAGCAAGGAGTTGCTCCATCAAAGCGCCAAGTCTGGCGACCTCTTCCTTCAATTCACGGTTCTCTTGCTCAAGTTGATCCATTACTCTGGCAGAATTGGCTCTTGTATAGTACCGGTGAGTCAGCTTGTCTTCAAAATAAATGAAGAGCACAGAGTTAGGCCACAGACAAGAAGACCAAGAACGACACCTGCTCATGCAAAATGATGCATGCAATGTTCGTGCATATGCTTTGTTTTATTTTCAAGGAACCCTTAGGGTATTATTTGCAAATTTGAATTTTTAAGCATTTAATAGCATATGGAAAAGATCTCATCAAATATATTTTTGAACAAAGAAGTACAACATTTTTGATCATTACAAAGAGAAAAGGAAAATAAACATCCTATGGATCCCTAGAAGCTCGGGATGCTGGAAGACGAGATGCACACAGCTTCTTGATCTCTCTCTCATAGGCTGCTTCCATATCTGCTTTCTCTTTTGCAAGTCGATCATACTTCCTCTTCCAGAATTTGGAAGACTGAGGAAGCAGAGAAGTCCAAGTATCATTCGGATCATCGATCACCTGATGATCGAGAAACTCAATCAGAGCGTCCTTCTCCTTAAGCTGATGGAGCAACTCTTCTCTCTCACGGATCCATGCACGTGAAAGGTCTTCTTCTCTCAACTCCTCTACATCTTGGGTGGGGAGGGTTGAAGGCCCAGCCACATCCAATGGTGTAGGTCTCGGATGATCATACGACATAAGGTACTCAGCAACTCTCTGTCTGACCCAAGAAGTATATGGCTCCAAAGCAATGCAGTTCTTCGGACCCAATTCGTTTCTGGTCTTCTTGCAGATCTTGCGCCAAGCGCGGACAAATCTGGCTTTCAGGCCTTGGGGATCTTTACCCTCCTGAAAGAATACACCTTCTAACAGAATGTTATGAGGTTTATCCTTTAGGGGGAACCCAAGTTGACGACGTGCTAGAATAGGATTGTAGCTGATCCCACCACATGTACCAAGAAGAGGCACATTAGGGAACTCACCACAATAATCAATGATCTGCACAGTATCATACACGCGATCATACCAAGAGATATCATCATTAGTGAGAGACATAAGTCTCTGAGACCACCGTAGACATCCCTTGTTCTCCTTGAAGGCAACCGTCTGCGGCAAGTGAGAAATAAACCACTTATACAGCAGAGGCAAACAGCACACAATAACTCCTCCACCCTTCGCATTCCTCAGATGCAAAGAGACATAGGCATCACCCAACAGAGTCGGAACGGGATTACGAACTGAAAAGATCCTAATGGCGTTCACATCCACAAATTTGTCGATGTTGGGGAACAAAACCAACCCATAGATGAGCAGCACAAATAAAGCCTCAAAGGCATCCTCACTCCTGGTCTTCCCATAAACGGTAGCTTGAGCAATGAGGAACTCGGAAGGAAGACCCTGAATTCCACCTTTGGTAGTCAGATTAGCTTTAATCAAGGATTCATCTATGTGCAACAAGTCTGCAATCTCTCGAGCAGTCGGAATACTCTCCAAGCCACTGAACGACACCTGATCCAGAATCGGAATCCCAATAAGATGAGCATACTCCTCAAGCGTAGGCAACAACTGGAAGTCCGGAAATGAGAAGCAGTGATACAGAGGATCATAAAACTGAGCCAAAGTACTCATCAAACCCTCATCAACCTGAGTAGTCAATAGAGGCAGAAGCTTCCCATAGCGAGCTTTGAAACCCAAGGGATCTAATACATAAGATGTCATATTCCTTAACTCTTTCACATCGGGCTGTCTAAAGCTGTACTTCTTTGTATGCCTTTTTGGTCTTTCCATGTCTGAAATTTTTTCAAATAAACCCTTTAAGTTCCTTGAAAATTTTCTCATTTTTCTGATGACATGAATGCAGATGAATGCATGAATGCATGGATGCAACAATCACACTCAAGGATCAAGCAAGTCACACCAAACAAAGGTCATGGGAAAGCTCATTGTATCCCTAATATCAATCATCCATTTTGGTGGGTTATGGTTTTCACCTTATCAACACCCCAGTTCCATTGATATTAACGATACATGAACCGGCTCAATCATCCTTAATATCAATCATCCATTTTGGTGGATTATGGTTTACACCTTATCAACACCCAAGTTCCATTGATATTAAGGAGGTGTGAACGACTCAACCATGAATCACGGGTTTGCTGAGAGTCACGAGCATGGAGTCTCGGTTAAGAACCACCCAAAGGAGTGTACTAGGGTTTAAACCTGCCAGACATGTTCTACCAGAGGTTCCCATAATCATCGTCCCATCTTTCGGATATTATCGGAGGAACGAATACTCGTATTCCAAAAATATTCTCAAGAGAGACTCTTATGAGTGTAGTATCGCGTAACAATCGCATCAGAACTGACATCTGAACGACCTCCGCACTACGTCCTAAAAATAGGCCAAGATGGGCTTGGTAAACTACGATCCTTGGCTTCTAAGGCACATGATTGAAAGAATAATGCCTAACCACAAATAACTTGTGTGACATTATTAATCCAACATGACCTCCACCAAGTGAATGGACTCGCAAGTCAACTGGCTAAGGAATACTCCACACCAGTCAACAAGACTATGCCATTCTCCTATCCTAGAGTGCATTCGAGTTCGGGTATAGAACTCATCTCACAGAGATCACCAAAGCAAACAACAATTGTATATCAAGCAATTCAAACATTACAATCAATACAGTTATCCCAAATTGTACAAAAATATGTCAAATAACAAATAACCGTATCATACAACAAGGGTGAAAAGTAGGCAATACCACCAGGGAAGGTCTAATATTTGTCCCCAGCAGAGTCGCCATTTTTCTGTAGCGGTGTATTCGTCGCTATATGATTTATTGATTAAACCATAAGCAAAGCATACAAAGAATCGAGTCGCCACCGCACTTTTATTTATCCAAAGGATTGTCTAAAAAGCGAACAAAAGCCTAAGAAGTTTTACACATAGAAAACTAATGAAAAGATCAGAGAATCTGGGTAAGGGGTAAATTACGCAATGGGAAGGTGTTAGGCACCCAAAACGTCCTAGGTACTCCTAGGGAGCCCTTTTCACACTTGTTGTATAAGAAAAAAAAGTTTATTTGTGAAATTCTAGTTATCAGACTTTGGATGTCACACTGGTTGTTATGACATCCAGTTCTGCACAGACAGGGATTAAGCAGAACTTAACAGTAAGTGCAGTAAATAACACAAGTAATTGTTCACCCAGTTCAGTCCAACATGACCTACGTCTGGGGGCTACCAAGCCAGGGAGGAAATCCACTATTAGTAGTATCAATTCAAAGCTAAACTCACCCGTTTACAACTTATCACTTAATCCCTACCCAATGCAATTTCAATCTTAACCTAAGATCAGAGTTCCTACTCACTCCCCCTCAATCACCTCAGTGATTACTATCTTTAAACAATATTAAAGACAAGTTGAAGTCACACTTCAAACAACTCTTGATTGTGCTTCACAGCTTTAATCAAGATACACAGCACTCACGCTTAAAAGCTTTGAGTGACACAACACTTACAACTCAATAAACACCCTATGCCAAAGCTATCATCTACTTGATAATGACTTGGCTTACAAGATACGTCTAATACAAGACTCACAAAAATACAGCAGTGAAGTATGATGGACACACTTAATCTTCACGCTTCAAAATCCCTGAAACTGAATGAAGGAACGCCTTCCTTTTATATTGCAGTATCCTGGGCTTTTGCACCTGTATTCTCCTGAATTTAAGGTCACACAAGTTCCCATAAATTCAACATTTAGGTTACTAACAAATAGGCTATTTGTTAGGTTCATTGAATGTAGATTGGTTGTTGATTTCCTGGTTTTTCTCTAAGCTGTTGACTTCCTGAAGAATAGCCTGAGAAAAAGCTGAAACAGAAAACTGAACAACCTACAATATAGCATATGCTGTCAGGCATGAATGTCACGACATTCAGCTTGACATCAAGGTCCATATGCTGAGTCTGTTTTTCCAGAAAACAGACTGTACAATTTTGCTGACCTGTACATGATCAAAATGGCCATACTACAGTGAAAGCTTACATTAATAAATGTCAAAGTGTCCAACTTAACATTTACACAATTGGCCTTAAGTTAGTTATGTTATTCTTTTGAAGAACAAACTAAGTTACATGCTGAAGTATAGCAGAACACCACTCTGTCTAATCTTCAGCAGCTGCTGTCAATGATGAATGTCATAACATCCAGTTTGACATTCAGTCAGTAGGCCTTATGCCAGGTCTGGTCTTTCCTTGATAACCAGACTGGAAATAGATACTAAATTCTAACAGAACACCTGCTGTTCTATTCCTTAGTATCTGTTGACAGGTATGAATGTCACAGCATCCAGTTTGACATTCAATAAATCCTGTGTTAGCTAGTCCTGCAGTAACTATACTGTAGTCACACATACATGTCATGACATCAGTCAAGACATTAGTAACCATCTAGTGTTTTACCATATAATGCAGCCAATTAAACACCTACAAACTCCCCCTTTGGCAAATTTTTGGCTAAAACACTTTGATCCCCATAACAGAGTTCATGGCAGCGGAATCACACACCTAGCAGGAAATAATACTAGCTAATACACTCAGAGTGGCAGCACACTCACACACATGGAAGTTAAATAAAAACTTCACACACACTTGCTGCAGGGGAGGAATCTGTCGTCCTGAGAGTCTGTTGTAGAGACCCATGAGTGTCTGTTGTAGAGACACCCACTCTGTTTGTTCAGGGGTTACTCCCCCTTTTTGTCAAAAATGTTGCCAAAGCCAACAACATAACCAGAGACTAACGACAGAGTTACAG
Organism: Lathyrus oleraceus; assembly: GCF_024323335.1. NCBI lineage: Eukaryota > Viridiplantae > Streptophyta > Magnoliopsida > Fabales > Fabaceae > Lathyrus > Lathyrus oleraceus. The sequence continues at coordinate 174,983,635 of NC_066582.1, forward strand.
ACTTGGTTTTACTTCACAGTTTCAACCAAGTTACCATCCACTTGATCTTGCTTCACAGCTTTGATCAAGTAATCACCCACTTTTGCTTTACAGTAGGTACCACCATATCAGATGCCATGATGTTGTTTCTGACATCCAGAACCACTCCTGCATGAACAGCATCCTTGAACTCCTGCAGATACATTGGCCTTCTCACAGTAGGGTGTCTCCTTACCCTCCTGTAACCACCCTTGTTGCAGGTAGCATTGCTATGATCTGGTGACCAATCATAGCCTAGTGCAAATTGTTTAATAGGCAGAGATATTAAACAATTTATCCCAAACATCATTGGTTGCTATAAGGTCTCAGAGAGACATATTCCCAGTTTGCTCCTTAAGTTTTCAAACTGAGTAGCATTAAGAGCCTTTGTAAATATGTCAGCCAGTTGAAGATCCGTGGCTACATGTTCCAAAGTGATCACCTTGTCTTCCACCAGATCTCTGATGAAGTGGTGTCTAATGTCAATATGTTTGGTCCTGCTGTGTTGGATGGGATTCTTGGAGATATTGATGGCACTGAGATTATCACAGAACAATGTCATGACATTTTGAGTGACATTGTACTCAGTGAGCATCTGTTTCATCCAAACCAGTTGGGAACAACTGCTTCCAGCCGCTATGTATTCAGCCTCTGCAGTGGACAGAGAGACACAGTTCTGCTTCTTGCTGAACCAAGATATGAGGTTGTCTCCTAAGAAGAAGCATCCACCTGATGTGCTTTTTCTGTCATCAGCAATCCCAGCCCAGTCTGCATCACAATACCCAGATAGGACAGGCTTAGACCCATGTGAGTACAGCATCCCATAGTCACATGTCCCATTGATGTACTTGAGAATCCGTTTGACTTGATTCAAGTGGCTCACCTTAGGCTCTGCTTGATATCTGACACAAACTCCAACTGCATAAGAAATGTCAGGTCTACTTGCAGTTAGGTACAGCAGGCTACCTATCATGCTTCTATACAGGCATTGATCAACACTAGAGCCTCCATCATCTTTGGTTAACTTCAGATGAGTGGGAGCAGGAGTCCTCTTGTGCCTAGCATTATCCATACCAAACTTCTTAACTATGTTCTTGGCATACTTGCTTTGGGAGAGAAACATAGAGTCCTCCATTTGGTTTACTTGCATTCCAAGGAAATAGGTCAGTTCTCCCACTAGGCTCATTTCAAACTCAGACTGCATCTGGTGAACAAATTTTTGAACCATTTGTTCTGACATTCCACCAAAGACTATATCATCAACATAGATTTGAGCTATCATGATTTTGCCTTCTTCATCCTTCACGAACAAGGTTTTATCTATGCCACCCTTTCTGTATCCATTTGAGGTCAGAAAGTCGGTTAACCTTTCATACCATGCTCTAGGTGCTTGTTTCAACCCATACAAGGCTTTCCTCAACTTGTATACATGCTCAGGTTGGTTAGGATCACAGAACCCTTTAGGTTGTTCCACATAGACTTCTTCATTCAGGTAGCCCTTCAAGAATGCACTCTTCACATCCATTTGGAATGGCTTAAACTTCAGGATGCATGCTACCCCCAACAGCAATCTGATGGACTTAAGCCTAGCCACATGAGCAAATGTCTCATCAAAATCTACTCCTTCAACTTGAGTGTATCCTTGAGCTACTAGTCTTGCTTTATTCCTAGTAATTACTCCTTTCTCATCAGATTTGTTTTTGTAGATCCACTTGGTACCAATGATGTTGGTCCCTTCAGGTCTTGGAACTAGCTCCCAGACTTCATTCCTTTTGAACTGCTCAAGTTCTTCTTGCATGGCAGTGATCCAGTATTCATCAGTCAGGGCTTCCTTCACATTCTTTGGTTCAACCTTGGATACAAAGCAGGAATTTGAGTTTATTCCTCTTGACCTGGTAGTTACACCACTGGTGGGATCCCCTATGATAAGATCCTTAGGGTGGTCTTTCTGAATTCTGATAGATGGCACTTTCGTGGTTGCATCTACTTCATATTCAGGAGGAGGTTCATGTACTTCTTCAGACTTGACTGGACTGTCAGTTGAACTGTCAAGGAATGTTTCAACATCCTCCATGACATCGGTTCCTTCCTCTTTATCGTCCACAATGACATTTATGGATTCCATCAGGACATTGGTCCTGTAGTTGAACACTCTGTAGGCTCTGCTGTTTGTGGAGTATCCCAAAAATATACCTTCATCACTTTTGGGATCTAGCTTCCTTCTCTGTTCACGATCTGTGAGAATGTAGCATTTACTTCCAAAGATATGAAAGTACTTCACAGTGGGTTTTCTGCCTTTCCATATTTCATATAGAGTGGAGGAGGTTCCTTTTCTCAAGGTGACTCTGTTGTGAACATAGCATGCGGTGTTCATTGCTTCAGCCCAGAAGTGCATCATTGCTCTGGCAGATTCTTGAATAGTTCTATTTTTTCTTTCAACTATTCCATTCTGCTGAGGAGTTATAGGTGAGGAGAACTCATGACTTATTCCTTCAGACGAGCAAAACTCATCAAACTTGGAATTCTTGAACTTCGTACCATGATCACTTCTAATCCGGACCACACCATTGTCCTTTTCCCTTTGAAGTCTTATGCACAGGTCTTTGAAGACATCAAATGTATCTGACTTCTCTCTGATGAAGCTTATCCACGTGTATCTGGAATGGTCATCCACCACCACGTATGCATATTTCTTCCCACCAAGACTTTCAACCTGCATAGGTCCCATTAGGTCCATGTGCAACAGTTCCAGAACTCTGGAGGTTGTGGGATGTCCCAACTTTGGATGTGACATCTTGGTTTGCTTGCCCACCTGGCATTCTCCACAGACTCTTCCTTCATCAATCAGGAGCTTTGGAATTCCTCTGACAGCTTCCTTGGATATTATCTTCTTCATTCCCCGTAAGTGGAGATGTCCAAGACGTCTATGCCACAACTTCACATCCTGTTCTTCCTTGGCTGAGGAGCATGTTGTGGAAAAGTTTGAGACTTCAGGTTCCCACAGGTAGCAGTTATCCTTGGACCTGGTTCCTCTCATAACTTCATGATTGTCACCATTTGTCACAATGCATAGCTCCTTAGTAAACTGAACATGAAACCCTTGATCACACAGCTGACTTATGCTGATGAGGTTTGCAGTTAGTCCTCTTACTAACAGCACATTATTCAGTTTTGGCACTCCAGAACAGTCCAGTTTGCCAACACCTTTTATTTTTCTTTTAGTTCCATCACCCAATGTCACAAACTTGGTGTTAGTAGAATGTAGATTCACCACTAGGTTGTTCATCCCAGTCATATGCCTTGAGCAGCCACTATCAAGGTACCAATCTTGTCTGATATGTCCCCTTGAAGAAGTGTGAGCAAGGTTAGCAACACACTGTTGATTCTCAGGCGAGAAGTGAATCTTAGATGCCAGCTGCTTAGGATTGACCTGAGGTGTCTGCTTAGCCGCCCATGTTTGTTTCTTGATGGGGACATTATGCATACACACCTGTTTCTTAGGCCTACCTTGAGGGGTCTGGTTTGGGTAACCATGCAGCCTATAGCAGAATGGTTTTATGTGACCAAATCTACCACAGTAATGACATTTCCATCTCTTGAATTTCTTCTTCTGATGATTGTTCATTCTGGTTCCTCGATGTTGTGACTTTGGATGTGACTTCCCTTTGGGTTTCTGAACTTTAGCCTTTGGGCGTTTGCGTTCAGCTGAGGATCTTTTCCCAAAGCCTAAACCAGATGTGGTTCCAGACTTCTGTCCTGTCTTCAGGATCTCTTCCAAGGTGTCAGATCCCTTATTCAACATTTTGATGGATTTGGTCATTTGGTCTAGCTTAGAGATCAGCGAAGAAATCTCACCCTTCAGACCCTCTATGACTTTCAGTTGTTCTAGTTTCTCAGCTTCTAGCTCTTTGATGAGTTTCTTATGCTTTTCTCCTTGGATGCAAACTTCTGCACTTTTAACACATAATTCTTTATATGAGACAGCAAGTTCATCCAAGGTGAGCTCATCTCCACTAGAGTTATCCTCAGAGGCACAAACACTGGTCAGTGCAGTGACATGTTTGGCCGATTCTCCTTCAGATTCACTCTCAGTGTCTTCTTTTGTCCAGGTGACAGATAACCCTTTCCTTTGCCTCATGGGAAAGGTAGGGCAGTCATCCTTAATATGACCATATCCTTCACATCCATGGCATTGGATTCCCTTGCCTTGGGTGACCTTTTCTTCAGAAGTTGATCTTTTATTTATGTCAGACGGGATGTTCTTGACATTAGGTCTACCCTGTTGCTCAAATTTCTTTATGAGCTTGATGAACTGTCTCCCAAGCATGGCTAAGGCTTCTGATATACTTTCATCACCTCCAGTATATCCTGCTTCTGACTCCTCTTCAGCATTAGATACAAAGGCTATGCTTTTGTTCTTCTTCTCAGCATACTCACCCAAGCCCATTTCAAAGGTTTGGAGGGAACCAATGAGTTCATCCACCTTCATGTTGCAGATGTCCTGTGCCTCCTCTATGGCTGTGACCTTCATAGCAAATCTCTTAGGCAAGGACCTGAGAATCTTTCTTACAAGTTTCTCTTCAGCCATTTTCTCACCTAGTCCACCAGAGGTGTTTGCAATTTCAAGAATATTCAGGTGAAAGTCATGAATAGTCTCATCCTCTTTCATCCTCAGATTTTCAAACTTGGTGGTCAGCATCTGAAGTTTGGACATCTTCACCTTGGAAGTACCTTCATGAGTTACCTTGAGGGTATCCCAAACTTCCTTAGCTAGTTCACAGTGGTGTACCAGCCTGAAGATGTTCTTGCTGATTCCATTGAACAATGCATTCAAGGCCTTGGAATTTCCAAGAGCTAATGCCTCTTGCTCCTTGTCCCACTCTTCTTCAGGAATCTGTACACTGACTCCATCTTCACCTGTCCTCATTGGATGTTCCCATCCTTTGTTGACAGCTCTCCAGACTTTGCTGTCTAGAGACCTTAAGAAGGCTATCATACGAGGCTTCCAGTCATCATAATTAGAGCCATCCAACATGGGTGGTCTGTTTGAGTGTCCTAAATCCTTGTCCATGGTACTAGAAAGTAACTTCCCTAGATCTCACCCAGAAATTCACAGGCAGGGTGCCTGCTCTGATGCCAATTGAAATTCTAGTTATCAGACTTTGGATGTCACACTGGTTGTTATGACATCCAGTTCTGCACAGACAGGGATTAAGCAGAACTTAACAGTAAGTGCAGTAAATAACACAAGTAATTGTTCACTCAGTTCAGTCCAACATGACCTACGTCTGGGGGCTACCAAGCCAGGGAGGAAATCCACTATTAGTAGTATCAATTCAAAGCTAAACTCACCCGTTTACAACTTATCACTTAATCCCTACCCAATGCAATTTCAATCTTAACCTAAGATCAGAGTTCCTACTCACTCCCCCTCAATCACCTCAGTGATTACTATCTTTAAACAATATTAAAGACAAGTTGAAGTCACACTTCAAACAACTCTTGATTGTGCTTCACAGCTTTAATCAAGATACACAGCACTCACGCTTAAAAGCTTTGAGTGACACAACACTTACAACTCAATGAACACCCTATGCCAAAGCTATCATCTACTTGATAATGACTTGGCTTACAAGATACGTCTAATACAAGACTCACAAAAATACAGCAGTGAAGTATGATGGACACACTTAATCTTCACGCTTCAAAATCCCTGAAACTGAATGAAGGAACGCCTTCCTTTTATATTGCAGTATCCTGGGCTTTTGCACCTGTATTCTCCTGAATTTAAGGTCACACAAGTTCCCATAAATTCAACATTTAGGTTACTAACAAATAGGCTATTTGTTAGGTTCATTGAATGTAGATTAGTTGTTGATTTCCTGGTTTTTCTCTAAGCTGTTGACTTCCTGAAGAATAGCCTGAGAAAAAGCTGAAACAGAAAACTGAACAACCTACAATATAGCATATGCTGTCAGGCATGAATGTCACGACATTCAGCTTGACATCAAGGTCCATATGTTGAGTCTGTTTTTCCAGAAAACAGACTGTACAATTTTGCTGACCTGTACATGATCAAAATGGCCATACTACAGTGAAAGCTTACATTAATAAATGTCAAAGTGTCCAACTTAACATTTACACAATTGGCCTTAAGTTAGTTATGTTATTCTTTTGAAGAACAAACTAAGTTACATGCTGAAGTATAGCAGAACACCACTCTGTCTAATCTTCAGCAGCTGCTGTCAATGATGAATGTCATAACATCCAGTTTGACATTCAGTCAGTAGGCCTTATGCCAGGTCTGGTCTTTCCTTGATAACCAGACTGGAAATAGATACTAAATTCTAACAGAACACCTGCTGTTCTATTCCTTAGTATCTGTTGACAGGTATGAATGTCACAACATCCAGTTTGACATTCAATAAATCCTGTGTTAGCTAGTTCTGCAGTAACTATACTGTAGTCACACATACATGTCATGACATCAGTCAAGACATTAGTAACCATCTAGTGTTTTACCATATAATGCAGCCAATTAAACACCTACAATTTGTTTATGACATATTGTGCAAACATGATTGGGAAGATGAGAAAAGAATATACAATTTTTATTGTTTTTGTGTTTGAACGGATGAACCCGTTGCCTACATACCTTCCATGAAAGGTAAGGATCAAAACGCCGTAGTTCAGCTAAAAGATTTCCAAAATATGAGTGGGTTCATTTTAAAACAAGAGCACTAAGGCTTTTCATTCTCAACGGGAGAAAACTCAACCAAGACCAACAATCCACCATGCAAGGATAGCTTCAACATACTAGTGAGGGATTAACCCTATAATAAGTATGGAAGACTTACAATCAACTCACTAAGGATGTGGTGAGATTTACATCAACCACTATGAGAATTGAAACCTATGGCTAATGTATGAAAACATATCAACAATGGACAAAGCCACAAAACAATTGAATGGGTGAAGTTAATTGATTATGAGTATTTACAAAATATGGTCAAAGTATGATTAGGATTCAATTCAAAGAAGTGTTATGAAATGGATTTTGAAAAGTCAAGGACTTAAGGTCCAGGTTTCTAATTTGAAAAGAGATGAAAATGTTTGCACAATATGTATTTACAAGTTTTAAAAGTCAACAAGTGAAAAGGGTTTTTGAAACAAAAGGATGGGGATGAAGTAGTGTAAAACTTCTTAGAAGTTCACCTCTTGAGATCATATAGAAGATGATTCAAGTGTGTCCTTTGGAATGAAGCAACAATGCAAGTAAGCAAATAAAAAGCAAGGTGATACCGGATGCCAATCAATGGACTTACACTAATCTCACAAACAAAGGCGGATACCGGATACCAATCAATGGATTTACACCAATCTCCTAAAATAAAACAATGATACCGGATGCCAATAAATGGACTTATACCAATCTCACACACAAAAGCGGATACCGGATACCAATCAATGGATTTACACCAATCTCCTAAAACAAACAAGGATATCAGATGCCAATAAATGGACTTATTCCAATCTCCTAAAGCAAAACAAAACAAGGATATCAGATGCCAATCTATCTGGACTTATACCAATCTCCAACAGATGATCATGGGAAAACAAATGCCAACAACATGGACTTACAATTGAATCCTCACATACAACAAACAAACAAATGCAATAAGCAAAGAGGACATAAGTGGCCAATGAAATGGTCTTACACTCAATCCCTTCCAAATCATAGGAACAATGGCCAATAAATGGACTTACAACTGATTCCTCAATGGACAAACAAAGATGTGTCACAAAGATATGAAATGATGATCATGCACTAATGAACAATTAATGATGATAAACGCACAAAGGCAAACAGACAAACATGCACAGATGAATTAAGCAATCAATCAAACAAAGTCATTTAGCACACACTATACACAAGCAATTAGGCTCAAGCAAGGGTTGGACTTTAAAGTCAACTGGAATGGGGTAATTGGTGCTCTTAACCTTAACATTGAGAGTTAAGGTGAAGCAGATGAAATGGAGATGAGGGGTGTGCCTCATAGCTCTTATCCCTGGTCAGGGAGAGCTTCAAATGATAGAAGGTGTGGGAGTTCAGAAAGTTGGAACTCTCTCCACAAGTGAATGACTCTATAGATCTTGGGTTAAGATCCACAATGCATCAACATGTAATGTGAGCAAAGGGATGACACACAGAATAGTAGGAGATGGACTACACATCTCTTTTATCTACCAATTGCCTCATCAAAGGACTTTTCCTGCTTGGGGACAAAGATAAACAATCACAAACATTGCCTCTTAAGGAGGACTTCAGACAGGTGCCTGGCCACACAACAAACCAGGTCTTCCAGACTACATGAAGAAGAGAGATTATACCTAATTGGTTAAGCAACCAAGAAAAAGCAAGTTCAAAATGAACTTAAGCAACTAATGTACCTGAAAACAATCCAACTCAATCAGTACTCAATTCAAAAAGTCAAACAGATAATCCAACAGTCAACAGACAATGCACAATCAAACAAGTAAGGCTACTATGTGCAAGGCACAAGCTCAACTCAAATGAGCTCAAAGCATCCTAAAAAACAAGTCAAGGTTAGTCAATAACAATCAAATAACCAACTCAAGCAATGTGCATTAATCTCCTTATGGCCATGTACTTCTTAACCTGAAAACAAACTCAAACATGAGAAGCAAACCCTTAGGCCAAAGCCTAGGGTCAAAGAAGGAGAAATAATCCAAAACAGAACATGAAAATTGACAAGAATCAAGCTCAATCAAATTAGAACACCATCCAAGTGGTCTCATGTCAATAGCATTCATCAAATTCATTTCATAAACAAATCATGTCAATGTATGCAATTTGAAAGCTCATTGAAGCAAACAGAATGAACCAAGGCATATTAATTCAACAATGGCTCAATAAATCTCAAGAAAAATCAAGGCTAAACAGCACACATCAAATGATCAACACACCAAAAATCAAGGCATTTGGAGAAGTTTAAGCATGTCAAAGAAATTTATCAAGTCATGGTAAGCATAAACAAGCTCAAAGGAGGCATAAATTGATACATCAACTTAAGGCAGTCCTAAAACAGAGATGACAAGTGATAAATGACTCAAACCAAAGCCACAATAAACCTCAATGTGTCTAGAAAACATGTGTAAAATTTCAAGTTCATATGATAAGGCATAAGCATTTCACAAATCTTCTAAGTTCAACACTCATCAAAAGTTCAAACATGACTAACCAGGAAAGAAAATCTCAAACAAATCAGAAATGAATCTAAAAATTCCACAAAAATTCATGATCAATCCTAACATCCAGAAGTAGCATCATGCAAAAATTAACATCAATTGGCATTTATTTGGCATGGTAAATAAAATCAGCAAATCAAGCAAGCAAAGGTGTGACACACATTGTCACACCTACATTAATCATATCATATCTCATCAGCCAGAAATGCTAAAAATGCAAACTCAACACCAAAAGATCATGCAAAGTGTCTAGTTTAAGCATGTCAATTTTCATATTCATTGGATTAACCAACATCATTTCACAACCAAAATGGTAAGCAAGGTACAAGATAGCATATGCATGAACAATCCCTAGGCAAATTTAAAATCCAACCGAGCACAAATTCTGGAAAAATCATCAAAAAATAGTAGACATCACGTGGAACAATGTGAAAAAAATCTCATGTGAATTGGATAAGTATTCATTGAGTTATGAATTTTTGAATGAAGAGAAAAATTAAAAAAACATATGAACAAGGCATGGCATGGATACATGAAGTAATGAAATAAAATGCCAAGGTCTAATTTGGAAATGCCTCCGCCTGGAATCAAAGTGAAGGCGAATTTGAAATGAGGCGCCAGGTTAAACGCCGCGTTTCATTTAATTGAAACACTGGCCAACCAGAAGCCGACACTTGGACCAATACATGAGTAATAACATGAAAACGCATGCACAAGCGCCCTATGAGGATCAAACTCAGCCTGGAAACGAAAACCCTAACAAGTTCATCCATGTTCATCGTGTTCATCATCACCAAGAACCAACATGCACAGAAATTCACAAACAGCATACCATTGGATTCATCTCACATCACACATCAACAATCCAGTATTAATTTGACCTAATTCTAACTGTATCAAACAAATCGAGCACAACAAGTTTAACATGTCAAAACTTAAAATCATCACAACTACTTCATTACTGCATGAAATCAAGAGATCTAAAGCTCAGCATGATCAGCATTGGAAGATCTACAATAAGCATCCATCAATTTCATAAATCATGGAAGTCGAAATCTAACCTTGCTGGAGAAACAGAAGTGGAATCGTGCAGTTCAGGTCCTGGAAAGGTGCAACAGATCCTCCTCAAAGCTTAGATGAATGAATGGATGAGAAAGAATAACTCAACAATGCTCGATTTATCCAGAAATTTCAGCTGCCATGGATGTGCATCAAGGTTCAACAGTCTCGATTCTTACTGAATTCTTCAAGATCTTGCTTCAACAATCTTCAATTATGCATATAGATGATGAACAAACCAAGAATCATGCAATGTTTATGCAGAATTTGGATGAAAAAGTTGAGAGAAAATTGAGAGAGAATTTTTAGATCTGAAATTATGAAGTTGTTGTTATCATTTTCTGTTAGGATTATGGTTATATACCATCTGTTAATCACCTTTATTAATCATGTTTAGCCAAAATGCCAAGGATTAGTGAAATTCAAGTGTTGATGCAAAATGGCCAAAACACCCTCACATGTGCATGGCAATGGAACAGTACACGGTTCTTGCTTGAAATGCACTTCAAATGTGATTTTGAATCAAATGCCATTGGAAAAATGTAAAGGCAATGCATATTTTTCAAATTGGAAATTTCCCTCCAAAATTCAAATGAATTTCAAGTGAAAATGCCAATATTTTTGTGATGAGAATTGATGAAATATGATGCACATATTGGATAGTAGAGATCAAGAGAGAAATGTTCCAAAAAGAACCACTTCAATTGGCCTTTTGGTGCAAAAGTTATGCAAGCTTGAAGTTCAAATTCCATTGACAAAGATTGATCTATATCTTCTCAACCACAAATGAGAAATTCAAGTTCTTGGACTTTTTGGAAAGGTGAGAGCAAGATCTTCAACTTTCATGTTGGACAAAATTTGATTTGAAGCTTTCTTGATGATGTAAACTTGAGGAGAAGACCTTTCCATTTTTGACAGTTTGAAATTACAGGTCACTTACTATTTTTGGAAACTTTTCATCTGACCTCAAATTCCTCAATGTTGATGTTTGACATGTCAAATGAGACTTGTATGGACATGAATGAGGCCTTTATAACCATCTCCCACCTTCAAATCCATGATTGAATGCACAATTGACTTGTGTTGACTTTTCTAGGGTTTCAATTGACCTGGCTGTGCTCAGATGAAATCCAAGCCTCTTCCCCTTGAGATCTTGATTCAAAATGATGCCATAGCTCACATGAACTCTTATGAATGATCATGGTGCCCAAATTCTCAAGAATGGTCACCATCTATTGCTCAATGACTGTCTTTGACTGGCTTGACCTAATGTTGCTTCATCTGCAAGTAACAAGGTTAGATGACAATATTTTTGTACTTTTGGTTAGTAAACAAATGAAAAGCAATGATATACAATATGCCAAACATGCTTGGTGATCAAGAACCACTCTCAAAAGATAACCCATCCACAAGGGAGGGAGGCAAGGTGCACAATGATCCTTGAGGTAATGATATGATATGATATGATGCCATGAGGGATCTTAGGGACAAAATTGGGGTCTTACAGTCTCTTCTTTCAATTTTTGTAACCTTTGACTTTGATATATTAAAAACTTTTTGTTACAACAAGGTTAACAACAAACACCACTCTAACTTAAACACACATAAAACTGAACAAGTCTGAATAAACAACACAAACAACATATATAAAAAAAGATAAAAATACTTAACCACAACATTTAAAAATAATATTTTTAACTGATTACAACAATCAAACTGATATCATTTGGTCCAAACATCACTTTCCTAGCATCCTTATCATTTTTTACTCGCACTCATCCATGTACGATATCGAGTTTCTCAATACTTCTAATTTTTCGCCTTCAGGTATGTTTCCGTCTAACCAACGAACTAACTCCTTATATAGTTGCTCGAAACGATAGATGTTCCAGAAGAGCATCTCCATCAGAGACTTGTCTCTCGAATAAATCATTTTTTCCATAACAGTGACGAAGACGAACCATGTTCGCAGTATAATGAAAAGAGATGTGAAAAAGTGAATCACACAACATCTCTATTTATACAAAAAAAATTACACAATACATGGAGGAGGCAGACCAATTGACGCCTCCTCTCATTTTCTACATATGGGCGCCAATTGAATTGACAACACCATGTGATGTAGCCAATTCAATTGATGTCTCCTCTTTAAAATTAAGGGTAAGTGTCAATTGAATTGGCAGCACCATGTGATGTAACAAATTCAATTGACACCTCATTTTTAAAATTAAGGGTAGACACCAATTCATCTGACACCTATGTATTATCTTTTTTTTTAAAGTGAAGTAGTTTGAGAATTAATCTAAAAAATGGATTTTTTGAGAATTTTTTTAAAAAACTGAATTATTTAAGTAAAAGATTCTAATAAAATAGTGCAGAAAATTAAGTAATTGCAACATAAACTCTTAATAACAAAATAAATTTAACTCTAAGAAAATTTTATTTCAAATAAGTTTTGAACAACTTATATTTTTCTTTTTTTTTTTTTATAAAAGTGACCGTCTTTTTATAAAAAAAGATAACAAACATTTAATCCTCAATTCTCATTAATTCAATAACTTACTCTACCAAACAATCAGATGATCCAGACTTAAATTTTTAAATATTTTAATAAGGTAAACTTAAGTTTCATCCTGCTATTGTTAAAAGTGGAAATATCCATTATATAGTGTCTTTGATACGCAATGAAGTTAAATAACGTGTACATATAATCTATCGTCGTTGATATGTTACTTATTATATATGTAGTATATCTTTCCAAACTCTCACCACAGAAATAAAATCCGTGTATTTATATAAAAAAGAAAGTAACGAAACCCGTGAACATGAATTCCTTCTTTTTGGTACAACAATGACCGTTCCTTTCTTAACAAAACTTAACAGCTAAACAAGCAAAAGTAGAAGAAAAAAATAGACTCGTTTGGTTGGCAGGTATAGACGAAGAAACAAGTAGGTACAAAATTAAAATCTCTGTCCATTAATAAGGTTAAGCGAGGATTGTCTAATGTCCACCACAATACATACCCGTGAGTCACCTTGCGTGATTTACAACATCTTATCTCTTTCTCTTTAACATCGTACACACTAAACATGCACCAATTATAAAGCTTATAATAAAATATCTACAAAGAGACACAGTTGAGAGTTTATTCATTCAAGATATAGTAGGTAAAGGATTGGTGTATGAAATTACGTTTCGGGAACGTGATTTCGTGACGGAACGCCTGCAATATTAAACTGTAAATAACTGGTTTTTTATTTATTTATCAGTTAGTATATCAGAAAAAAAAGAAAATAAAGGACAAGAAAAAGATGTCACGCACTTGCAACGGATATATACTCCCCCACATGTGAATGTAGTGAAGCAATCAATCATATATTGCCATTCTTTGCTTTTGCTTCCACTACTATCTATCTCCACTCCCTCTCTCTCTGTCTGTCTTTCTTTATAGTTTTTGTCACAATGCAATAATTCTTATAAACAGACAACCACTCACCGCTAATACCTTAGCTTTTTTCACACTTTGGTGGAACAAAAGCTACAAAATCTATGCATTAAAAAGCTGCATTCATAAAGTAGTCTTTTTTATCTTTATTATCTAGTTATAATATCTATAATAGCTATCCTTACGATTCTCCACTCTTACCCAATCTCCTTCCAAGATCTTGAGGGTGAGAAAAAAAATATCCAACCATGGAGTTCTCGTTTCAGAAATCTTTCTCCGTGGTTCTCTTAGTTCTGTTAATGGGTTTCAGCGACGCGTCTTCTTCCTTGAAGAGCACTTACATAGTGCACATGGCGAAATCTGAAATGCCAGAGAGTTATGAGCATCATACTGTATGGTATGAATCGTCGTTACAATCTGTTTCTGAGTCAGCTGAAATGATGTATACATATGAAAACGCGATCCATGGATTCTCAACCAGATTAACTGCTGAAGAAGCTCGTTTGCTCGAGAGCCAAACGGGGATTCTAGCGGTGTTGCCGGAGGTTAAATACGAGCTTCACACGACAAGGACTCCTCAGTTTCTTGGCCTTGATAAAAGCGCAGAGATGTTCCCGGAATCAAGTTCAGCAAGCGAGGTTGTTGTCGGTGTTTTAGATACCGGTGTTTGGCCTGAAAGCAAAAGCTTCGACGACACTGGATTTGGACCTATACCCACAACATGGAAAGGCGCGTGTGACACAGGTACGAATTTTACAGCTTCAAACTGCAACAAAAAATTGATTGGAGCAAGGTATTTTTCCAAGGGAGTTGAAGCCATGTTAGGTCCTATTGATGAAACCACAGAGTCGAAATCTCCTAGAGACGACGACGGGCATGGTACTCATACATCAACTACAGCAGCTGGTTCGGTTGTTACCGGTGCTAGCCTCTTCGGTTACGCTTCAGGGACGGCGCGTGGGATGGCCACACGCGCTAGAGTTGCTGCATACAAGGTTTGTTGGAAAGGAGGTTGTTTTAGCTCCGACATTTTAGCTGCTATTGATAAAGCTATTTCGGACGGTGTTAATGTTCTGTCTCTTTCTCTCGGTGGTGGAATGTCTGATTATTATAGAGACAGTGTAGCTATAGGTTCTTTTGCGGCGATGGAGAAAGGGATTCTAATTTCTTGCTCCGCTGGGAATGCGGGTCCAAGTGCTTATTCTCTATCTAATGTAGCTCCATGGATTACTACCGTGGGTGCTGGTACACTGGATCGTGACTTCCCTGCGACCGTTAGTCTTGGTAACGGACTTAACTATTCCGGTGTTTCTCTCTATCGAGGAAACGCTTTGCCGGATTCTCCGTTACCGTTGATTTACGCCGGGAATGCTACTAACGCTACCAACGGGAATTTGTGTATGACGGGAACTTTATCGCCGGAATTAGTTGCTGGGAAGATTGTTTTCTGTGACCGTGGGATGAATGCTAGGGTTCAGAAAGGAGCTGTGGTGAAGGCGGCCGGAGGATTAGGTATGGTGCTAGCCAACACTGCCGCAAACGGCGAGGAGCTTGTTGCTGACACACATCTATTACCAGCCACGGCGGTTGGCGAGAAAGCCGGTAATGCAATCAAGAAATATCTATTTTCCGAGGCGAAACCGACGGTGAAAATTGTTTTCGAAGGAACAAAAGTGGGTGTTCAGCCATCTCCGGTGGTGGCAGCGTTCAGTTCACGAGGACCTAACTCAATCACACCACAGATCTTGAAACCTGATCTTATCGCGCCAGGTGTCAACATATTAGCGGGGTGGTCAAAAGCAGTGGGACCCACCGGTTTGCCGGTTGATGAGAGGCGCGTTGATTTTAACATTATCTCTGGTACTTCCATGTCCTGTCCCCACGTGAGTGGTTTAGCCGCTTTGATTAAGTCGGCTCATCCTGAGTGGAGCCCAGCCGCTGTTAGATCGGCGCTGATGACAACGGCTTACACGGCTTACAAGGACGGTAAAAATTTACAAGACAGTGCTACTGGTAAACCCTCCACACCGTTCGATCATGGATCAGGACACGTGGACCCTATCGCTGCACTTGATCCCGGACTTGTTTACGATTTAACGGTGGATGATTACTTAGGTTTTCTCTGTGCGTTAAACTACACATCTACTCAAATTACTGCTTTAGCAAAGAGAAAATTCGAGTGTGACGCGGGTAAAAAATACAGTGTGAATGATCTTAATTATCCATCGTTTGCGGTTGTTTTCGACACAATGGGTGGGGCCAACGTAGTAAAACACACGAGAATCCTCACCAACGTGGGACCCGCGGGAAGTTACAAGGCTTCAGTAACATCAGATTCAAAATCCGTGAAAATCACTGTTGAACCGGAGGAGTTAATTTTTAAGGAAAATGAGAAGAAACCTTATACGGTGACGTTTACATCATTGGGTTCTACACCGCAGAAGGTGAATGGATTTGGACGGTTGGAATGGAGGAATGCGAAGAACGTGGTTGGAAGCCCAATCTCGATTAGTTGGGATTGATTTGATGAGGATAAAACAATAAAGGTTTTTTTTAGTAGTAGGTTGATTAAAGGTTCATCACTCACTCGAAGAGGGGTGTGTCTTTATTGGCTATTGATAATATGTATTTTTATTTTTATTAAATATATATTTGAATTTGCAAACAGAAATGTTGTGTTTATTTAGCTGGAGATTAATGATAGCAGATACTGGGCCATGTGTTTGGTTTGGTGGGTGATGGATCTGTTTGTTCCCTGGGTGAAACAGGGAGGGAAAAAGGAAGTTTTCCTTTTTTCTTTAATTTCTTCCGGTGTACAGCATCTAATCTTTCAACAATATATGACCGTTCTGGCTATTGGCTAGGGTTTTACTGTTTTGTTTGCATTATCATTAAACGATAAAATATATTCAAGGACCATTACTTGTTTACCATTGATGAACTTTACCACTCACTTTATTAATGAACTTTATGAGATAGGCTACATGGATTAAACCATACCATAATATTTTATTATAAATTATATTTTTTTATAAGTAACTCATTAATCTTAAGATTTTTTTAATCAGTACTATTCTATTAAATAAAATCATCGAAGACACTTTCATTTCATCCACCCAACTTAATTTCAACGATTTACATCTCATTCTTTTTTTTAATTATTTTGTCTGACAGACTCAAGATATTTTAATCAAATGATCTGGAGGCAAAAATCATACATTTTTAATACTTGTATCCAAGTCTCTAACCTCTCATTTAAATTCGTATTCGACTCTCCAAATAGTATCATAACATTTGTAAAAAACATATATCTTGGTGTCATCTCTTCGATGTGTTTTGTGAGTACCTCCAAAATTAAAATAAAAAGGTAAGGGCTTAGGTTGAACTCTGGAGCAACCCTAGTATAATGGGGAAGTCGTTATTCTCTCCACCCCGTGTCGGCATATTAGTCGATACCCCTCATACATATATTAGATAACTCGAATATAGACAATTTTAACGACTTTCTCTAGGGATTTTCACAAAATATCTTTATGCACTCTATCATACATACGCCTGCTTGAAGTCAATGAAAATTAAGTGCAAGTCTTGTTATTTTATCCGATATAGCTCTATCACATGTCGTAGTAGATAGATTGCTCCATATCGACCTCTAAAGCATACAACATAATTAATTATAAAAAATTTGATCTCTTTTCTTAGTCTTTGTTCAATCACTCTTCCCATAACTTCATGGTATGACAATAAATTTAATTTTCTTATAATTTGCATAATTTTGTATATTCTCCTTGTTCTTATAGATTGGAACTAAAATGACACAGTCGCTCCAACTCCGGAGAAAAAGAAGAACTCGTTGTCTGTCTACATCATTGAACTGGACAAGGGTGACATTATATATGTCTTGTGCTCAATATAGACACGAGGGCAAAAGGGTAATTAAAAACATAATCAGTATCACATAAATTTTTTGTCACATGACATGACATTTTCGTAACTTAGGTAACACTGATGTGTTGTTAGATATCATTCAATATGTATTATATTAAATGTGCGATTTAATATAATTTTAAATATTACGAGAACCTACAAAATCACACAAATAAGAACAAATTGACGAGTTTAAATAAGTGAAGCTTATTTAGTGGTATGGTCTTGCAATGTACTAGCGTTACTTAGAGAAATGCGTTACACCATAAGTTATTGTGCATTTAAGTGAAATATGGTGCATAAGTGGTTATATAAATAAAATCCAACCCTAAAGTAAATAAGTTTTTGACCAAATTCATTTTAGAAATTCCAGTTTTCTAAAACCTAAAACTACCACCATCTCTCTTTAAGCCTTCATTCGAATCAACTAGCAGTATGAATGAAAATATTATGTTAGTGTAGAATGAGTATATGTGTTGTAGTTTGTGCAGTGTTTGTGATCACTCTCTGAAATTGACTTCAAAGGTTCATCACTATGAGAGGTAATTGTTCGATATCTGATCATAATTATTCGTAAGGATCCACCAAAGAGAGTTTGTATTTATCCGTTGCATTTTTCTCGTAATTTCCCTTCAATCAAATCCTAAATAATTGTTGGAAAGGTTTAAGCCTTTTTGCAGGAAGACTACGTGATGAGAGATTTGCTCTAAAGAAGTGTCTGAAGACCTCCAACGCAGATACAATGAAGGTACCTTAAAGGGAGAAGAAGTTGAAGGAAGAACTTGACGTTGTCAAGAAATCCAATCAAGAGTATTTTGATAGACTTGTCAAATATTATTAGAATGCAAAGAAGTTTGGAACCCCTTATGAGTTGAGGACGAATGTGGTTAACCTTAAAGATGTTGTGAATAAACAACTTAAGTCTATTAAAGACCAAGAAGTTCCCATGGTCAAGGCTCATGGAGTTCTAACTTCAAAAGTGATCAAAAGCTCATCTCTTTTCCTAAAGCATGTACTGCTATTATAATATCAAAAGTTGAGAAAAAAATATAGGATGAGTTTACCTCCATGTTTACCTCCCCGAGGCCATACCCCTCAGACACTCCCCCCAAATCCTATCAATGTTGACTAAGCGAATTCAAACAAATGGAGTATGAATTATGATGTAAAAAAGTTTTGAGAAACTAGAAAAAATAGGTTTTAAAGAAGGGAGGAGTAAAAAGAAAAAAAGAAGATATATGCGATAATGTAAATATATAAGGGATAAGAAACAACACACCATATTTATCTTGGTTCGGCCAAAAACTGCGAGGCATATGTCTAGCCCTAAAGGATAACACATTGAGATTTACACTATCAACTTTGAGCTTTTATAGTAGGTTCAACCCATAACCTGTTACACAAAACTTTTATCTCATATTAAGCTTGCAACCGTTGTATTATATGAGTTCAAGAAAATAACTTTCTTTTGATATGAATGTGGAGGATGTATCTGTTAGTAAGAAGGTTGATGTGTTTGGGTCGGTGTTCCTAGAGAATGTGGAGGATGTATATGTTAGTAATAAGGTTGATGTACCATTGATAGAATTTGTTAGTTCTCCAAAGTGTTAGTCTGGTTAATCCAGCGGCTTGAAGCCTAATGATGATGATGAGGTACCCAGACTTATCAAGAAGAGTGAATTCAATATGGTGAAGCAGTTGCTCCAAACCCCCTCGGAGATCTCAGTATTGTCTCTATTAATGAACTCAGAAGCGCACAGAGAAGCACTGCAGAAAGTTCTTGAGCAAGCTTATGTGGAACATGATGTTACAATGGATCAGTTCGATCATATTGCGGCTAACATCACGTCCTGCAATAATCTCAGTTTCTGTGATGAAGAACTCCCCGAGGAGGGTAGAAATCATAACTTGGCTCTACACATTTTGATGAATTGTAAAGATGAAGCTCTGTCGAATGTCCTGGTAGACACCGGGTCTTCACTGAATGTGCTTCCGATATCAACTCTTTTTAGATTTTCGTATCAAGGGGCTCTGATGAGATACAATGGCGTGATCATCAAAGATTTTGATGGTTCGCGCAAGACTGTGATTGGCGAAGTGGACCTTCCAGTGAAGATAGCCCCGAGTGACTTCCAAATTACTTTTCAAGTAATGGATATCCACCTGGCCTATAGCTGATTATTGGGAAGGGCATGGATTCATGAGGCAGGAGCCGTTACTTCAACGTTGCTTCAGAAGCTGAAGTTTGTCAAGAATGGGAAGCTTGTTATCGTTGGCGGGGAGAAGGCGTTGTTGGTCAACCACCTGTCATATTTCTCTTATGTGGAAGCTGAGGATGAGGTTGGAACCCCGTTCCAAGCCTTATCTATTGCTGAGGAAAAGAGAGTTAGGGAACCCATGTCCTCATTCAAAGATGCATTGAAGATTGTTGAAGAAGGCCAGTCAGATCAGTGGGGTAGTGTCGCACCTGAAAAAATGTGATAATGCGATCCCTCGCGATAGGACGCGGAAAAAATGTTAGTTCGAACAGAGTCGCCACCGAACTTTATTCATTCCAATGAAGGAATAGGAAAATATCGAGAAAACCTTTAGAAATAAGAATAATGGTCGTCGCAACCATATTCGGGTTTGGGAGTCGATTACACAAGGGGAAGGTATTAGCACCCCTCACGTCCGTTGTACTCAACGGGAACCTCTTAGTCTGATTTTGCTATTTGACTGTTAATTGATTGTTTATCTGCTTGCTTCGAGTGATTAGAATTGATGATAGATATGGATGAAGACCTCAGGAGGTGGCAATGGGAGGTTTTTTATTAGTGTGCTCGCGAAGATACAACAATCTCCTGCCTACGTATTCTTATGGTGCAATAATGAAATCAGAGCATTCGTAGTTCGGGCTACTACGAATATTTGGTGTGTTTCGTTTTGATGAACGACTGTGTAGGTCGGCGTTCTAACAGCTAAACGCTGACTTGTCTACTCTCAGTGGAGGCTCTAGCACTGGTTTGTTGTGCGCATTAGAAAGGATTGACAGTGTTCTTTTGAAAAGGGTTTTGGTCACGCGGGGGTGACGAGTTGATTTGATGTGTTTGGGTGTTTGGTTTGGTTTCGATCGCTCGGGGGGCGAGAAGTTAGGTTTGATTTGTTGAAGATGTTTTTGGAAGAACGACGAAAGATTGAGCAATGTGGTGTTCACCAATCGTCCAATTCTTTCGAGGAGTAATAAGGCGTCCGCCTTCTAGTCCCTTTTCGTTCGAATTATTTTGAAAGTTTGTTTGTGGATGTTGAATACGCACGGTAGTGAGGCGTACGCCTCCTACTTGCTTATTCAAAGAATAATGAGGCGTACGCCACTTATTCTTTTATCCAACTTTATTTAACGTGTTTTAGTCAGAAGTCGATAATTTGTGCAATATGGCGTTCGCCAATTATCCAAATAATCGAGAGAGGGTGAGGCGTACGCCTCCCCTCTTTTATCATCCGAGGTTTAAATTGTAAAAGATATGTTTAGATGTCGTACTTGACTTGCGAAGATATTTTGAATTTTGGATTGGTAGGTTTTGATTGAAAGATGATTTGAGCAATGTGGCGCTCGCCAATTATTCAAATAATCAAGGAATGACGAGGCGTACACCTCCCATTCTCTATCGAAGTTTGAGTGAAAGTTTATTTTGTGAAATTGGATTTGATCTGAAATGTGATTTGAGCTTGTATGATTATTAGGGTTTTATTTGAATGACGAAAATCCGAGAAATATGGCGTACGCCAATTATTCGAATAGTCGAGAGATAGTGAAGCGGAAGCTTACTATTCTCCTTTTCATCCCAATGTTTATGTTTAAAAGAGAAAATTCTTTTGAAATTGAATGGTTTGGAAAAATGATTTCAAGTTGTGTGATTTAAGATTTAATTGGGTGACAAGAACTCGCGCAATATGGCGTACACCAATTATTCAAGTGCTTGAGAAATAGTGAAGCGTACGCTTCCTATCTCCTTTTCATCCCAAGTTTATGTTAAGAGAAAATCCTTTAAAAGTTAAATGGTTTGAAAATTGATTTGAATTTGTGTTTATGAAATGAATGAATTTTATTTTGTGTATTGCTTCATCTACTCGATTAATCAATAACCAAATAGGTTTCATTGTAAGGAAGCCCAAGAGTAAGCTATGTGAGGTTGATGGCGATGCGAAGAGCAATCGACTTACAAGGGTGTTTTTTAAAGAGGGCTCGATATTAAATCGAGAATTGTATGATTTGTGTTTTTTTTTTTAAATTGGTTTGTGTCGTTGATGAATTGACATTGAATAAAATTGAAAGTGATTATAAAATGATGATGATATGAAATAGTTTTTTTTTTGTTTGAAATAACGTGAAGTTTGTGAGAGTGGAAGAAGTTAATCAATTTCTTTTTTGACAAAAAATTAACTTATGAACAATTTGATTAAATCAATTAATTGAATTAATTAAGTTTAATTATCAAAATTATTCAATTAGATCAAATAATTAAGTTAATTAGAATTGATTAATTGCAATTAAACCAATTTAATAAAATAAAAAGAAAAAGAAAACGGGTATTAACATTGATTTAATCGGTATGTGTAGATGAAGATGTTCTCGGAACCAGTTTGAGCATAAGGACAATATGATTGATGTCCTATGCGAGGTTGTAACGCGGTGAAAATGTACAAATTAATATATTAGAACTTGGGCGGCATAACGGCATCGAATTACCGAATCCACGGTTAATCGGGCTCAAGAATAAAGTGATAATATAAAACTGTATTCTGCCAATTTAGGAAGTGTAAGAATAGCCCAAATGTACAAATTCATTCTAAAGGATGCTACTTAGAATCAATTAGTCATAAACCAAACCCCATTGACCTTTCCAAAATTGAAACAATATCCTTAATTCAAAACAAATGAGACTTAAACAAATGCAATCAAAAACTACTAATCATATTGACAGAAATAACTCAAAAGCTATTGATGAATCAAATTTTCTTCTTCACATCTTGCCTTCCTACTGTGTATTTGATCAACACTTAATATCACTCATTGTTATGCTAAATAGAGCAAACAAAAATTCTCAATGGCAATCAATCAACGCATCAAATGGAGAACACAATGCAAACCGAAAACAAATAATTTTCTGAAACATCTTTTTTTTGAAATTACAACACCATCCCAGCATATGCTCACTCATACGTTTATCAACTTTATTCAAACACACATAAATTTAACCTTAACAAAATTGATTCAAGTTAAAAATCCATCCTAGTATTAATAAAAACCTCTAATACCACAGTAAGACATATTCTAATTAAACTTTGTATAATAATGAAACAAGCCAAACTCAATGAGAAAGCCAACCGGAAATTTGATTTACAGCATGAATTAGCTTTAACGACAACATAGTATTAAGCATATAATCAACAAGCAACACCATGTTTTTTTTTAACTTTACAACATCAACAATTTGAATGACAATAAAGTGGACAATTGGAAGTTAAGGACATACTCGAAACAAGATTTATGACTTTAAACGTACAGCATCAAACAGCGGGATTGGATCATGTTTATCGAAAACACCAGAAGAAGATAATGCAGCGTACAAATAAAATCAACACACACCAACGCAACCGTTTCGAAATCAAAATCCGAATGGTAACTACCACAAACAGTACGATATCAAGGCAAATTGTGATGCAAACCGTTATCGTAACCGACACACAAAATTAACTACACATTCTACTTTGTGCAATAGAATTTTAAACCAAAATGCTTCCACAATGTAATGCATGCACCGAATCCAAATACTAGTTTACAACAATAGTGTTTCAATAATGTTTACATGGATGCTAGTTTATAACAGTAAAGAACATAAGCAGAAATTCGACAAAACCGCAACGAATACGAGTCAAGAATATGCCATAACAGTGCACTCATCACAATAAACAAGTCTAAAGATAGTGTTACCAACCGAATCGACTTGAGGTTTCCGCTTCAGCGCCTTATCACTCAGCAGCAGTCATTGGCGTGCTGGATAGTGGTGTTCGTGACCTGTGGGATTCGGCCGCACCTGAAGAAAAACCGAAGAAAACTTGATATTGTTTTCCTCTGTTCCTACTTGATTCTTGAAATCACTGTGGCTCCAAAGCTCCTTGTAAACTTCAAACATTAATCAGCAACAAATTCTCAGTAAACAGCACTTTTAAACAAGATTTGGGGTTTGTTAATGGAGTGGTTGAGGAGCGGAGAGGAAGACGTGTGAAGTGAGTGAGTTGCATATGAAGGCGGAAGTTGGAAACCGTGGATGTTGGTTCGTGAAGATGGAAGTTGGTGGTAGCGATGGAGGGTTTCACGCGGCGAGGGTTTGTCGGTGGGAGCAGTTTGAAGGTGAAGCGGCGGTGAGGTTTATTTGCTGGTGGTGGGTCGCGATTTGAAGGTGAGGCGGCGGTGAGGTTTTGACGGTTTTTTGAGATGTTGGCGGCGACGCGAGGGTTTCGTGGTGGTGGATTGAAGGAGATGGTTGAACGGCGGAGGGTGGTGTTGTGATGGTGGGAGGTGATGAAGACGGAAGAGGGTTTGTGAGATGGAGATTCGGAGGGATGATGAATGGTGAAGAGAATGAAGGTGAGTTATTGTGTGTGAGCTGTTGAGGTGATGGAGTGTGAGAAAGGCGTTAAGTGAGGGAGTAAAAATACCGAGTGGATTGTGAGTGGGTCAGTAAGATCTTATTGTTACGAGGAGAGAGAGATATGAGGATTTTTTTGTTTTTTTCCTTTTAGAATCCAATGTAAGAATATATATATATATATATATATATATATATATATATATATATATATATATATATATATATATATATATATATATATATTTTTTTTTTTACACTTATTATTTATTTAAAAAAATAAACTCATAAAATTTCTAACTAATATTTAATTTGAATAAATTTTAATTATTTTAAATAAATAACTAAACCCAAAAAATATGAACCGATTAGAAATGGAAATCGAGTATAAATTTGTTCGGAAAATTGAACCGGTCACACTAAAATTGTCAGGATAAAACATACTTATTAAAAAATACAGTTTTTTCCTCAAATTCCGAAATAATTTTGTATCGGTAAAAAGGCTCAGGTGGGTCAAGATATAACCGAAACAATCACTGTTGACTTTGCCTGTCTTTGAGAAATGATTCAACCGATTTGACTGTATTTTCAATAAATTCATTCTAACTGATATTTTAGGCATTATTCACGATGGAATGCATGTCATGCTGTGCATATGATGCAAAAAATAAAAATGAAATCAATTCTATAAAAATTTAAATATGCCCGGACAAAATTGGGGTATGACAGGTAGGATGGTAGAGGTCTCCGACAACAAGAGCAGAGCCGGTTTAGGTTTCCAATAAGGTTCAGCAGTGGTTAGATCTGAAGATGTGAAACTCAGTTTCTGTAGCGGAGAGTTCATTCATAGTAGTGAACAACACTTAGCTGTTGTGCTAGAGGATGATGAAGATGAAGACTGCACCAATTTTGTGACGCATGGAAGAGCTTGTGACAATTGGACTGCTGTTGATATTCCTGTTATTATGCATCGATCTAAGTAATTGCTTTTATTTGTTTTGAAAATCCTTCTCATATGCCTAAGGGAGAAGTGAACATTGTTTGAGAATTTTCAAATTTGATCATGAATAAAATATATTTCTATTCAACCACATCTATGATGTTTTGTTTTTACTTTTTGCTTTATTTTGAAAATGGTAATCACAAAAAACATAAATAAATAATAAATTGTCCATTTGCATAATATTTGGTCACATATCACTTCTCTAAAAAATCAAATCATTATGCAGGTTGGTTTCTAACCCCATTGAATACAATGATCCTACTCCTTCGCCAAATTTTGAATTCCCTGTGTTTGAGGTTGAGGAAGAAAGTGATGAAGAAGTGATAAATTGTCTCGTCTTCTTGAGCATGAAGGAAAAGCCATTCATCCATTTGAAGAGCAGATTGAGTTAGTCAACTTGGGTTCCGAGGATGACGTAAGAGAAGTCAAGATTGGGTCTCGATTATGTCCAGATGTTAAGAAAGGGTTGATTGATCTTCTCCGAGAATATTCAGATGTGTTTGCTTGGTCCTATCAAGACATGCCTGGTTTGGATTCTGAGGTTGTGGAGCATAGATTACCGTTGAAGCCAGAATGTCCGCCGGTCAAGCAGAAGTTGAGGATAACTCATCATGATATGGCAGTAAAGATCAAAGAAGAAGTGCAAAAGCAGATTGATGTTGGTTTCCTTGTTACCACTGAATATCCGTAATGGGTGGCCAATATTGTATCTGTTCTGAAGAAGGATGGAAAAGTCCGTATATGCGTTGATTATAGAGATTTGATCAAAGCTAGTCCAAAAGATGATTTCCCTCTTCCACACATTGATATGTTGGTAGACAATACAATTAAATTCAAAGTCTTTTCATTTATGGATGGATTTTCCTGATATAATCAGATCAAGATGGCACCCGAAGATATGGAGAAGACCACATTCATTACACCCTGGGGAATATTTTGTTATAGAGTGATGCCTTTCGGTTTAAAGAATGCTGATGTAACTTACTAGAGAGCAATGACTACTCTTTTTCATGATATGATGCATAAAGAGATTGAAGTCTATGTTAATGATATGATTGCTAAATTTATTGATGAGGAGGAACATGTTGAGCATTTATTGAAGTTATTCCAGCGTTTGAGGAAGTATAAACTCCGCTTGAATCCCAATAAGTGTACTTTTGGTGTTCGTTCTGGTAAGTTGTTGGGTTTTATTGTCAGCGAGAAGGGTATTGAAGTTGATCCTGCCAAGGTCAAAGCAATACAAGAGATGCCTGTTCCCAAAACTGAGAAGCAAGTCAGAGGTTTTCTCGACCGCTTTTATTATATCTCAAGATTCATTTCGCACATGACTGTCACATGTGCGCATACATTCAAGCTTCTTTGGAAAGATCAGTCTTGTGATTGGACTGAAGATTTCCAGAAAGCTTTTGACAGTATCAAAGAATATCTGCTTGAGCCTTCGATTGTGTCTCCGCCTGTTGAAGGTAGACCATTGATCACGTATTTGACTGTGCTTGAAAAGAGTATGGGTTGTGTTCTAGGTCAGCAAGATGAGACTGGAAAGAAAGAGTTTGCTATTTACTACCTCAGTAAGAAGTTCACTGACTGTGAGACTCGGTATTCTATGCTCGAGAAAACTTGTTGCACATTGGCTTGGGTTGCTAAGCGTTTGTGTCAGTATATGTTGAATCATACCACTTGGTTGATATCTAAAATGGATCCAATCAAGTATATATTTGAGAAGCCTGCATTAACTGGGAGGATTTCCCATTGGCAGATGTTGTTATCAGTGTATGATATCGAATACCGATCTCCGAAAGCAATCAAAGATAGTGTCTTGGCTGACCATTTGGCTCACCAACCAATTGAAGATTACCAGTCAGTGCAGTATGATTTTCCTGACAAAGAGATCTTGTACTTGAAAATGAAAGATTGTGATGAACCATTGCTTGAAGAAGGGCCAAAACCTGGTTCCCGTTGGGGCATGGTATTTGATGGAGCTGTTAATCAGTATGGTAATGGCATTGGGGCAGTGATTATTACTCCTCAAGGAACGCATTTTCCGTTTACAGCTAGATTAACTTTCAAGTGTACAAATAATATGGCAGAATATGAAGCTTGCATTATGGGGCTTGAAGAGGCCATTGATCTCAGAATCAAGTATTTGGACGTCTATGGAGATTCAACTTTGGTTGTGAATCAAATCAAAGGTGAATGGGAGACGAATACTCTCGATTTGATACCATATAGAGATTATGCGAGGAGAATTTCAACTTTCTTTACAAAGGTTGAGTTTCATCATATCCCTCGATATGAAAACCGGATGGCAGATGCTCTTGCAACGTTGACTTCAATGATTATAGTGAAGTATTGGAATGAGGTTCCCAATTTGACTGTGATGCGTCTTGATAGGCAATCTCATGTGTTTGCTGTTGAAGAGGTCAAAGACGAAAAGCCGTGGTATTACGACATCAAATGTTTCCTCCCAAATCATATTTACCAGTCTGGAGCATCTTTGAAAGATAAGAAGACTTTGAGAAGATTAGCCGGAAATTTCTACCTGAATGGTGATGTGCTTTATAAAAGAAACTTTGATATGTTTTTGCTCAGATGCGTGGATAGACATGAAACGGACCTGTTGATGACTGAAGTCCATAAAGGTTTCTTTGGTACTCATTCCAATGGATATGCAATGGCAAAGAGGATGTTGTGAGCATGTTACTATTGGATGACAATGGAATCTGATTGTTGCAAGTTTGTGAAGAAGTGCCACAAGTGTCAAGTATACTCAAATAAGATTCATGTTCCTCCAACACTGTTGAACGTCATTTCCTCCCCATGGCCTTTCTCCATGTGGGGCATTGATATGATTGGTATGATCTAACCCAAAGCGTCGAATGAACATCGTTTCATTTTGGTGGCTATTGATTACTTCACAAAGTGGGTTGAAGCGACATCGTATGCAAATGTGACCAAGCAAGTTGTTGTGAGGTTTATCAAGAACCAAATTATATGTCGTTATGGTGTGCCAAGTAAGATCATTACTGATAATGGATCGAACTTGAATAACAATACGGTGGAAGCTCTTTGCAAAGACTTCAAGATTGCACATCATAATTCTTCTCCATACAGACCTAAGATGAATGGGGCTGTTGAAGCTGCAAATAAGAACATCAAGAAGATTATTCAGAAGATGGTTTTAACGTATAAGGATTGGCATGAGATGCTCCCATTTGCTTTGCAAGGGTATCGTACATCCATCCGCACTTCAACAGGGGCAACCCCTTTCTCTCTTGTATATGCATGGAAGCTGTGATCCCCGTAAAGGTTGAGATCCCATCATTGCGTGTACTGATGGAAGCCAAGTTGACTGAGGCTGAATGGTGTTAGACCAGGTATGACCAGCTAAATTTGATTGAAGAGAAGAGATTGACTGCCATGTGCCATGGTTAGTTGTACCAGCAGAGAATGAAGAAAGCTTTTGATAAGAAGGTCAGGCCTCGTGTTTTCAGAGAAGGTGACCTTGTGCTCAAGAAGATATTATCTTTCAAACCAGATTCTAGGGGCAAATGGACTCCTAATCATGAAGGTCCATATGTTGTTAAGAGAGCCTTTTCAGGCGGTGCTTTGATTCTTACAACTATGGATGGTGAAGAGTTCACTCATCCTATGAACACAAATGCAGTCAAGAAATACTTCGCCTAAAAAATAAAGAAAAGAACAACTCGCTAAGTTGAAAACCCGAAAGGGCGGCTTAGGAAAAAAATTAGAGACATAAAACAGAAAGAATTATCCCGATAAATTGAGTACCCCAACTTGGGGAAATTTATGAAAAAATTAGGGATTATGGCAAGTAACTGCATCTTGCTGATCTTCATATTTGAAGACGTTCTTGAGCACAATGGTCGATTTTGATTTATCATCCCCAGTAGCGGTCAAGAGCACAATGGATATCAGGAGTTGATAGAAGGATTAGTGATCATTGTATTAAATGTAACCCCTTTTCGATGTAAATTACCATTTTCAACTTTATAAAGATCTATGGAGTCTTGTCATTTACAAACTACCATTCTATTGACTAAAGTTGAGCTTTTATCCAATTGTTTCTACTCTTATTTATTTCAACCAAATATTTTTAAATTTTATTATGATCATTTTGAAAATTAAAGTTTTGATCAAAATCATATTTTCTTAAACATATAAAAGCATTAATTTTAAGCAATCGATTTCATTTAAAAGGAATATCAACAGTTGATTCGAAAGCAGTAAAGCCCTAAGTGTGGAACACTATTGGTTCTCCCCAAGCAGTAGGCACAATTTCTCTTTCATCCCCTGCAACATTGTTCAGCACCGGGTGTTTGTTGATTTTTCCAGGTAGTTAATTCTCCGTTGTCCCCAGCTGAGATGGTGTTTACTCCCCAACCGAGTTTATATTTGTTCTCCAACGGAATGCAACAGTTCGCATGGTTCCAGCAGGACTTTGGTTTCCCCGCTAGTCGCAATCAGATTCGCTCCTAGTAAGAGTTTCCTCCAGGTTTCCGAGCAACTATTTGTGTTTATCCCCTGCAGGGTTGTCTCCTATTTGATGTGGTGTTGACCTAAAATTCTTCGCAGAATTGGTAACACTTTCCTCAGCAGATCTCCTCCTTCCCTAGCTAGGGTTGAGCCTTTGGGATTCCAACAGTCGTTTCCATCTTTTGTGGATTGGTCGAGAATTATATCGATGATTTCAGTCTGTGACATCTTTGTACCCTTTAAGATCGTTTTGTCAGCATAATCACCATATATACATATACATACACATATATGCATTCATATGACTTCACTTTTGCACTCGTTAATTCATTCTTGTTCTCTGTTATAGTGGTACTTTATCCCCGTACAGATTTGGTGTGACTATCCTCATTCAATTGTACAGTGTCGGTCCCATAAGTAGAAAGATTTTAACCTTTCTCCTTTCCCCACTGAGTTATTTCCTCATGGATGATTATTATTTCAGCTTCCTCCCTAGTTGATTATCTGGATGGAACCACTCCCCTTGAGTTATACCCTCATTGGGCTGACTCTTGTTTGACCGTTTCTTTCTAGATCTTACCTAGAAAGACATTTTTGATCCCCTAAGAGTTGATTACCCAGTAACTGGTAGTATTCTTATTAGTTAGCAATTTGTTACTTCTTGCCTAATACCTGGCAAAAGTAACTCCTTTTTATCCCTAGCTTTTTGTTTTCACGTTTCCCTAGGAAGTATATCCTTGATATGTTCATCCTAACCGGTGACAGATATTTTCTTCCCCTGCTTTGAGTCTATCCTTGATATGTTCATCCTAACCGATGACGAATATTCTCATCTTTGGTATTCTACCCAGTAAAAAGGTAGTTGTAATCCCTATTTTGTTTCCCAGAGAGTTAATCCTTGATATGTTCATCCTAACCGATGACAGGTTTTCTCCTCTTTGCGGTCTTCTGCCTAGTAACACGTAGTTGTAAATCCTACTTTTTTCCCCTTGGAGTCTATCCTTGATATGTTCATCCTAACCGGTGACGGATATTCTCTTTGATGGTATTCTATCCAGTATCCGATAAATGTAATTCCTATTCTTGTTGTTCAGGTGTTTATCCTTGACATGTTCATCCTAACCGATGACGGGTATCCTCCTTAACATCCCCATGCGAGTCTATCCTTGATATGTTCATCCTAACCGGTGACAGATATTCTCTTTTATGGTATTCTATCTAGTATCCGAAAGATGTAATTCCTATTCTTGTTGTTCATGTGTTTATCCTTGATATGTTCAGCCTAACCGATGACGGGTATACTCCTTAACATCCCCAGACGAGTCTATCCTTGATATTTTCATCGTAAACGATGACGAATTTTCTTTCCTTTGAGAGTATCCTTGATATGTTCACTTTAACCAGTGACGGATATTCACTCCCTTTGGTCTTCTGCCCAGTAACTGGTAGTTATAAATCCTATTTTCAACTTTTCCCCACCAAGTCTATTCTTACCCAGTAACCGGTAATGAATTCACCTCCTGGCGACCCTCAGTGAGTCATCCTTGATATGTTTACCCTAACCGGTAACAAATGTCCTCTCTGTCAGATTTTATTATCTCCTTACCCAGTAATAGGTAAAGGATAATATATTTCTGCTCCTCCTGCGGTGAAGTTTATTTCTTCCCCAGTTGAGTTGAGTGCATATTTCCTTAGTGAAATCGTTTTTCCTGCATGGTTCAAGTATTTCAGTTTTATTCTGATCTACCTATTCCCCTGCAGACGTTCCTTTTGTTTCCCGGCTGAGCCTTTCTATTTTCATGGAATTCCTCTAGTCCCCCAACAGTCTTTAAGTCGTAGCCTGGCCTACGCATAACCCTTTATCCCCCTCAGAGTCCCTGTCTCTCCAGTGAGTTTTTTCCTTACGGAATGCATTACACTCCTGCGGACTTTCGGTCTCTCTGATTTCTTTTCCTTTGTGGAAATATTTCCCCACAGAGATTTATTTTTATATTCATATCATATGCATCATTAGCTCTTTTAGGGACCAAAATTTGTTTCTATGTTGTTATTTAAGCCCATTCTACTAAGTCGATACAAATATTTTAACCTTCTCCTCCTCAGTTAGAATGTCCTTAAATAGGGGCAGCTGTAAGACCCCAATTTTGACCCTAAGATCCCTCATGCTATGTCATCATATGCATTGTGTCGCAACCTGAAAAATACAGTGTGCAAAAAAAAACAACCGGCGAAAGAAAATGACAGAAGAGTCGCCACCGTGCGTTATTTATCCCAAGGGAGGGAAAGGAAACGCTCGAAGTAAACCTGAAAAAGGAAAAGGACAAGACGGGGTCTCGCAACCAAATCTTGGGTTCGGGAGTCGGTTATGCGAAGGGAAGGTATTAGCACCCCTACGCATCCATAGTACTCTACGGGATCCACTTTTGTAGTTTTTGTCTAAAGGGTGTGGGTTTACCTAACGTGTTTATTTACTAAAAAGGTTAAGAGAAATGACTCGCGCGGATGTCGCATCCACTGCATACGTATCTCATCTGAATATGAGAATCAGAGTCTTCGTAGCTCGGCTGACCTATGAGTTGGGGGGATGTGTGCTCGCTAAGACATCGCGTCTTATGCCTACGTATCTCATCTGGAATGAGAATCAGAGCAAGCCGTAGTTCGGCTAACTATGGGGTTATGGATTGGGTTTTGGACGAACGACGTCACTACGCAATCTACCGGATGCTCGACCTTTGGAGACTTACTCGCCTGTAGTAGAAGGAGTAAACGTGTTGCTTTGGGTTTTAGGGTTTGGGATGCTCGAGGGCAAACAGGCAGTCCTTGACGAAGGAACCGCGCTACATGTGGGGATATGAATACAAAACACAAAACATGTATCTCAAAGTAAAATGCCACCAAGGGGCCCAAACATTGCCTCCTATCGAGGTCTTCCAGCTAAGAAAGCGATAAAGTATGAGAAAGGGAAAAAATTACCACACGGATAAAGATCCAAAGCTATAGCAGTTAAAGGGGCAAGAAACCCTGAAATGTCTCCAGCTGGACCGTCAAAGGAAATCAGTCAACACGAATAATCAGAATAAAACTCTAGGGGGTATCCCACAAATAAAGTGGGAAACCACGCGAGTGTCTCTGCGAAAGCCATGTGAGCCCTCACAAAACTCGACAAAGGGTTAGAGCAGCAGGATGAAATCAAGAGAAAACAATGCCATGGAAACACAAGACAGGTTAGAATAAACAAAATAGGGTAACCCAGAGTTGCCCCTAAATCAAAATGTAACCACATGAATAATTCCATCAAAATTCACAAAAGGCTCACAAAAAAGGTATCAAATTCACCCATAATACCTCATACATTTAGAGCATTCAAGTAAAAGGCATAAAGATGATGGATATAGGGCAAACCTGACTGGAGAGCTTGATTGAAATTGAGTTGCACCCGTGAGGTTTACAAGTTGATTTCCCTTCAGGGTTTGGAGGCTGCTCTGAACTCTGTTAGTTCTTCTCTCACTATCTTTTTCCTCGGGGTTTTGTTCCAAGGAAACCTCAGAGTATTTTGCTTCTCTCCCTTTTTCTCAAGTGAATCTCCTAGTGTAACTCCAAGTGTCACTCCTCTACTGAAACTTCAGTATTTATAGACTGATTTTCGTGGGTAATGGGCTCAAATGAGGGAGACCCAAGTCCAAAATAATTTGTTATATTTTATTTATTTATTTATTTTATTTAATTAATTAATTAATTAATTAATTAATTAA
Source organism: Lathyrus oleraceus (assembly GCF_024323335.1). Classification (NCBI taxonomy): domain Eukaryota; kingdom Viridiplantae; phylum Streptophyta; class Magnoliopsida; order Fabales; family Fabaceae; genus Lathyrus; species Lathyrus oleraceus. The sequence continues at coordinate 175,017,236 of NC_066582.1, forward strand.
ATAATTTTTTTATTTTTTTTTTTTTTTTTTTGGTTTTTTTTTTTTTGGTTTTTTTTTTGGTTTTTTTTTGGTTTTTTTTTAGAAAAAATGAAGGGTAAATTTTGGGGTATTACAGCTGCCCCTATTCAATCAATTGGAGACCCGGAAAGAAGATGACAGCTGCTTTCATGCTTTCGAGGTATCAAGGGATTGAATACAATAAAAGCCCAAAAATTTGCACTGAAGTGAAGTGAAGTCACAATGCCTGTCAGAATCGGCAAAGAGGTGGTCTTGAAAGAAGAATCCGTCTGGTACGGTGAGAGTCAGTCTGAATATCGAAAAAGAATTATAAACTGGATACCAAAATAAATGGTAACACAGAAATAACCATGGCCTGAATGCCGCTCAGCAGTCTGAATACTGGAAAGGATTTCGATCTGAACATCGGAAAATGGGCCTGAATGCCACAAGTCGCATCGACCTGAACGTCGGAACCTTCTTCGATCTGAACATCGGAAAATTGGCCTGAATGCCACTTCGATCTGAATATCGGAAAATTGGCCTGAATGCCACTTCGATCTGGATACCGGGAAAACTGGCCTGAACGCCACTTCGGTCTGGATACCGGGAAAACTGGCCTGAATGCCACAAGTTGCATCGACCTGAACGTCGGAAACTTCTTCGATCTGAACATCGGAACACTGGCCTAAATGCCACTTCGGTCTGGATACCGGAAAACTGGCCTGAATGCCACAAGTTGCATCGACCTGAACGTCGGAAACTTCTTCGATCTGAACATCGGAACACTGGCCTAAATGCCACTTCGGTCTGGATACCGGAAAACTGATCTGAATGCCACTTCGGTCTGGATACCGGAAAAACTGGCCTGAATGCCACAAGTTGCATCGACCTGAATGTCGGAAACTTCTTCGATCTGAATATCGGAACACTGGCCTGAATGCCACTTCGGTCTGAATACCGGAAAACTGGCCTGAACGCCACTTCGGTCTGGATACCGGGAAACTGGCCTGCATGCCACAAGTTGCATCGACCTGAACGTCGGAAACTTCTTCGATCTGAACATCGGAACACTGGCCTGAATGCCACTTCGGTCTGGATACCGGAAAATTGGCCTGAATGCCACTTCGGTCTGGATACCGGGAAAACTTCATGCCTGTCAGCATTGGCAGAAATAGGGAATGATAATAGAGGCGGCGCATGGGCCAATGACACTTGCTGGGGATAACAAAGGTAAGTCATGAACAATCTTCAGTCTGAGTACTGGAAACAACTTCTAGCTTATCACTTGGGATACCGAGAATGTTTTATGCTTACATGCGTATGTTTGAATTTTTCAATGGCGTAATGCTCCATGGAAATGCTACGCGATTTGGAAGGATGCAATGCAATATGATTCTACATGCAGGGATGCGAAATGCTGGGTAGAATGTCAAGCCGAAGCAAGGAGATCTGCTAGGGAAATGATTACCATCCTCTGGGCTCTGGCAAGGCTGTTGGAGATGCACAGCGCAAAGAACTCTGTGGGGAGATGACTAGCCATGCGGTGTTCTGGCCATACTGAGACTCTGATCGGGGAAAGAATGGCATTGGAAGCCTGTTGCTGAGGAAAGCTACAATGGTTCTGGCAACCACGATTTGCGAGAGATGACTCAGCAGGGGGAGCAAACACTGATACGGTACCGAGGTTCTGCTTCAAGAAAAGAAACCATGGATCTGGCATTGGGATTATCGATCTGGCATCGAACTCTAAGGAGCAGCCACTTCTGCTGGGAAGATAAAGTCTGACACTGTCAACTCCGCTGGGGATATATAGTCTGACACTATCAACTCTACTGGGGAGTGTATGTCTTGAAACAACCGCTTGGGGAAGTACGGTGGTGAGAAACTGCTGGGGATTGAAGAATCCAACACTCTGATCAACTCTGCAGGGTCAAGACACTGAATTCGTCTGTTGGCGACTTCACTGGGGAAGATATTCACGACCATCTGCAGGAGATTTTAAGGAAATGCCCCGAGGGTATCTGTTCTGAATAGACGATCCAAAGCACTTAAAATTTACAGCAATTTTAAATGTTTATTAAGCCTGTACCTGTAAAGCCCTTATGTGTCATGATGCAATGTTTATCAAAAATTCGAACGTCATTTTTGCAAACAAAACAGTAAAATGAAAATGAAAACAGAGATATATTGAATAACATGATTTTATTGATTGAATGGCCTCTGAATAGGCATTTACATTAAGAAGCAATCCCTGGAAAGAGGTAATCGCACAATAGATAAAAACAGAAATTAATCTAATGGCAATGTGAAATGGATTTCTATTGGGTTCCAATTCTGCTATGACTTGCTCGTCTTCAAGATCCTCCAGATAATCAGCCTTCTGAAAGAGTGATTGGACTGTTTCCTATCCTTCAAAAATTTCTAGTCATTGGCACGAGATGAGATTTAGAACTACTCAGAACGCAGTCATTCGCTTAATCCCTAACTTTTGCCTGGATCGCCCTTTTCGGGTTTTCAATCCACCGGGATACCCATTTTTGCCTAAGTTGCCTTTTCAGGTTTTCAACTTACCGGGTGTACGATCTTTTCATTTTTAATCCCTAATTTTTGCCCGAACCTTTTCATTTTCTTGGTTCGTCGGGATGCCCATTTTTGCCTGGACTACTCTTTTTACTGTCCAGCGGGTCTATTTTATGCGAAGTATTTTTTAACTGCGTCTGAGTTCACAGGGAAAGTGAAGTTTTCACCATCCATAGTTGCAAGCATTAAAGCCCCACCATCAAAAACCTTGGTGACGATATACGGTCCATCATAGTTAGGAGTCCACTTGCCCCTGCGATCTGTCTGAGGAGGAAGGATCCTTTTCAAAACTAAATCTCCGACTTGGAAACAACGAGGACGCACTTTCTGATCAAAGGCTCTCTTCATCCGACTCTGATACAACTGCCCATGACAAATGGCTGCCATTCGCTTCTCTTCGATAAGACTCAACTCATTGAACCTTGTCCGAATCCATTCAGCTTCGTCTAGCTTGACATCCAACAAGACTCTTAGGGAAGGAATCTCCACTTCAACAGGTAGGACTGCTTCCATACCATACACAAGGGAGTAAGGGGTTGCCCCGGTCGATGTACGTACTGAAGTACGGTACCCATGCAAGGCGAAAGGTAGCATCTCATGCCAATCTCTGTACGTGACGACCATCTTCTGCACAATCTTCTTTATGTTCTTATTTGCCGCCTCAACAACGCCGTTCATCTTAGGGCGGTAAGGGAAAGAATTGTGATGCTGAATGTTGAAGTTCTGACACAACTCCTTCATCATTTTGTTGTTGAGATTAGAACCATTATCAGTAATGATTCTTTCGGGAATCCCATAGCGACAAATGATTTCTTTCTTGATGAAACGGGCAACCACATGTCTGGTGACATTCGCGAACGACGCTGCCTCGACCCACTTGGTGAAATAGTCGATGGTAACAAGGATGAAGCGATGCCCATTGGAAGCAGTCGGCTCAATCTTTCCAATCATGTCAATGCCCCACATGGCAAACGGCCACGGCGAAGACATCACATTCAGAGGATTCGGCGGTACATGCACCTTATCAGCATAAATCTGGCACTTATGACACTTCCGAGCATACTTGAAACAATCTGATTCCATGGTCATCCAATAATAACCCGCTCTCAACAATTTCTTAGCCATTGCATGTCCGCCGGCATGAGTACCGAAGGAACCTTCATGAACTTCCTGCATTAACATGTCCGCCTCGTGTCTGTCCACGCATCTGAGCAAAACCATGTCGAAGTTCCTCTTATACAACACATCGTCTTTGTTCAAGAAGAAGCTGCCTGCCAATCTTCTCAAAGTCTTTCTGTCATTGTTGGATGCCCCTGCAGGGTACTCTTGATTCTTCAGAAAGCACTTGATATCGTGATACCAGGGCTTGTCATCGACTACCAGTTCAGCAGCAAACACATACGCGGCCCTGTCAAGGCGCATCACATCGATCCTGGGAGCATGGTTCCAACGAATTACCTTGATCATGGAGGATAGAGTAGCAAGTGCGTCTGCCATCTGGTTCTCATCATGAGGTATATGATACAATTTTACCGTTGTAAAGAAAGTCAAAAGTCTTCTCGTGTAATCTCTGTAGGGGACCAGAGTGGGCTGGAGAGTATTCCAATCACCATTCACTTGATTGATCACCAGAGCTGAATCTCCGAAGATGTCCAGAGTCTTGATTCTCAGATCAATGGCTTGCTCAATACCCAAGATACAGACCTCGTACTCAGCTTCATTATTTGTGCACTCAAAAGTCAAACGAGCGGTGAAAGGCATGTGGGCACCCTTCGGAGTAGTAATGACAGCGCCAATTCCACTACCTCTAGCATTGACAGCCCCATCAAACAACAAAGTCCACTTTTCGTTTGGATCAGGTCCCTCCTCAACAACTGGCTCTTCACAGTCTTTCATCTTGAGGAACATGATGTCTTCATCAGGGAATTCAAACTTCATTGGCTCATAATCATCAATCGGTTGCTCGGCAAGGTAGTCTGACAGAATACTCCCTTTGATGGCCTTCTGTGACGTGTACTGAATATCATACTCTGTTAAAATCATTTGCCAACGAGCGACCCTTCCGGTGAGAGCTGGCTTCTCGAATATGTATTTCACTGGATCCATCTTAGAAATCAACAAGGTAGTATGGTTCAACATATACTGCCTCAGTCGGCGAGCAGCCCAGGCCAAAGCACAGCAAGTTTTCTCAGGCTGCGAATATTTGATTTCACAGTCGGTAAACTTTTTGCTAAGGTAGTATATGGCATGCTCTTTTCGACCAGACTCGTCATGCTGTCCCAATACACACCCCATCGAGTTCTCGGTCACTGATAGGTACATTATCAGAGGTCTCCCAGGAACTGGAGGTATAAGGATCGGAGGTTTCTGTAGATACTCTTTTATCTTCTCGAAAGCCCTTTGACAATCTTCATTCCACCTGATAGCCTGATCCTTCCTCAGCAATTTGAAAATTGGCTCACACGTGGTTGTTAGGTGAGAGATGAACCTTGCAATGTAGTTCAACCTCCCTAAGAAACTACGGACTTGCTTCTCTGTTCTTGGCTCAGACATTTCCTGTATTGCTTTTACTTTGTCAGGATCCACCTCAATCCCTTTTCCGCTAACAATAAAACCCAGCAATTTTCCCGATCTCACCCCGAAAGTGCACTTATTCGGATTAAGTCTCAGTTTGAATTTCCTCAAACGCTCAAACAGTTTCTGCAAATTCAACAAATGTTCTTCTTCTGTCTGAGATTTGGCAATCATATCGTCCACATAAACCTCGATTTCATGATGAATCATATCATGGAACAGAGTCACCATTGCTCGCTGATATGTTGCTCCAGCATTTTTCAGACCAAACGGCATCACCTTGTAGCAGAAAGTGCCCCATGGGGTTATGAAAGTTGTCTTTTCCATGTCTTCTGGTGCCATCTTGATTTGGTTATAGCCAGAAAAGCCATCCATGAAGGAGAATACCGAGAACTGAGCTGTATTATCCACCAAAACGTCGATGTGAGGTAATGGAAAATCATCTTTAGGGCTAGCTCTGTTCAGATCCCGGTAGTCGACACACATCCGTACCTTTCCGTCCTTCTTAGGTACTGGGACGATGTTTGCAACCCATGGCGGATAATTGGTGACTGCTAGAAACCCTGCATCCAACTGCTTTTGCACTTCTTCCTTTATCTTGACAGCCATCTCTGGTCTTGTTCTTCTGAGCTTCTGCTTGACCGGAGGACAACCTTCTTTGAGAGGTAAGCGGTGCACCACGATGTCTGTGTCCAGCCCAGGCATGTCCTGATAAGACCAGGCGAAGATGTCAACGTATTCTTGCAGCAATTCAATCAGCCCTTTCTTCACATTGTCTTCTAAAGCAGCCCCTATCTTGATTTCTCTCTTGGCGTCCTCGGTGCCGAGATTAATCACTTCAACAGACTCTTGATGCGGTTGAATGACCCTTTCCTCTTGTTTTAATAACCTGGTAAGCTCTTCAGGGAGTTCACAGTCTTCATCACCCTCTTCTTCAGCTTGAAAGATTGGATTTTCAAAGTCGAAGCGAGCCGTAGCAGAACCGTTATCAATAGGATCCGGTGATGTGCATCTGCATGAGTGATGGTATGTGCTTATGAGTGTGAACAAGAAGTGAAAACTCAACAAAACATTGCCATTTTTTTTATTTTGAAAAACTGCAAAAATAGAAAGACAGGGAACGAAATATTTGAATGCAAAAAGACGTCCTTTATTTATGATAAAAAATGCAAGTGTCACATAGGTGGGCCCTACAATGAGTCATTACGCTTTGGGCGGAACGTAAGACTTGGATATGCATGAATAAACAAAGAAAATTACTCTTCAAGAAGAGTGACTTGGATAATCTCCTCAGAAGACCAATTGTTGAGAACTTCACCCGGGATCCTCGGACGCACCCAATTGTCAATGTCACAATCACTATCCCCCTCTTCTTCGTTGACTGCAGAGACTTGACCATACTGAATGATGCCAGCACTGGAGAAAGTGATCGGCCCTTGATGAGTCTGAAGTGTTGAAGTTGTAGAAGTCAGAGTTGGCTGGTACCCAATCCCGAACTTATCTTCTTTCACTGGTAATTCCAACAGACGCCCCCAACCGGGAGCAATACCTGAATCCACCACGACTCGTGCCTGCTTAAAGGATGAGATAGAGGCACCCGCTTTAACCTCTTCCACCGGAGCTGCATCCTTGATTTGAACCGACTCAAAAGCCTGACACAGAGTCTCATGAATTTCACCTTCTACTTCCACATACTTGAATGTAGACAAGTTACTGACCAGGATGTCCTCCTCACCACAGACGGTGATAATTCGTCCGTTGACCGGAAACTTAATCTTCTGATGTAGAGTTGAAGAGACTGCCCCAGCATTATGGATCCAAGGACGACCCAACAAGCAACTGTAGGAAGGACTGATATCCATCACGTAGAAGACAGTATTGAAGGTTTGTGATCCAATCAAAATTGGCAATTCTACCTCTCCAAACACCGACCTCTTAGAACCATCGAAGGCTCTCACAATAAGATCTGAAGGTTTCAAGACCAAACCCTCTACTTCTAACTTCGACAGGGCTCTCTTGGGTAGCACATTGAGAGAGGAGCCTGTATCCACCAGAACATGCGATAGCACGGTGTCTCTGCATTCCATCGAGATGTGCAGAGCCTTGTTATGATTGCGTCCGGCTGGTGTCAAGTCAGAATCGGTAAAACCCAACCCGTTGCCTATATGAACATTTGCAACGATCCCTTCTAGTTGGTTTACCGAGATCTCCTGAGGCACATATGCGGCATTAAGAACCTTCAGAAGTGCCTCCCTGTGCGCCTCCGAACACAACAGGAGTGAGAGAATGGATATCTTGGACGGAGTCTGAATCAACTGATCGACTACCTTGTAATCGCTTTTCTTTATGATTCTCAGAAGCTCGTCCACATCCTTTGCAAAAGTGGGCTCAGAACTTCCCTGGGGTGCAGAGGTATCCCCATTCACAGCTTGCTTGCCTTTGGTTTTCGCCACAACATCAACATTATCGGCTTGGGTAACCGGTGGTGAGAACAATCTACCACTCCTGGTGAATCGCCCGATTCCTCCAACATTATCCACTGTGGGACCGTCAAGTTCAGGCTTCTGACCCTCTTCTACTTTCAGTGGCCGTTCCACCCCATGATCGTGGGTGTATACATTCCCCCCATAATGCCACGGAATGGCCCTTTCATTGGTGAAGGGTAAAGGACCAGGGGTTGTGATGGTCATAGTAGATCGTCGCACTGGTGGCACGGGTTGCGCTTCTGGCACACTGATCTGATTGGTTGGGTAGAAAATAGTGATAGTAGCAATATCACAGTCGTACTCAGAAATCTCATTCATTGAAATGCAAGCATCCGAAACATCGGAATCAAGTTCAATTACATCATTATGGATTACAGAAACCGTAGGAACAACATCTGCGAATTCATCAGTAGCATCTTCAAACTTTTCTTCCTCAACCCCTTCCACAGACTCTTGGATAGACAAATCTTCAACCTGGAGGATACCTTTGTCGAGCAAGGCCTGGATACCCTGCTGTAACTTCAAACAACCTTCGCCCTGAGTAGCACAATCCAAACAACCCTTCCCACAACCGGGGAAGACATCGGCCTTCAGCAAGCATCCTTTGATATCCAACAATGGAGTCTTCAACTTCAACACATCCTTAATGGGCTTGGCTTTTCCCTCTATCATATTAACGTTCGCACCACCATGCTGGGGCATGGGATTGTTGACGACATTCGGAGCTGGTGCAAGGTCGATGGCCTTTGAATCTATGAGGTCCTGAACTACGTGCTTAAAAGCTTTGCAGTTCTCAATGTCATGGCCAGGTGCCCCAGAGTGGAAGCTACACCTAGCGTTGGCGTCGTAACCCACCGGAAGTCTACCAACAGGAGGAGCCAGAGTGTGCAGTTGCACAAGCTGTAGTTGTTGAAGACTAGAAAGCATCTGAGCGTACGACATTGGAAGGGTGTCGAAACGCCGGTCCATCATCCTTTGCCTCTGTTGATAAGCGAGTCTGTTACCCGGTTGTTGCTGCTGTTGATATTGAGCTGGTTGACGTTGTGATTGTTGTTGTTGTAGTGGTGCTGCAGCTGGAATGGTCACAGCCGCAACATACGGTTGCTGATGATAATTCTGAAAATTATTCCTCCGGTTATCCCTTTTCTGATAAGAAGATATGGCATTTGCATCCCCTTCTCTCCTCTTCTATCCCTGAATGAACGGCTTCTTCACCCCTGATGAGGATCCACCTCCACTCTGGATCTTGTATGTCTTTAGGTAATTCTCCACCCTTTCTCCGGTAGAGACCACATCAGCAAAGTTGGAAGCATTGCAACCTACCAGACGCTCCAAGTAAGGTTCAGGCAGCGTATTCATGAACATGTTGGCCATTTCCTTTTCCAACATAGGAGGCTGAACACGGGAAGCTGTATCCCTCCAGCGTTGAGCGTATTCCCTGAAGCACTCATTGCTTTTAAGAGACAGATTCTGAAGTTGAGTTCTGTCCGGAGCCATGTCTGCATTATACTGGTACTGCTTCACGAAAGCCTCCGCCAAATCCCTCCAGCAACGGATGTGGGCTCTGTCCAGCCTCATATACCATTCCAAGGATGCCCCAGCCAGGCTGTCCTGGAAGAAGTACATAAGTAGCTTCTCATCGTCAGAGTATGCAACCATTTTACGAAAATAGGCTTGCACGTGAGTTTTGGGGCAAGAGCTGCCATTGTATTTGTCAAATATCGGGACCTTGAATTTCGGTGGCACTCGCACACCTGGGACCAGCCCCAAGTCAGCAACATCTACTCCCAGAAGATTCTGTCCTTCCACTGCTTTCAACCTCTCTTCCAATCTTTTAAACATGGGGTCCATGCCAAAGTCTTCCTGAAGCAAAGGGAACTGATCATCCTGACCATCCTGAATGGGTTGTTGATCTAGGTTGATACGCGGGATCGGGATAGGCCCTGGTCCATTGGGACCATTAGCCTCTCCAGCTGGAGGATCAGCCAACGTCTCCGGTTGAGTAATAGGGGGATCCCTCTATACCAACAATCTAAGCTCTTGCTGTCCTTGAGCCACCCCTTGAACCAAATCCATGAATTGATTCATGCGAATCTTCATCTCGGCGAGCTCTGCTTGTAGGCTCTCTATTGCTCTCTGTTGGTTCCTTCGGGTACCGTATCGATGAATGCCTGAGTCAGCTATCCTGCTAGTGGGACACCAAACAAACTGAGAACACTGTGGCGGTACCTGTTATGCAAGACATGCAGATGACTATGCAAATGCAATGTCATGTTTATCAATTCCAAAAGTATTCTACCCTCTTGATTCCAGTCTCACATTTGATAAACAGTGTAAGAAGAAAACCCCGACTAGAATCAAGAAGAAGATTTAAACCCCCTTGAAAAGGATAAACATGTGTTAAATGATATGAATGCAAATGATGTGATGATGTGAATGCAATGTAGTGGCATGTCAATCAGGATTGCTGTATCTGCTTGAACATCTGTCAGGTTGCACTGTCTGGAGAGAAATTAAGAGTACACCAAACAAAGGTCATGGGATGGATCATGTTATCCTTAATATCAACCACCCATTTTGGCGGATTATGGTTTACACCTTATCAACACCCGAGTTTCATTGATATTAAGGATACCTGATCGGATCAACCATGAATCAAGGGTTTGTCGCAAGTCACGAGCATGGAGTTTAGGTTAAGAACCACCCAAAAGGAGTGTACTAAGGTTTAAACCTGCCAAACATGTTCTACAAAAAGGTTCCCATAGTCATAATCCTATCTTTCGGATATTATTAGAGGAACGACTACTCGTATTCCAACAATATTCTCAAGAGAGACTCTTATGAGTGTAGTATCGCGTAACAATCGTATCAAATCTTACATTTGAACGACTTTCGCACTACGTCCTACGAATAGGCCAAGATGGGTTAGGTAAACTAAGGTCCTTGGCTTCTTAGGTCTATATTGGAACAAGTAATGTCTAACCACAACTTACTTATGTGACATTATTGATCTCAACATGACCTCCACCAAGTGAATGGGCTTGCAAGTCAACTCGCTAAGGAATACTCCACACAAGTTGACAGGACTATGCCATTCTCCTATCTTAAGTGCACTCGAGTTCGGGTATAGAACTCATCTCACAAAGATCACCAAGCAGCCAGCCAACAGAAACAGATACAACAATGATATGTACACAATGTAATAAGGTAAAGCAGGTAAATAAATAACTGTACAAAAGCATGAACACCCAATAAACAAACAAACTACAAAAGCTAGGAGGGACTCGCTTAGGGAAGATGGACCAGCAAGAGGTCAACTTCTTAGGGTCCCCAGTGGAGTCGCCAGCTGTCCCAACCTGAAAAATACAGTGTGCAAAAAAAAACAACCGGCGAAAGAAAATGACAGAAGAGTCGCCACCGTGCGTTATTTATCCCAAGGGAGGGAAAGGAAACGCTCGAAGTAAACCTGAAAAAGGAAAAGGACAAGACGGGGTCTCGCAACCAAATCTTGGGTTCGGGAGTCGGTTATGCGAAGGGAAGGTATTAGCACCCCTACGCATCCATAGTACTCTACGGGATCCACTTTTGTAGTTTTTGTCTAAAGGGTGTGGGTTTACCTAACGTGTTTATTTACTAAAAAGGTTAAGAGAAATGACTCGCGCGGATGTCGCATCCACTGCATACGTATCTCATCTGAATATGAGAATCAGAGTCTTCGTAGCTCGGCTGACCTATGAGTTGGGGGGATGTGTGCTCGCTAAGACATCGCGTCTTATGCCTACGTATCTCATCTGGAATGAGAATCAGAGCAAGCCGTAGTTCGGCTAACTATGGGGTTATGGATTGGGTTTTGGACGAACGACGTCACTACGCAATCTACCGGATGCTCGACCTTTGGAGACTTACTCGCCTGTAGTAGAAGGAGTAAACGTGTTGCTTGGGGTTTTAGGGTTTGGGATGCTCGAGGGCAAACAGGCAGTCCTTGACGAAGGAACCGCGCTACATGTGGGGATATGAATACAAAACACAAAACATGTATCTCAAAGTAAAATGCCACCAAGGGGCCCAAACATTGCCTCCTATCGAGGTCTTCCAGCTAAGAAAGCGATAAAGTATGAGAAAGGGAAAAAATTACCACACGGATAAAGATCCAAAGCTATAGCAGTTAAAGGGGCAAGAAACCCTGAAATGTCTCCAGCTGGACCGTCAAAGGAAATCAGTCAACACGAATAATCAGAATAAAACTCTAGGGGGTATCCCACAAATAAAGTGGGAAACCACGCGAGTGTCTCTGCGAAAGCCATGTGAGCCCTCACAAAACTCGACAAAGGGTTAGAGCAGCAGGATGAAATCAAGAGAAAACAATGCCATGGAAACACAAGACAGGTTAGAATAAACAAAATAGGGTAACCCAGAGTTGCCCCTAAATCAAAATGTAACCACATGAATAATTCCATCAAAATTCACAAAAGGCTCACAAAAAAGGTATCAAATTCACCCATAATACCTCATACATTTAGAGCATTCAAGTAAAAGGCATAAAGATGATGGATATAGGGCAAACCTGACTGGAGAGCTTGATTGAAATTGAGTTGCACCCGTGAGGTTTACAAGTTGATTTCCCTTCAGGGTTTGGAGGCTGCTCTGAACTCTGTTAGTTCTTCTCTCACTATCTTTTTCCTCGGGGTTTTGTTCCAAGGAAACCTCAGAGTATTTTGCTTCTCTCCCTTTTTCTCAAGTGAATCTCCTAGTGTAACTCCAAGTGTCACTCCTCTACTGAAACTTCAGTATTTATAGACTGATTTTCGTGGGTAATGGGCTCAAATGAGGGAGACCCAAGTCCAAAATAATTTGTTATATTTTATTTATTTATTTATTTTTATTTAATTAATTAATTAATTAATTAAATAATTTTTTTTATTTATTTATTTTTTTTTTTGGTTTTTTTTTGGTTTTTTTTTAGAAAAAAATGAAGGGTAAATTTTGGGGTATTACACATTGGCATTGGGATCATACCTTGGAATCCTCCTTACCCCTTACTCATTGAGTTTGTTTTGGGAGAGATCACCAAGTATCATGTGATTGTATCATACTTGTTATTTTATCATTTACTAACCAAAATACCAAAAATATGTCTTTGCGTTTGTCTACTTCTTTTGTAGGTAAGGCACATGATCACCTTTGATCCATCAAGTTCACATATAGGGTTTAAGACCCTCATTGCTAAGAGCTCAACCAAGGAATGCTCCACAATGGCTCTAGGCATCATATATGAGTCCCTATGATCTTTACATGTTATTTTGATCAAGATTTCTTCAAGAGTTTGGAGTTGGTTTGCCTTGGAAACCCTACTTCATCTGGGTATCTTGTGCAACTTCTTCAACAAGATTCTTCACCAATTGATCAAATATTTCAAGGGGCATCTCAAATTTCATCATCCTATGCATATATGATCTCCCAAGAGTCCCAAAAGTCAAGATAATTGCAAGCTAGCAAGTTGGTTGATGGTGGTTGACCAGAGGAAGTCAACAGGTCAAAATTGGGGTTCCCTAGACCCTATCTCCTACAATTTTCATCATATGAAAATTATTCCAAGAGAAAAACTACTCTACATGACATTCCAAACAACTTTCATGTTCAAAGATTATAGGTCATTTTGTCTAAACCCTACTTTGGAAGTCAACTTCCCAAGGCCATAACTTGCTCATTTTTTATGAGATGAAATATTTCCAAGTTACACAATCAAAGTCAAGGTGTCTACTTCAACTTTTGTGTTTGGAGAAGGAGCTAATTCAACTTTTATGAGCATGTTATATAAGGATACATTATAGGTCATATTGGACCAATACCATTGAACAAGTGATTTTCCTCAACTTCAAAAATGCATAACTCATTCATCCCAAATCCAAATGAGGTCAAATTTGTGACCATTTTGAAGGTTTTTGAAAGAGATACAACTTTGATGAATACAACTTTCTCATTTGAAGCTCACATAAAAAGTTAGCCAAGGTGGAATAATTGAACATATGGCTTGACACTTAGAAAAATTCTTAACATGTTGAAATTTCCAAACTTCCACCTCAAAATTCATCATGATACAAGCTCCAAATGGAAAAGTGTTCAACATAAGAGTTGTTCCTCTTAATCTAACCTTTCTAAAGAGTCCAAATTCATTCATTTTGGACAAGGTTTGAGGGGTCTGCGCATGGTCTGAACAGGGCTTTATCAATTGGCAAGGATCAATCTTCAAACATGAATACACTTTTGCTTTGCATCATAATCCATATTCAGTCTTAATCTCACTTGCATTTGGACTTAATTGAGTTGCTTCATGGGCCTGTGCACGCCCATGCAAGCATGCACTTCACTTGGACTATATTTTGTGATATATTGTGTTTGTATATACTTGTTTGATTGTGTGGTCTTTGGATCTTAATGAACATAATAAGAAAAAAAAACCCTAAAAAACATTTTGTGTGGACTGTTGGGTTGATCTGAGACTATTGGACTTAGAATCTAGGCAACACTCCATATGCAAAGGACTTGGCCAATGCCAATTTTCATGTAACCAAGTACTTGTGAAGTGAGCATTCATCTGATACAACTTGGAAGATCCATTTGAGTTCATCTGCAACATGATCATTGTGAAGCTGTTATTTTGAACCTGTGACTTATGCCATCTTTAAATTCATCTGACACATGGGAAATCTTGAAGAAGATCATGGGGTTGCTAAGCTTGGATGTGGCTATCTTTATTTGATGCCTTGCTCTTCAACTTGCTATTTTTGTATTGTTTATTGCTTGATTCAAAATTCTAAGGGAAATTTGGGTTTCTATATGACATTCTTGTCTATTGGATTACAGCCCATTGGTCAGATCTTTTTCAACTCTTAACTTTTAAATTTATGCTTAAGATTAGTATATTCATCTCCTCCCTACTTCTTTAATTTCAAAATCTCTCCCCCCTTTTAAAAATCTTCCTTGCTTGTGCTTGTTTTTTTTCTAAACTTAGACTATATTGCAAACTAGAAAATTTGGCCTTATGCCATTGCATTTTTAAACTTCTCTTCCTAATCAAACTTATGAATGAACTTAACTATACTTGACTTAAAATTTCAAAAGCCAAAAAAAAACTAACACTCATTCAAATCATTTTAGGTCTTTATGCCTTTGTTAAACTTAAAATTTTGTTAAAAGCAATACACTCACTTTGAAATTGATACCATGAACTACGAGGTTTTGATCCCTCATTTTATGTTGGTACGTATGCACAAGTCCGAAGGGCTTGTCAAACACAAAAATATAATTAGTGAATTCTTTTCTCACCCCACACTCTTTTTATTTGCAATTATCATTTGTGCAAAACACATATGCACACAAGGGCTCCCTAGGAGTACCTAGGACAGTTTGGGTGCTAACACCGTCCCTCTATGTAACCAACCCCCTTACCTGTAATCTCTGGCATTTTATTAGTTTTGGTTTGAAAACTTCTTATTTTCGGGTTTTGTTCGTACTTTTCCCTTTTCCCTTGGAAACAACAAAAGCACGGTGGCGACTCTGGTTTTGTTGACGTCTAGCTTATCTATAGCTTGATGGTCATGAATTTACCGCTATAGAAATTAAGTGGCGACTCTGCTGGGGAGTAGTCCCTAGTGAGTTTAGCCTACTTTTTTGTGTGTATATATTTGTGTATTTGATGTATGCATATTTGTTTGTGTGATATAATCTGTTTGTTGTGCTTGGTGATCTCTGAGTGGTGAGATAAGTTCTAACCCGAACTTGAGTGCAATTAAGATAGGAGGATGGTATAGTCACTTTCGACTTGTGTGGAGTAGTCCTTAACAAGTTGGCTTGAGACCCATCTACTAAGTGGAGACCCTTTTGGAGTTAGGAATGTCACACAAGTTATTTGTGGTTAGGCATTACTATCTCTGATTTGGGGTCCGAGAAGCTGAGGACCGTAGAACATTTAACCCCTCTTGGCCTATTTAGGACGTAGTACGGAGACTGTTCAAGTGTAGACTTGATAACAGTTGTTACACGATACTACACTCAGACGAGTTTCTCTTGAGAATATTATGGGTTGATGAGTCAGTCATCCTAACCTGTAATATCCAATAGATGGAATTAAGACTCTGGGAACTTTTTAGAACATAATCTACAGGTTTTATCCTTAGTTCACTCCTTTGGGATGGTTCTTACCCAGACTCCATGCTCGTGACTCACAATAAACCCTTGATTCTTGGTTGATCCAATCAAGTCTTGTCAATATCAATGGAACTTGGGTGCTGATAAGGTGTAAACCATAATCCACCAAAATGGATGATTGATCTTGATAATGGCTTGATTCATCCCTTGATCTTTGCTTGTTTTCCCTGTGTGTGATCCCTTATTTGTAATTATTACATCCATGCGCATCATGACATTCATCACACGAAAATTTCAAAGGACTAAGGTGTTATTTGCAAATATTTTTAGACCATGGATTATGGACGAAGGAACACTAAGAAGTATAGTTTCAGATGTCCAGACCTGAAAGAGTTAAGGAAGCTAGTATCTTTTGTATTAGATCCCTTAGACTTCAAACAACGCCATGGGAAGCTTCTGTCTATCTTGTCTGCTGATGTGGTTTAAGGACTTCTGAGTGTCTTGGTTCAGTTTTATGACTCTATCTACCATTGCTTCACTTTTCCTGATTATCTGCTTGTGCCTACGTTGGAGGAGTATGCCCATCTCTTGGGAATACCTGTTTCTAGCAAAGTGCCTTTTAGTGGATTGGAAGAGATTCCTAGATCTCATCTTATAGTTGAAGATCTTCATCTGAAGAAGTTTGAGATAGAGGCTCATTGGATAAAGAAAGAAAGGTTATTTGGGTTGACTTCTGAGTTCCTCATCAAAGAAGCTACTGCCTTTGCTCAAGCCATTAGTGTGGATGCTTTTGAAGCTATCTTTGTGCTACTCATTTATGGTTTGGCTTTGTTCCCTAACATTGACGGTTTTGTTGATGTTAACGCCATTAGAATTTTCTTGATTGGGAATCCTGTGCCTACTCTATTAGGAGATATGTATTTCTCTTTGCATCTAAGGAATTCTAAGGGTGGTGCAACTATTGTTTGTTGCATTCCTCTTATGTACAAGTGGTTTATTTCGAACATGCCTTAGACACCTGCTTTTGTGGAGAATAAACAATGTCTACGATGGTCTCAGAGACTTATGTCTCTCACTAATGATGATATTGTGTGGTATGACTCTACATTAGGTAGCTTGGAGATTATTGATAGTTGTGGTGAATTCTCTAATGTGCCCCTCATTGGTACACAAGGAGGAATTAACTACAACCCTGCTTTGGCTCGTCGTCAACTTGGGTTCCTCTTGAGAGACAAACCTAATAACACTTTGTTAGAAGGTCTTTTCTATTAAGAGGGTAAAGATCCCCAACATTTGAAGCAGAATATTGTGCATGCTTGGCATAATGTGCATAGGAAAGGAAGATCGGAGCTTGGTCCGTGCAATTGTGTAGCTTTGGAAGCTTACACTCTTTGGGTGAAGAAGAGAGCTATGGAGTTGATGACACCGTATGCTTGTGAAAGACCTATGTCTATGGTTGTGGTTGAGCCATTAACTCTCCCTAACCAAGATGTAGAGGAGTTGGAATACGCACTCGCCAAGATGAAGCGAGAGAAGGATATGTGGGAAGAGTGTTTCCATGCTTTAAGCCAAAAGTATGAGGAGTTGCAGCTTGAGTCTAAGGATAAAGATGCACTTATTGAGATACTTGAAGATCGAGTGACAAAGAGACAGAGAGAGCCGGAGGTTTCATCTTCCTCTAGTATGTCTCAGCCTTCCGTCGCTTGGAAGAAGATTGTCGATCAGCTTGTCCTCGAGAAGACTCAGATGAAGACTTCTTTTAAGACCGAGATCCGACACATTCAAAGGAAGTACGCGCCTGCAACAGATCTTCTGATGTTGTTGTTAGGGATCCTTAGGATGATTAATCTCCTTTTCTCTTGTATTCTCATTTGGTTTCTGAAATTGTACTTAGTGTAATCCTTCCAATTATTTATATATATATATATATATATATATATATATATATATATATATATATATATATTGTTACACTTATTGTTAAATAGACATGTATTTGCAAATAATATAGTAAGTTCCTTGAAAATAAAAATAACAATCAAGAATTGTATTTCATGCATCATTCGCATAAGCAGGTTTCTCTTTCGCCAGATGTCTCATTAGTGTTTCTTTTGTGCTTCAGCCAAGCTGACTCATCGATACAATACCCGTGCCAATCACTCAAGGATCATGAAGCATCTTGAACAAGAGAACAGAGACCTGAATGATGAGATTTCCCGTCTGACTGCCATGATGGAGTCAGTCCTAGCTTCTCAGAGCCAGTCTTCTCCAACGCCTGCAACTCCTCCTCCTCAGAGGACTGTCATTTCAGAGGTGGCTACCTCTACCATTCCTGCAACCGCTACTCACTTTGCACCCAACATGCCTTCCGGATTCCCGTGGGGAATGCCTCCGAATTTTGTGCCTGAAGGCTTTGCGCCTACCTTTGCTTCCATGCCAGCATTAGCCCGGTCATGTCTGTGCCACCATCTATTGTGCATACTCTACCTCGTGTAGAAGACACCATCTATCATTCTGAGCCGTCTGAGGGCCCTGATGTGTATGAGAAGATGGACGATATGAAGGACCAATTCCTTGAGCTGCGTAAGGAATTGAAAACTTTGAGGGGTAAGGATCTGTTTTGGAAGAGTCTTGCGAAACATTGTTTGGTTCCAAATATTAAGATCCTGGTGAAGTCCAAAGTGTCTAACTTTGAAAAATACAAGGGGAATACCTATTCACTCAGTCATTTGGTGATGTATGCCAGAAAGATGTCTACTCAAATCGATAATGATCAATTGTTGATCCATTATTTTCAAGACAGTTTGACCGGTGCCGCTCTGAGGTGGTACATGGGATTGGATAGTGCGAGCATCCGCATGTTAAATGATTTGGGTGAAGCATTCATGAAGCAGTACAAGTATAATGTTGATATGGCTCCAGATAGAGATCGGTTGAGATCATTGTCTCAGAAGAATAAGGAGACACTCAAGGAGTATGCGCAAAGATGGAGAGAGCTTGCCACTCAGATTACCCCTCCTTTGGAAGAAAAGGAGATGACCAAAATTTTTCTCAAGACCCTGAGCTCATTTTAGTATGAGAGGATGATCACCAGTGCCCCCAGTGATTTTACCGAGATAGTGAACATGGGGATGAGGCTCGAAGAAGGTGTCCAAGAGGGATGACTATCTAGAGAGGAAGTATCATCTAACAAGAGGTATGTCAATAATTTCAGTAAGAAGAAGGAGAGTGAAGCTAATGCAGTTTCAGTTGGGAGGCAAATGAGGCCTTATGTAAGAAGAAATCCACTATCCCATAAACATCATTATCAAGTATCATCAGTCATCCCAGTATTTTCAACTAATCAGTCAACACCAATTCAACAACAATGTTAACAACAACAACCACAACAACGAACAAACACCTACAACAACAACAATACCAACAATCATCAGCAACCTAACTTTGAGAGGAAGAAGGTCTCTTTTGACCCAATTCCGATGACATACACAGACTTATATCCGTCTTTAGTTCTCAAGAACCTGTTGCAACCAAGAAATCCTCCTCAAATTCCTGAACCACTTCCATGGTGGTACAAATCGGAACTCCGTTGTGCTTTTCATCAAGGAGCTCCCGGTCACGATATTGAGAATTTCTACGCCCTCAAGTATGAAGTCCAAAAGCTGGTTAAGAATGGAATGGTGTCTTTTGAAGACCGTGCGCCGAATGTCAAAGCTAACCCACTACCTGCCCATGGGAATTCATCTGTTAATATGGTGGACGGTTGTCCTGGCGAGTTCAAGGTATTTGATGTACACTTCATAAGAAGGTCCTTGGTGATAATGCACAAGGATATTTGCTTGGTTAGTGATTGTGAGCATGATCATGATGGTTGTGCTATTTGCAGTGTTAATTCCCGAGGTTGTATGGTTGTGAAGAGAGACATCCAGAGGTTGATGGATGAAGGTTTAATTCATATTATTCAATACCGTCATATAGATGACAATGTCAATATTATAGTCCCTGTTTTCAAAACTCCCGAGAGAGTGGTTATTTAGTATGAGAGCAGCAGCAGTAACAGTGTCAACAATAGATCGATATCACCATTGGTTATACGGTTAACAGGCCCCATCCCGTATGCATCCGATAAGGATGTCCCATATCAGTATAATGCTACTATGTTGGAGAATGGTCAAGAAGTTCCATTTCCTATGACCATTTCTGTTGTAAGCATAACTGATGTTACCAAGGTGACCCGCAGTGGTCGTGTATTTGGGCCAGTGTTCCCAAAGAATGTGGAGGATGTATCTGTTAGTAAGAAGGTTGATGTACCAGTGGTAGAATCTGTTAGTGCTCCAAAGTGTCAGTCTGGTGAATCCAGCGGCTTGAAGCCTAATGATGATGATGAGGTACTCAGACTGATCAAGAAGAGTGAATTCAAGGTGGTGGAGCAGTTGGTCAAAACTCCCTCGAAGATCTCAGTACCGTCTCTGTTAATAAACTCAGAAGCGCACAGAGAAGCACTGCAGAAAGTTCTTGAGTAAGCTTATGTGGAACATGATGTTACAGTGGATCAGTTCGATCATATTATGGATAACATCACGTCCTGCAATAATCTCAGTTTCTGTGATGAAGTAATCCCCGAGGAGGGTAGCAATCATAACTTGGCTCTACATATTTCGATGAATTGTAAAGATGACGCTCTGTCGAATGTGATGGTAGACACGGGTCTTCATTGAATGTGCTTTAGAAATCAACTTTTTTCTAGATTTTCGTATCAAGGGGCTCCGATGAGATACAATGGCGTGATTGTCAAAGCTTTTGATGGTTCGCGCAAGACTGTAATTGGCGAAGTGGACCTTCCAGTGAAGATAGGCCCGAGTGACTTCTAAATTACTTTTCACGTAATGGATATCCACCCGGCCTATATCTGCTTATTGGGAAGGCCATGGATTCATGAGACAGGAGCCGTTACTTCAACGTTGCATCAGAAGCTGAAGTTTATCAAGAATGGGAAGCTTGTTATCGTTGGCAGGGAGAAGGCGTTGTTGGTCAGCCACCTGTCATATTTCTCTTATGTGGAAGCTAAGGATGAGGTTGGAACCTGTTCCAAGCCTTATCTATTGTTGAGGAAAAGAGAGATGGGGAACCCATGTCCTCATTCAAAGATGCATTGAAGATTGTTGAAGAGGGTCAGTCAGATCAGTGGGGGCGGATGGTAGAGGTCTCCAACAACAAGAGCAGAGCCGATTTGGGTTTCTAACAAGGTTCACCAGTGGTTAGTGTAGCGGGAAATTCATGATCATCAAGCTATTGACAAGCTAGAGATCAAATAACAAGAGTTGCCACCGCGCTTTTATTGTTTCCAAGGGAAAAGGGACAAAGTACGAAAAAAACCCAAAAAGTAAGAAGTTTTCAAATAAAAACTAATAAAAGTCAGAGATCACACGTAAGGGGGTTGGTTACACAGAGGGAAGGTGTTAGCACCCAAAGTGTCCTAGGTACTCATAGGGAGCCCTTTTTGTATGCATATGTATTTTGTACAAAGTGATGTTTACAAACAAATAGAATGGGGGGATGAGAAAAGAATTCATTAATTATATTTTTGTGTTTGACAAGACCTTTGGTCTTGTGCCTACGTACCAACATAAAAATGAGGGATCAAAACCTCGTAGTTAGTGATACAAATTTCAAAATGAGTGTGTTGATTTTAACAAAATTTAAGTTTGAAAGGCACAAAGGCCTAAAATGGTTTGAATGAGTTAGTTCTTTTTGGCTTTTTGAAAGTTTAAGTCAAGTATAGTTAAGTCCATTTACAAGTTTGATTTAAGAAAATAAGTTTGAAAAGGCAATGGCATAAGGCCAAAGTTTCTAACTTTTTGCAAAAGTGGTCAAAGTTTAGAACAAAAGTAGTTCACACAAAGAAGATTTTGAAAATGGAGGGAGAGATTTTGAAATTAAAGAAATGGGGGAGAAGATGAAGAGACTACCCTATTTACAAAAATTAAAAGTTTAGAGTTGAAAAGATCTGACCAAATGGGTAGCAATCCAATAGATAAGTATGTCAATAGAAACCCTGAATTCCCTTGGACTTTTTAGAGTCAAACAACACACAAATGTACAATTATATTATCTTAAAGAGAAAGGCATCAAATAAAGATGGCCTCATCCAAGCTTATCCACTTCATGATCTTCTTCAAAATGGCCCATGCAACAGATGAATTCCACAAGTCACAAGGTCAAAATAACAGCTACACCATGATCATCTTGCAGATGAATCTTAGAGAGATCTTCAAAGATGTGTCAGATGGATTTCAAATTGCAAGCACTTGGTTCCTCAACAAATTGGCATTGGCCAAGTCTATTAGCTTAGGGAGGTTGCCTAGATTCTAAGTCCATTTTCTCAAGATCAAGCCAACAGTCCACTCAATTTTTTTAAGGTTTTTTTTATTATTATGTGCATTAATGGTCAAAGACCACACAAACAAGCAAAGTAACACAAACAAGATATATCACACAATATGGTCCAAGTGGACAAAGTGAAAATTACATTAACATAAACAATTAGAATGATATGAACAATGGCAAATGAAATTGAGTGCTAAAAGTAAATTGCATTAAAGTAAAAAACTTGAAATTAAAAGTTAATAGTTAGTAAGTTAGAAGTTAGTTTTGTTTTGCTTTCAAGACATTTTTGGAGAACACTCAACCCTCTTGTCACAAGCATGGATCCTTGAACCAAAACATCTTCCAAAGGAAGGAAATAATGCCAAGTTTCCACACGATACCATGAAAGAGGGGAGACTTACAATCTCACTAACTAGAATGCTTATGCCTTATATGTCACAAATTTAGCGCTATGTTAAGCAATCGTAATTGGACTTATGTAGAAGTCACAACTATTTGAGGCTGGGCAATAAACTTTTGGTGTTAATGCATGTTGGAGACATAGTATTATGAACTATGCTCATGAAATATACCACACACAAAAAATATGCAAAAGGTGTGGCCTAATCTCATCCATACTCATGTCAATTTTTCAATCAACTAGCATTAGGACTTTGAGATGTCATAAGCCAAATGGAAATGAATGAAGAAGAGGAATGAGATGAAGTGGGAAGGGGATGAATGATATCACAAATTGGTCAAAGGAGGACTTTTACCAAATTAATATCATTCATTCATTTTGGGAGATGGAATGTACATTCCATCAATCCCCTAAATCCAATGATATTAACTTGACAAAGTCAAATCAACCTTGACCAAGGCCCAACAACAAACAAGCAAACTCATATAAGTCAATACAAATGGTCAACAAAATTTAAATGGCATTTATTCAATTAAAAATAATAAAATAATGCATTAAAATCAAATATGTTTTGTCCAATTCCTAAAATCTCATCAAAACACCAAAGAAATGGCCATGAGATTTATCATAGGTCAAACAAGGTCAAAGGACCTTGGAGAAATTTTTTCATAATTTTTGGATATTTAAAAATATTTTTAAACAATTAAAAACAAATGCAAAATCAATTAATTCATGAAAAATATTAATAATGATCCAAAAAATAATTTTAATTCAGAATATGAAAGAGAAAAATATTTGATTTTTTTTGGTGAAAGTCCCATATTTTTTGGATCAATATTAAATTTAATATGAATTATTGAATAAAATGCAATTAAAATAAAATTTCAGAAATTCTAAATTACGTGGACCATCAGATCTCCCTCATTAATTGAGGTGGCAGATCTGATTATCCAAAGCGTGCGTTTCACATGCACCTTAGTCAACTGCGCCGTACACATGGTATTTAAAACAAACACTCAAGATTAAAACGTGATACATGGATCCTATGGTTCACAGCCTGAACCTTGCCAAGTCATCGCCGGAGCCAAAGCTCCGGTCGTCTTCTCCGGTGGACCTCACCGGACTGGTCAAGATGAACCATCACCAAAAAGAAAAACAAGGACATGATCTTGAAGAAAAAATGGCACTGAGCTCGAACCTGACCTTCATTCATTCCAATTCCAAATATATTGAGAGATATGTGGAATTGAAATTTGAGGTACATGAACTGAGTTGCTTCGATTTGGCCTTAAAGCAACTCAATCTTCTTGCCTACATTGGTAGGACTTCAGACAACCAAAGAATCAATGGAATTGAGCAAGAATTTGAGAGAATCGAAGAGTTTAAAATTTCTACAAATTACCTTCAATGGAGGTCTGAACACAATGGATCTTGATCTGGCTGGTGCTTAGACTCACTTCAATTGCTTGCAGGAAGAGAATGGAAAGGTTTAGAAGTAATGGATTCCTGGAGAATTGAATTCCAAAACAGTGGAGATTCAAGCTCAAATTCAATAGAATTTATCAGGTTTATCCTTTGAGAGTGAAGGGTTTTCAATGGGGGATCAAAGCCTTCGGAATGGTGTTCTCAATCCTGAGCAATTGAAGCTCTATTTATAGCTGAATCATGTGATATTTGCACACCCACTTTCACTTTCCAAACTTGGCAAATGATGATGCAATGGTGCATGGGCGTGCATAGGCCCATGAAATGATAGCTGAAGGTCCAAATTTTCATATCATATGGTTTGAAGTTAGCTTAGATTGTAAGTCAAATGTACATTGATGCTTGAAGATTAACCGGAAATTTCTACCTGAACGATGTTGTGCTTTATAAAAGAAACATTGATATGGTTTTTCTCAGATGCGTGGATAAACACGAAGCATACCTGTTGATGACTGAAGTCCATGAAGGTTCCTTTGGTACTCTTTCCAATGGACATGCACTGGCAACGAGGATGTTGCGAGCAAGTTACTATTGAATGACAATGGAATCTGATTGTTGCAAGTTTGTGAAGAAATTCCATAAGTATCAAATATACGCAGATAAGATTCATGTTCTTCCGACACTGTTGAACGTCATTTCCTCCCCATGGCCTTTCTCCATGTGGGGTATTGATATGATTGGTATGATTGAACCCAAAGAGTTGAACATATATCGTTTCATTTTGGTGGCTATTGATTACTTCACAAAGTGGGTTGAAGCGGCATCGTATGGAAATGTGACCAAGCAAGTTGTTGTGAGGTTTATCAAGAACTAGATTATATGCCGTTATGGTGTGCCATGTAAGATCATTACTGATAATGGATCAAACTTGAATAACAACATGGTGGAAGCTCTTTGAAAGAATTAAAGATTGCACATCATGATTCTTCGCCATACAGACCTATGATGAATGGGGCTGTTGAAGCTGCAAATAAGAACATCAAGAAGATTACTCAGGAGATGGTTGTAACGTATAAGGATTGGCATGAGATGCTCCCATTTGCTTTGCACAGGTATCATACATCCATCCTCACTTCAATAGGGGGAACCCCTTTCTCTCTTGTATATGGCATGGAAGCTGTGCTCCCCATAGAGGTTGAGATCCCACCATTGCGTGTACTGATGGAAGCTAAGTTGACTGAGGCTGAATGGTGTCAGACCAGGTATGACCAACTGAATTTGATTGAAGAGAAGAGATTGACTGCCATGTGCCATAGTCAGTTGTACCAGCAGAGAATGAAGAAAGCTTTTGATAAGAAGGTCAGGCCTCGTGTTTTCAGAGAAGGTGACCTTGTGCTCAAGAAGATCTTATCTTTAAAACCAGATTGTAGGGGCAAATGGACTCCTAATTATGAAGAGGCCCATATGTTGTTAAGAGAGCCTTTTCAGGCAGTGCTTTGATTCTTACAACTACGGATGGTGAAGAGTTCACTCGTCCCGTGAACGTAGATGTAGTCAATAAATACCTCGCCTAAAAAAAATAACAACTCACTAAGTTGAAAACCCGAAAGGGAGGCTTAGGCAAAAAAGAGCGTCTCGGTGGATCGAAAACCCGAAAGGGAGGTCCAGGCAAAAATTAGAGACATAAAAAAGAAAGATTTATCCCGATAAATTGAGTACCCCACCTTGGGGAAATTTATGCAAAAATTAGGGATTATGGCAAGTAACTGCATCCTGCTGATCTTCATATTTGAAGACGTTTTTGAGCACAACGGTCGGTTTTGATTTATCATCCCTAGTAAAGGTCAAGAGCACAGTGGATATCACGAGTTGGTAGAAGGATTAGTGATCATTGTATTCAATGTAACCCCCTTTCCATGTAAATTACCATTTTCAACATTGTAAAGATCTATGGAGTCTTGTCATTTACAAACTACCATTCTATTAAATAAAGTTGAGCTTTTATCCAATTGTTTCTACTCTTATTTAATTCCGCCAAGTAGTTTTAAATTTTACTATGATCATTTTGAAAATTAAAATTTTGATCAAAATTATATTTTCTTAAACATATAAAAGCATTAATTTTAAGCAATCAATTTCATTTAAAAGGAATATCAATAGTTGATTCGAAAGCAGTAAAGCCCTAAGTGTGGAACACTATTGGTTCTCCGCAAGCAGTATGTTGCGATTTCTCTTTCATCCCTGACAACATTGTTCAACACTCGGTGTTTGTTGATTTTTCCAGGCAGTTAATTCTCTGTTGTCCCCAGCTGAGATGGTGTTTATTCCCCAGCCGAGTTTATATTCTCCAACAAAATACAACAGTTCGTATGGTTCCAACATGACTTTCGTTTCCCCGCTAGTCGCAATCAGATTCGCTCCCAGTCAGAGTTTCCTCCGGGTTTTCGAGAAGCTATTTGTGTTTATCCCCTGCAGGGTTGTCTCCCATTTGATGTGGTGTTGTCCTAAAATTCCCCACATGATTGGTAACACTTTCCTCAGCAGATCTTCTCCTTCCCCAACTAGGGTTGAGCCTTTGGGATGTTGATCTCTCCGTTCTCCAACAGTCGTTTCCATCTTTTGTGGATTGGCCGAGAATTATATCGATGATTTAAGTCTGCGACATCATTGTATCCTTTGAGATCGTTTTGTCAGCATAATCACCATATATACATATACATACACATATATGCATTCATATGACTTCACTTTTGCACTCGTTAATTCATTCTTGTTCTCTATTATGGTGGTACTTTATCCCCGTACAAATTTGGTGTGACTGTCCTCCTTCAATTGTAGAGTGTCGGCCCCTTAAGCAGAAAGATTTTAACCTTTCTCCTTTCCCCACTGAGTTATTTCCTCATGGATGATTATTATTTCAGCTTCCTCCCCAGTTGATTATCTGGATGGAACCACTACCCTTAAGTTATACCCTCATTAGGCTGAGTCTTGTTTGACCGTTTCTTTCTAGATCTTACTTAGAAAGATACTTTTGGTCCCCTAAGAGTTTATTACCCAGTAACTGGTAGTATTCTTCTTAGTTAGCATTTTGTTACTTCTTGCCCAATACCCAGCAAAAGTTACTCCTTTTTATCCCCAGCGTTTCGTTTTCACGCTTCCCCGGGAAGTATATCCTTGATATGTTCATCCTAACCGATGACATATATTTTCTTCCCCTGCTTTGAGTCTATCCTTGATATGTTCATCCTAACCGATGACGGATATTCTCATCTTTGGTATTCTACCCAGTAAAAAAGGTAGTTATAATCCCTATTTTGTTTCCCAGAGAGTTAATCCTTGATATGTTCATCCTAACCGATGACGGGTTTTCTTCTCTTTGCGGTCTTCTGCCAAGTAACCGGTAGTTATAAATCCTGCTTTTCTCCCCTTAGAGTCTATCCTTGATATGTTCATCCTAACCGGTGACATACATTCTCTTTGATGGTATTCTATCTAGTATCCGATAGATGTAATTCCTATTCTTTTTGTTCAGGTGTTTATCCTTGATATGTTCATCCTAACCGATGACAGGTATCCTCCTTTACATCTCCAGGAGAGTCTATCCTTGATATGTTCATCCTAACCGGTGACAGATATTCTCTTTGATGGTATTCTATCCAGTATCCGATAGATGTAGTTCCTATTCTTATTGTTCAGGTGTTTATCCTTGATATGTTCATCCTAACCGATGACGGGTATCCTCCTTAACATCCCTAGGCGAGTCTACCCTTGTTATGTTCATCTTAAGCGATGACAAATTTTCTTTCCTTTGAGTCTATCCTTGATATGTTCACTTTGACCAGTGACGGATATTCTCTCCCTTTGGTCTTCTGCCCAGTAACCGGTAGTTGTAAATCCTATTTTCAGCTTTCCCCCACCAAGTCTATTCTTACCTAGTAATCGGTAATGAATTCACCTCCTGGCAACCCTCAGTGAGTCATCCTTGATATGTTTACCCTAACCGGTAACAAATGTCCTCTCTGTCAGATTTCTCCTTACCCAGTAATAGGTAATGGATAATATATTTCTGCTCCTCCTGCATTGAATTTTATTTCTTCCCCATTTGAGTTGAGTGCGTATTTCCTTCGTGAAATCGTTTTTCCTGCATGGTTCAAGTATTTCAGTTTTATTCTGATCTACCTGTTCTCCTGCAGAACTTCCTTTTGTTTCCCGACTGAGCCTTTCCATTTTCATGGAATTCCTCTAGTCCCCCAGCTGTCTTTAAGTCGTAGCCTGGCCTATGCATAACCCTTTATCCCCCTCAGAGTATCTGTCCCCCAAGTGAGTTTTTTACTTACAGAATGCATTACACTCCTGCGGACTTTCGGTCTCTCTGATTTCTTTTCCTTTGTGGAAATATTTCCCCCTAGAGATTTATATTTACATTCATATCATATCCATCATGAGGTCTCTTAGGGACCAAAATTTGTTTCTACGTTGTTATTTAAGACCATTATACTGAGTCGATACGAAGATTTTAACCTTCTCCTCCTTAGTTAGAATGTCCTTAAATAAGGGCAGCTGTAAGACCCTAATTTTGACCCTAAGATCCCTCATGATATCTCATCATATGCATTCGAATTGGGATCATACCTTGGCATCCTCCTTACCCCTTACTTATTGGGTTTGTTTTGGGAGAGATCACCAAGTACCATGTGATTGTATCATACTTGTTATTTTATCATTTACTAACCAAAATACCAAAAATATGTCTTTGCATTTGTCTACTTCTTTTGTAGGTAAGGCACATGATCACCTTTGATCCATCAAGCTCACATCTAGGGTTTAACACCCTCATTGCTAAGATCTCAACCAAGGAATTCTCCACAATGGCTCTAGGCATCATATATGAGTCCCCATGATCTTTACATGTTATTTTGATCAAGATTTCTTCAAGAGTTTGGAGTTGGTTTGCCTTGGAAACCCTAGTTCATCTAGGTATCTTGTGTAACTTCTTCAACAAGCTTCTTCACCAATTGATCAAATATTTTAAGGGGCATATCAAATTTCATCATCCTGTGCATATATTATCTCCTAAAAGTCCCAAAAGTCAAGAGATGTGCAAGCTAGCAAGTTGGTTGATGGTGGTTGACCAGAGGAAGTTAATTGGTCAAAACTGGGGTTCCCTAGACCCTATCTCCTACAATTTTCATCATATGAAAAGTTATTACAAGAGAAAAGTTACTCCAAATGATATTCCAAACAACTTTTATGTTGAGTTCTAGAGCTAGTTTTGCTTGGAAAGTCATTTCTTATGTTGAACGATTTTAGGTCATTTTGTCTAAACCCTAATTTGAAAGTCAACTTCCCAAGGCCATAACTTGCTCATTTTTTATGAGATGAAAGATTTACAAGTTGCAAAATCAAATTCAAGGTGTCTACTTCAACTTTTATGTTTGGAGGAGGAGCTAATTCAAATTTTATGAGCATGTGATATGAGGACACATTATAGGTCATTTTGGACCAATACCATTGAACAAGTGATTTTCCTCAACTTCAAAAATGTATAACACATTCATCCCAAATATAAATAATGTCAAATTTGTGACCATTTTGAAGGTTTCTGAAGAGCTACAACTTTGATGAATACACTTTTCTCATTTGAAGCTCACATAAATAGTTAGCCAAGGTGGAATAATTGAACATATGGCTTGACACTTAGAAAAATTCTTAACATGTTGAAATTTTCAAACTTCCACCTCAAAATTCATCATGATACAAGCTCCAAATTGAAATGTGTTCAACATAAGAGTTGTTCCTCTTGATCTAGCCTTTCTAAAGAGTCAAAATTCATTCATTTTGGACAAGGTTTGAGGGGTCTGCGCATGGTCTGAACAGGGCTGCATCAATTGGCAAGGATCAATCCTCAAACATCAATACACTTTTGCCTTGCATCACAATCCACATTCATACTCAATTTCACTTGCATTTGGACTTAATTGAGTTGCTTCATGGGTCTGTACACGCCCATGCAAGCATGCACTTCACTTTTCCAAATTTGGAAGTATTTTGAAAGGTGCATATATCACTTGCATTTGCTATAAATAGAGGCCCATTGCATCATAAGAGAGGACCCTTGCGTGCCAGCTTTGCCTCCCATATTTGAAACCCTCACAATTGAAAGGAAAACCTGAGAAATTTCACTTGAAATTTGAGTTTGAATCTCACTGTTTGAAGATTCAAAAAACACCAGGATCCAAAGCCTTGTACCAATCCTAATCTACTTCTGCAAGCTTCTTGAGCAAGATCAAACACGTATTGAAGCAAGGGAGATCAAGTTCGGCACAACATTGAAGGTATTTTTCCAGATTTTTCTTCTCTTCGATTCTCTCTCAATTCTCATCAATTCTCTTGGATCCTTGGTTGTCTGAAGTCCTACCAATGTAGGTAAGAAGATTGAGTTGCTTTGAGGTCAAACCGAAGCAACTCAGTCCATGCACCTCAAAATTCAACTCCATGTATCTCTCAATATACTTGGAGTTAGTTTGAATTGAGGTCAGATTTGTGATCAGTGCCATTTTCTCTTTAAGATCATATCCTTCTTTTTTATTTTTGTGATGGTGATGAGAGAACCATTCCGGCCAAGGTCATCAGAAAAGATGACCGGTGGTTTTCTTCGGCGATGTGCAGGACACGTTTTGAGCCATTTGATCATTTCAATTTGTTTTAATCCTGAGCGCTCTTTGTGATTACCATTGGTGTAGCGCGCCGACTCGTGTGTTTGGTGGAACGCGCGTCTTAGACCACTTGATCTGCCATCTCAATTAATGAGGGAGATCAAGTGGATCACGTTTTTCTGATTAATTGAATTTTCATTTTATTTCGTTTATTTTCATTAATTCATATTAAATTTAATATTGATCCAAAAAATATGAGAGTTTCACCAATTTTTTATAAATAAAATCCTCTTTCATTTTCTGAATTAAAATTATTTTTTTGGATAATTATTAATATTTTTCATAATTTAATTGATTTTGTGAATATTTTTAATTGTTTAAAAATACTTTTAAGTTTCCAAAAATTCTGAATTTTTTTCTCATGGCCCTTTCTTTGGTGTTTTGATGAGGTTTTAGGAAATTGACCAACCATAATTTAATTTAATGCATATTTTTATTATTTTTAATTGTTTAAATGCCAAATTAATTGTGTAGAGCCATTTTAATTGACTTTGTGAGTTTGACTTGTGTTGTTGGGCCTTGATAAAAGTTGATTTGACTTTGCTAGGTTAAGATTATTGGCTTTAGGGGATTGATGGAATACACATTCCATATCCCAAAATGAATGAATGATCTTAATTTGGTAAAAGTCCTCCTTTGACCAATTTGTGTTTGATCCATTCCCCCTCCCTCTTCATCTAATTCTCCTTCTTTATTTATTCATGTCATGGACCAATGATATCTCTCTATCCTAAGGCTAGTAGATTGAAAAATCAACATTAGTATGAATGAGATTATGTCCCCCCCACTTTGCATATTCTTTTTGTGTGTGGTATATTTCATGAGCATAGTCCATTATACTATGTCTCTAACATGCATTAACACCAAAATTCTATTGCCAGACCTCAAATAGTTGTAACTTCTACATAAGTCCAATTACGATTGCTTAACATAGCGCTAAATTTTGACACAAAAAGGCATAACATTCTAGTTAGTGAGATTGTAAGTCTCCCCTCTTTCATGGTATTGTGTGGAAACTTGGCCTTTTTTCCTTCCTTTGGAAGATGTCTTGGTTCAAGGATCCATACTTGTGATAAGTGGGTTGAGTGTTCTCCAAAGAATGACTTAAACAAAAGAAAAGCAAGAGCAACACTAACCTCTAATTCACTAATAACTAATATTTAATTTCAAGTCATTTACTTTTAATGCACTTTAATTTTTAAGCCTTATTCATTTGCCATTATTCATACCATTCAAGTTGTTTACTTTTATGTCATTTTCACTTTGTCCACTTGGACCATATTTTGTGATATATTGTGTTTGTATATACTTGTTTGATTGTGCGGTCTTTGGATCTTAATGAACATAATGAGAACAAAAACCCTAAAAAACATTTTGTGTCGAATGTTGGTTTGATCTGAGACTATTGGACTTAGAATCTATGCAACACTCCCTATGCAAAGGACTTGGCCAATGCCAATTTTCATGTAACCAAGTACTTGTGAAGTGAGCATTCATCTGATATAACTTGGAAGATCCATTTGAGTTCATCTGCAACATGATCATTGTGAAGCTGTTATTTTGAACCTGTGACTTATGCCATCTTTGAAGTCATCTGACACATGGAAAATCTTGAAGAAGATAATGGGGTTGCTAAGCTTGGATGTGGCTATCTTTATTTGATTCCTTGCTCTTCAACTTGATATTTATATATTGTTTGTTGCTTGATTCAAAAGTTCAAGGGAAATTTGGGTTTCTATATGACATTCTTGTCTATTGGATTGCAGCCCATTGGTCAAATCTTTTTCAACTCTTAACTTTTAAATTTATGCTTAGG
The DNA here is from genome assembly GCF_024323335.1 of Lathyrus oleraceus. NCBI lineage: Eukaryota > Viridiplantae > Streptophyta > Magnoliopsida > Fabales > Fabaceae > Lathyrus > Lathyrus oleraceus. The sequence goes on from NC_066582.1 coordinate 175,049,768, forward strand.
ATTAGTCTCTTCATCTCCTCCCCACTTCTTTAATTTCAAAATCTCTCCCCCCATTTAAAAATCTTCTTTGCTTGTGCTTGTTTTTTCCTAAACTTAGACTATATTGCAAACTAGAAACTTTGGCCTTACGCCATAGCATTTTTAAATTTCTCTTCCTAATCAAAATTATGAATGAACTTAACTATACTTGACTTAAAATTTCAAAATCCAAAAATAACTAACACTCATTCAAATCATTTTAGGCCTTTTGTGCCTTTGTTAAACTTAAACTTTTGTTAAAAGCAATACACTCACTTTGAAATTGATACCACGAACTACGAGGTTTTGATCCCTCATTTTACGTAGGTACGTAGGCGTAAGTCCGAAGGGCTTGTCAAACACAAAAATATAATTAATGAATTCTTTTCTCACCCCCACACTCTTTTTATTTGCAAACATCATTTGTAGAAAACACATATGCATACAAGAAAGGGCTCCCTAGGAGTACCTAGGACACTTTGGGTGCTAACACCTCCCCTCTCTATAACCAACCCCCTTACCTATAATGTCTGGCATTTTATTAGTTTTGATTTGAAAACTTCTTATTTTCGGGTTTTGTTCGTACTTTTCCCTTTTCCATTGGAAACAATAAAAGCGCGGTGGCGACTCTAGTTTTGTTGACGTCTAGCTTCTCTATAGCTTGATGGTCATGAATTTACCACTACAGATATGTTTATGGGTAACCTACAAGGCCTATACCTTGACAGAATGGTGGGGAGCACTTCCTCGGGTTTTTTCTAACCTAGTCTTAGCTGGCGAAAGGATCGAAAGTATGATCAAGATGGGCAAGATCTAAAACTCTGCAAGTGCATCCAGTGTAGCAAAGAAGCCCTTTATTCCTTATGGAAAAAAGGGAGAGGGAGAGACCAGTGCCGCCACCATGAATTAAACCAATAACCCAACATACCAACAAGTAGACACCGTGGCTCCATTTCAACAAAAAAAATCTCTTTCTATTCCCATACAACAACCGCAACAACAACAATTGTATCAACCACGTCAACAACCATAATAAAATGAACAACATTATCAGTCGCAACAGTAACGTCAACAACAATAATATGAACTACAACAACAAAGATTAAGAAGACCTGATAGGAGGTTTGACCCAGTACCAATGCCATATAGCCATATTTTTCCTTACCTTCTAAGAGAATTGCTTGTACAATTGAGAGAGGAAGGACCGCTGGTGGGGGTCCTAACTCTCTAAATTGTACAAGCGATCCTCTTAAAAGGTAAGGGAAAATATGGCTATATGGCATTGGTACTGGGTCAAACCTCCTCTCAGGTGTTCTTAATCTTTGTTGCCGTGGTTGATATTATTTTTACTGACGTTATTGTTGAGGCTGATAACATTGTTGATTTTGCTGTGGTTGTTGACATGGTTGATAATGTTGTTGCTATTGCGGTTGTTGATTGGGAATAACAAGAGTTTGTTGTTGTTGTTGAACGGGAGCCACAGTGGCTACTTGTTGGTTTGTTGGATTCCTGGTTCGAATGATGGTTGCAGAATTGGTCTTGTCCTCTCTCTTTTTGCCATAAGGAGTAAAGAGCTTCTTTGCTACACTGGATGCACTTGTAGAGTTTTGGATCTTGCCCATCTTGATCATATTTTCAATCCATTCTTCGGCTAAGACTAGGTCAGAAAACCCGAGGAAGTGATCCTCACCATTTTGTCAGGGTATGGGCCTTGTAGGTTACCCATAAACATGTCTATCAACTCTCTTTCCAGTAGTGGGGGTTGTACTTGGGCGGCCAACTTCCTTCATCTCTGACCGTACTCCTTGAAGGATTCATCAGACCTTTGCGTCAGATTTTGCAACTACGTGCGATTAGGTGCCATATCAGTATTGAACTGATAGTGCTTGAGGAATACCTCAGCCATCTCCTTTCACGTGCGAATATGAGTGCCCTCAAGCTGCATATACCAATCCAAGGATGCCACACTAAGGGAATCTTTGAAAAAAGGAATTAAGATTCGATTGTCACTAAAATAGGCAGCCATTTTTCGGCAGTATGCCCTGATGTGAGTCCTAGGGTCACTGTTCCCCTTATACTTTTCAAAGTCTGGGACTTTGAACATGGCTGGAATAACAACACCAATCACTAGGCACATTTCCGCCGCGTCAAGACCCAATGCGTATGTACTTTCCATTGCTTTGAGCTTCTCCTCGATAACCTTCACCTTCTTCTCCACCTCATTGGTCGGTGGGCTAAAAGCTTCGTATTGAGAGGCATCCCTCAGGATGAAGAAAGCATCGTGTTGATCGTCTATTTCAATGACAGGAGGATCAAGATTGACATGTGGAACACCGTCGGGTGCACCTATGCGGACTGGAAGGTCAACTTGAGGAGGAGGAGGAATCATAGTTTCAAACACTGGAGGAGTGGGAGGATTGGAAACATTAACACGTTAGTTCATGTCCTCTTGCATCTTCGCCATAATCTCTTGGCCCCTTGCGACCGCTTGGATAGTCTCCACCAGTTTCCCCATCTGGGTCCGTACCTGGGATACCTCTTCCTAAAGTGCAACTTGGTTCTGTAGAAGTTGTTCCATAATTGCTTGCTGGTGCCTTCGAGTATTGTACCCGAAAGTCAACTCTAGAGTAGGTTTCTGATTAGCAAAAGGGTGGATGGATGGGTTTTTATGTTTTTATGTTTTGAAAGACGCAAATGATGCATGAATTTGTTTTTAATGTTAATGCAAAGCTCTTTTAGTTAATCGTGTTTAGTCATTGCAAGAATTACTTAACGATTTTCGTTCACAACCACATATAAAGGAAAACACAATAGAGAAAATGACAAAGCTTTTATTTATCCTTTTAAGCGAAAACAAGTTACAATAAATGGAAGTTGCAAAGTACAAGTAACAAAAACAAATAAGCTAACTAGATATCAACCTTAAAAGTGACCCCTTAAGACTTGCGGAGAGCCTCAATATCGGTAATGAGTTTGACCATCGTCTTCTTGCAGAATTTGACGAAGTGATATACCTCCCCAGGGGTACTATCTAGGAACATAATTAGGTCAGCGTCCTTCAACTTGTCGGGAAAGTCTTGAAGGGCATAGTTAATCAGTATCTCCATGTTGGCGTATGTGTCCCTCCACTCGCTATAAAGGGTTTGGAGATTGTGGATGATTCCATCCCTTTGAGCAATGGCAGCTTCGGCTCCATGGAAACTCTCCTCCTAATGTCTACAGTTGTTTTTCAACTCCACATAGACTTGGTCATAGATCCCCCTCTTCAGGTTCTTGATTTTCTCGCAACCTCGTCTAAGGTTGAGTTGCTCGCACAAGAAGATTCGATGAATCTTTTCTCTCTCTAGATGTTCCTTAGCTAGGAGGTACTTACACTCCTTGAGAGTGGTCCTTAGCTCGAGGATCTGGGCTTCATAGTCTTCCCTCTCTTCTTTCTTCATAGCATTTGACCTCTCGACAGTTTTCTCAAGGTCCTTGATGATTCAGTACGCTTGGTCCAACTTGTCGGTGCGGAAGTCTAGCTCAAAATTAGCTCCTTGTAGATCTCCGCTAACCCAAACTCTATGGCCTTCGGTTTTCGGAGCCTCTTCTTACTATCCTCGAACTTTTCACAAACTTTCTTACCCTTATCTTCCAAGACGTGGTTACGTTCCTTGGCACAATTGAGTTGGACTCGTAATTGAGTGTTCTCCAACTCAAGCTCTTTGATTTGGTTGGTAAGCTTTTCCATGTCCTCTTGTAGGATAGGCTCGAGCTCGGGCATCAATGGAAATGAAGAAGGGTCAAACAAAAACAACATCTTAACCACCCTTGCTCTCTTTTTTACCCACACAAAGTAGAGTTACTTGGCTAGGATGTTTTTCTTACCCCATTCTTTGTCAATACGGACTATTCTCGTCCAAGCTTTTCGCACTCTCTTCACATTTGAATCGAGCGAATCTACGGTATTAATGATGAAGGGAATGAAGTTTATTTCCTTGGGAGGACTCAACATGGTGTACCCTAGTTTTCTTTTGAGTAAAGCGGGGTTGTATGATGCCACCTTGTGTTCCTATTAAGGGTATGTTAGGGAACCCTCAATAAATTTTGCACCGAAAATGGTATTGCTCACAATTTCTCATGTCCAAGAACTCCACAATAAAATGGTGAGCATAAAAACTGTGTTTTGAAAGAACTTGCTCAGACTATGATAATTGAGATGAGCCTACGTAAGTATTTTTGGCAAAATTCGATTAACATCGTATGCCACGTCTTAAACAGGGTAATCGTAAGATTTATCCTAGAGAAGACACCTTATGAGATACTTAAGGGTAGAAAACCTAATATTTCATATTTTCGAGTTTTTCGATTGCAAATGCTTTACTTTGAACAACGGAAAAAACAACCTTGGCAAATTCGATGTAAGACTTGATGAAGGTATTTTCTTAGGGTACTCATCTAAGAGTAAATAGGGTTTACAATCATATGACTTCTTATGTATAAGAGTCAATTCATGTTGCTTTTGATGAGTCCTCACCCCAAAAGAGTGGGAATGGTATTTGTTATGATGCTTCAGGTATAATAACAGAAAGATTGATAAAAAATGAAAGTTCAAAAGAGGTTCTTGATCCGAAAATAAAGGATAAGGACATTATGTAAGATAAAGAAGAAAACTTATATGCGGATGAAAAACAAGATACCTCGAACCAGCTGTCTCGAGATTGGACAATCGCAAAGAATCATCCTTTCGATCAAATCCTATGAGACATCAAAAGGGGAGTAAGTACTAGGTCACATGTTAACAATTTATGTAAGTACTCTGCTTTCATTTATTAGTTTGAACCTAATCCATATCTGATGCCTTACTTAATGAGGGATGGTTACTTGCCATTCAAGAAGAACTAATCTAATTTAAAATAAATTAAGTTTGGGACTTTATTCCATGCCCGGTTGATAAAACCATCATATGCATAAGATGGGTATTTAGGAATAAGATAGATGAAAATGGAGTAATTGCGAGAAATAGAGTTAGGTTAGTGGAAAAAGGATATAATCAAGCTGAAAGGATAGACTAAGAGGAGACTTATGCTTGTGTAACCCACCTAGAAGCCATTAGAATCCTTTTGGCATTCCCCTCCTGCTTGGACTTTAAGCTTTACCAGATGGACATTAAGTCTGATTTTCTAAATAACCATATAAATGAAGAGGTGTACGTCTCACAACCTATGTTTTTTAAGGATCACAATAATCCTAATCATGTTTTTAAGTTGAAAAGGGCCCTATATGGTCTCAAATAAGTTCCTAGAGCTTGGTATGAGAGATTAAGTGGATTTTTGATCAAATAGGGATTCAATCGTAGGAAAGTCGACACCACTTTGTTTATAAGATATAAGGAAAAACATATTCTCTTAGTTCAAGTTTATGTATATGATATCATTTTTGGGTTTACTAATGAATCTCTTTATCGAGAATTTGCTAGTTTGATGCATAGAGAATTTGAGATGAACTTATGGGAGAGTTAACATACCTCTTAGGATTGCAAATCAAGCAAGGTAAAGAAGGTACTTTCATAAGTCAAACTAAGTATTGTCTATATCTTCTCAAGAAATTCGAGATGAAAGATTCAACGACTATCTCAACAGCAACAACTTCAAATGTCCTCATTGATAAAGATGAAAGAGGAGTGGACTTTAATGTAACCAGGTATCAAGGTATAATCAGATCCTTACTCTATTTAACCATAAGTAGGCCATATACCATGTTTAGTGTGTGCATGTGTGCTATATGTCAAGCATCTCCTAAGGATTCCCACTTTAAGATCGTTAAACGTATTTTGAGGTGTCTTAACGAAACCTCTAATCAAGTCTTTGATATCCTAAAGCAAGTGCTTGTAGCTTAGTAGGCTACTCTAATCCTGATATCGTGGGGTACAAGTCCGATAGGAAGAGTACTAGTGGTACCTGCCACTTATTTGGAAGCTGCTTAGTTTCTTGGCATAGTAAGAAGCAACATAATATTACTCTTTCTACTCCCGAGGATGAATATGTAGCTACTGATAGTTTTTGTGCACAAGTCTCATGGATAAAGCAACAATTATTGGACTATAATTTAAAACTTGGTTGCATTCAAATTAAGTGGGATAATACTAGTTCTATAAGTCATACTAAGAATCTGGTACTACACTCATGGACTAAATACATTGAGATTTGGCACAATTTTCTAAGAGGTCACATGGAGAAAGAAGATGTTGTTTTTGAGTATGTTGACACTAAAAGTCAGCTTGCTGACATTTTTACAAAACTATTATTTGTCGCAACCTGAAAAATACAGTGCGAAAAAACAACCGGCGAAAGAAAAAGACAGAAGAGTCGCCACCGTGCGTTATTCATCCCAAAGGAGGGAAAGGAAACGCTCGAAGTAAACCTGAAAAAGGAAAGGACAAGACGGGGTCTCGCAACCAAATCTTGGGTTCGGGAGTCGGTTATGCGAAGGGAAGGTATTAGCACCCCTACGCATCCGTAGTACTCTACGGGATCCACTTTTGTAGTTCTTGTCTAAAGGGTGTGGGTTTATCTTGTGCTGTTTACCAAAAAAAATGGGTTAAATGAAAATAACTCGCGCGGATGTCGCATCCACTGCATATATATCTCATCTGAATATGAGAATCAGAGTCTTCGTAGCTCGGCTGACCTATGGGTTGGGGGATGTGTGCTCGGTAAGACATCGCGTCTTATGCCTACGTGTCTCATCTGGCCTGAGAATCAGAGCAAAACGTAGTTCGGCTAACTACGGGGTTATGGATTGGGTTTTGGACGAACGACGTTACTACGCAATCTACCGGATGCTCGACCTTTGGAGACTTACTCGCCTGTAGTAGAAGGAGTTAGCGTGTTGCTTTGGGTTTTAGGGTTTGGGATGCTCGAGGGAAAAAAGGCAGTCCTTGACGAAGGAACCGCGCTACCTGCAGGGATATGAATACAAAACACAAAACATGTATCTCAAAGTAAAATGCCACCAAGGGGCTCAAACGTTGCCTCCTATCGAGGTCTTCCAGCTAGGAAAGCAGTAAAATGCGGGAAAAATGTAAAAGTACCACGCGGATAAAGATCCGAAGTAACAGCAATTAGAGGAATGGGAAACCCTGAGATCCTTCCAAGCTAATGCCATCAAAGAAAAGTGAGTCAGTACAGGCAATCGGAATGAACCTCCAGGGGTTATCCCACAAATAAAGTGGGAAACCACGCAAGTTATCCCTGCAAAAGTCATGTGAGCCCTCACAAAAATTCAACAAAAGGGTTAGTGAAACACCATAAGCATTTTTTTCATGATCAACAGTATGGTTTCAGAAAAACTCAAACCCTGTGGCATACACTCAAAAATTAAACGGTTAAACATTCAAGGCATTGTTTATACATTCATATACATATTAAACCCATGGGCGAAAAACCTAATAAAATTCATCCATCATACCTCATACATTCAGAGTATTCAACTTCAAAGCAAAAGGTAATGGGAATAAAGGCAAACTTGATTGGAGAGCTTGATTGAAATTGAGTTGCACCCGTGAGGTTTACAAAACAATCTTCAGGGTTTATGTGAGGCAGAGGTGATTCTGTGTAGTTGAGTTCCCTTCGGGGTTTGGAGGCTGCTCTGAACTCCGTTAGGTCTTCTCTCACTATCTTTTTCCTCAGGGTTTTGTTCCAAGGAAACCTCAGAGTATTTTGCTTCTCTTCCTTCTTCTCCTCTTCTGTGTGGCTTTTGTTTCAATGAAACTCTAGTATTTATAGGCTAATATTGGTAGCTTAGTGGGCTTTTGAGAAAGGTCCAAGTCCAAAAATTTTTATTATATTTTATTTATTTAATTATTTAATTAATTAATTAATTAATTAATTAATTAATTAAATTTTATTATTATTATTATTTTTTTTTTGTAAAAAATTATTATTATTATTATTATTTTTTTTGTCGTTTTTTTTCGTTTTTTTTTTTTTTTTTTGGATCTAATTCTGATTGACATGATGAAATGCAATATAAAATGCTAAATGAATGCATGAATTAGGAGGGCAAATTTTGGGATGTTACAGCTGCCCCTATTCAATCATCAACTAAACCGAGTAGGATGAAAGCGAACAGCTTATCAGACAAACGGGGTGAGCTGTGATTGAATACCAAAGACAGACCGAAAATTTGCGCTCCGAGAACACCACCAAAACGCGGAAATACACCGTGCTGTTTATTTTTCTTCCGATCCTCTGGCTTTATCTGAATCAGTCTTCTGGCTTAATCTGGAGTTTCGATCCTCTGGCTGAACCTATACTCAATTTAGTCCTCTGGTTGGATATTAATTTTGATCCTCGGGCTGGATACGATTTTGATCTTCTGGCTAGATCTTCTTCGATCTTCTGGCTAGATCTCCTCTGTTTCGATTCTCTGGCTGAATCTATTTCCTTTGATTCTCTGGCTGAATCTACTTCGATCTTCTGGCTAGATCTGAATTGTTTCGATTCTCTGGCTGAATCTATTTCCGGTCTTCGGGCTAGACCTGACTTCGATCTTCTGGCTAGATCTTCTTTGTTTCGATTCTCTGGCTGAATCTACTTCGATCTTCTGGCTAGATCTGGATTGTTTTAATGATAAATTCCCGTCATTAGGATCCCGCATCTGAGGCATGCGCTGGTTGACCCTCTTTTGAAATCTACACCCAACCTTCATATTAGATATGCAGCTTCGAGCATATTCCACTTTTGGGCTTCGTACATATTCTTCGGGCTAGAACATGTTGTAACGACTCCTCAATTAGACTTGGGCTTGTTGGGGAAATAAAGCTTGTAGGCGACTTCACTGGGGAATCTTCAAATTGAGCCTCAGGCTGACTCTTGGGAAAACGATTCTCAGGCTGAATCTTCAAAAATGACCCTCATGCTGGATCACGGGAAAACGATTCTCAGGCTGAATCTTCAAAATGACCCTCAGGCTGGATCACTCACGCTTGATCCTCTGGCTGGATCTCATGACCTTGGTTGTAAAGTAATTCTTCAGTCTGCTTGGAAGAACCTGTTTATCAGCTTATGTGTATGCTTAATATGATATGCATGCGAATGCAAATGCTATGCATGGTGTAAAAGAAAAAAGAAATCTGCTAGGGGAAGCAAACTCCGGTAGGGGACAGATCGCTGTATCAATCCTTGAATGCTCTGTGGGGAATGATCCGTCTGCCGGGACCAATGAGCCACCAAAAATAAATTGGCTGCTTGAAAAGTTGACCTTGCGGGGGGAGTATTAACTATGGAAACTTTGTTCGGCGAGGCTCTGTGAGGAGAGTCTGTGGGGAAAACAATTCCTGGGGAAATGTCGTAGGAAACGACCTTTGCTGGGGATGTGAACTTGCTAATCGCCCTCAAGCTGGGGATTAACAAATCTGTTAAAAATAATCTGTTGGGGATGAGATGAACACTGGGAACACCACCCTCTTGTCCGTTGGGTATGCAACCACTCCGCTGTTGCTAGGAAGATACAGTCTGACACTGTCAACTCCGCTGGGGATATATAGTCTGGATACTGTCAACTCTACTGGGGATAGACAGTCTGGATACTGTCAACTCTACTGGGGCTAGACAGTCTGGATACTGTCAACTCTACTGGGGATAGACAGTCTGGATACTGTCAACTCTACTGGGGCTAGACAGTCTGGATACTGTCAACTCTACTGGGGATAGACAGTCTGGATACTGTCAACTCTACTGGGGATAGACAGTCTGGATATTGTCAACTCTGTTGGGGAACATGCTCTGCTGAGGAGAGACTTTGTCAGCCGCTTGGGGATGAGGATTCATGACTTGGCATCCGGTTCCTGTGACCTGCAACCAAAAATACACGTATGCCTCGGGGGAATTACTCGGTTTGAATTCACCGTTCGGGATTAAGCACATTCAAAGCAATTTTAAATGTTTTCCTGTGCAAATCATCTGCAAAAGCCACCATTATGTTCATATGCAATATGTTTTATCAAAAATTCGGACATTTTTGCAAACAAACTGATAAATGAAAAATAAAGAGGCTCTTTAACTGAATTATTCGACTCTTAATGGGGAGAAAATTTGTGCCAGGAATAGGCGAGGGTATCAGGAAGCTGATCCCTGAAAAGAGGTGATCTCTATAAAAAAGAGAATTATCCTAATGGCAATGTGGAAACGGGGTCCCACTGAGTTTCGACTCTGCTATGGCTCGTATGTCCTCAAGACGCTCTGCTCATCTTGCTTTCTGAAGTGGATGATTAGTCGATCTTTAACCTTCAAAGATTGCCGGATTGAATGAAACGGTGATATAACACTGATGAACTCAGATCACAGTCATTTGCTTATTCCCTAACTTTTGCCTGGATCGTCCCCTTTTTCGGGTTTTCAATCCACCGGGATACCCATTTTTGCCTGAGCCGCCCTTTTGGGTTTTCGACTCACCGGGTGTACTCTTTTTTTTTTTATATATCCCTAATTTTTGCCCGAACCTCTTTATTCTCTTTTTTTTGGTTCGTCGGGATGCCCCTTTTTTGCCTGGACTATTCTTTTTACTGTCCAGCGGGTCTATTTTATGCGAAGTATTATTTTTTTTTGATTGTGTCTGAGTTAATAGGGGACGGGAAGTCTTCGCCATCCATGGTTGTTAGCATCAGAGCTCCGCCATAGAAAATCCTTTTAACCACGTACGGACCCTCATAGTTCAGTGTCCATTTGCCCCCGTGATCTGTGTTGGGAGGAAGAAATCTTTTGAGTACCAATTCACCGACTCGATACTCCCGAGAGCGCACTTTCTGACCAAATGCTTTCTTCATTCGTCTCTGACCGAGATACGTCAATTCTGGGTACGTAGTTCCAGCATAGCACCATTTCCCGTTGGTTTGATTGATGACCAAAGCTGAATCTCCGTATACATCCAGGGTTTTAATCTGTATATTGACGGCTTCCTCAAGTCTTAGGATACAAGCTTCGTATTCGGCTTCATTGTTGGTGCAGGGAAAAGTTATTCTGGCACCAAATGGCATATGAACCCCCTTCCGGTGTGATCAACACTATACCAACTCCGCGACCATTGACGTGGACCGCCCCATCAAACATCATAACCCATTTGGATTCAGGGTCAGGCCCCTCCTCCGGGAGTGGTTCCTTTCAATCTTTCGATTTGAGAAACATGATGTCCTCATCAGGAAAGTCAAACCTCATAGGTTGGTAATCATCAATCGGTTGCTCTGCAAGATAGTCTGACAAGACACTTCCCTTGATGGCTTTTTGTGAAGTGTATTGGATGTCATACTCTGTCAGTATCATTTGTCACCTAGTAACCTTTCCGGTAAGTGATGGCTTTTCAAAAATATACTTGACTGGATCCATTTTTGATATCAATAGAGTCGTGTGAGTCAACATATACTGTCTTAGTCGGCGAGCAGCCCATGCCAAAGCGCGACAAGTTTTCTCGAGCAATGAGTATCTTTGTTCACAGTCGGTAAACTTTTGCTAAGGTAGTATATTGCATGCTCTTTTCGACCTGACTCGTCATGCTGACCGAGCATACAACCCATTGACCTTTCTAACACAGTCAAGTACATGATCAACGGTCTTTCCTCTCGGCCTGTAGACTGGCCCCGATCTTGATCTCTTTCTTGTCGTCTTCGGTACCGATGTTGACGGTCTCAATCACCTCCTGATAAGGTGTAATAGCTCGGTCCTCCTGTTTCAACAATCTGGCTAACCCTTCAGGCAATTCACAATCTTCCTCAGCCCCTTCTTCGGCTTGATAGATAGGATTGTCGAAGTCATACTTGGCCATAGCAGTGTCGTTAGCAGTGAGATCCGAGTGGTCGGCTCTGCATGATGGAGGATCATGCTTTACCTTAGAATGAGAGATTTTTTTTTGAAAGAAAGGGAAAACGAAAAAAGAATCATTGCCATTTTTTTTTTGTAAAAAGTAAAAAAAAACTGAAAGAAAGAGAACACAAAATTGTTTGCAAAAGCCGTCCTTTATTGATGATAAAAATAATTGCGAAATGTAAGTAAATGGATGGCCCTACAAATGAGCCGTTACACCTTGGGCAAAGTGTAAGACTTTATTATGCATGTAATAAAGGAAAACAATAAAAATCACTCTTTCAGTAGAATAACCCGAACGGTTTTTTCAGACGACCAATTGTCGAGCTTTTCTCCCGAGACACACGGGCGAATCCAGCTATCTAAGTCACAGTCGCTGTCAGCCTTGTCTTCATCTGCAGCATTGACGATGTGGGGAGAAACCAAACCCCCGCTGGAGAAAGTACCGGCTTCATTCTTCTGAGATCCCGGAGCATACCCCAATCCAAACTTGTCTTCTTTGATGACTGGCTCCACAAATTTGCCCCAGCCTTGGGCATTACCAGCTTCAACCACTTCGACAGCATTAATCCCCTGCCCGCCGTGAGCTGGCATCGGGTTCTGGATAACATTAGGCACCGGAGCAAAATTGATAGCCTGGGCATCTCTCAAATCTTGTACCTTGAACTGGAGAGCCTTGCAATTATCTGTAGTATGGCCAGGTGCGTTGGAGTGAAAGGCACATCTGGCGTTGACATCATAACCTCTAGGCAAATTATTGGGATCGATTGGTGGGGCCAGAGTTCTCAACGTAACCAGATTCATGTCAATCAGCTTGGGAAGTAATACTGAATAAGGCATTGGGATTGGCTCGATGACCCGGTCCGTTTGCCTTGGACGTTGTTGATAGTGTCTCTGCTGACCCGGATTACCTCCTTGTTGTTGATTGTTGTACCTGGGTTGTTGTTGCGGATGATATTGCGGTTGAGGAACAGGTGTTGGAATAGTGACTGCGGCCACTTGATCTTGATAATAATTAGGGCGTCCTCTACCCCTGCCTTTTCCGGCATACACAGCGCTTGTCTCGCCTTCTTTTCTTCGCTGACCGTTACCAGCAAACGGTCTCTTGGGACCTGATGAGTTGGAAGCACTATTGTCTTGAATTCGGCCCATCTTTAACAGACTCTCGATTCTTTCTCCAGCAATTACTATCTCTGCAAAGCTGATTGACGGGCAAGCAGCCAATCTCTCAATATAATTGCCTTGAAGAGTGTTCATGAACATGTCTGCCATCTCCCTTTCAGACATAAGGGGGTTGGACGGACGCAGCAATCTGTCTCCAATGCTGAGCATACTCTCTAAAGGTTTCCTTGGCAGTCTGAGACATACCTTGCAACAAGGTCCGATTTGGAGCCATGTCCAAGTTGTATTGATATTGCTTGATAAAAGCCTCTGCCAAGTCTTTCCAGCTCTTGATGGTAGTACGAGACAAATGAGAATACCATTCACGAGAAGCTCTAGTTAGACTGTCTTCAAAATAGTACATCCACAGCTTTTCATCTTCCGTGTGAGCTCCCAACCTTCCCAGATAAGATTGGAGATTAGTGCGTGGGCAAGAAGCCCCGTTGTATTTCTCAAAAGTAGGGGGTTTGAACTTGTGAGGAATCCTTACTCCCTGAACCAGACCAAGATTTGTGACATCAAAACCTAAGGAATTTTGAGACTCCAAAGATTTGAGCTTCTCAGCAAGCTCATCCATACGGCGAGTGGTCTCGAGGGCCTCGTCGTGCAAAGAAAATTGATCATACTGACAATCTTCAGTAACGGGGTGCCCGTTAATCCGAATTCCTTGATTCACATTGTATCTTCCGCCAATACCATTTCCAACATTCCTTGTGTTGCCAACATTACCCGGGTTTCCATCAACATTTGCGTTACCCGCGTTTCCAGTGTTCACAGGGTTATCAGCGTTCCCAGGGTTACCAGGGTTTCCCTCAGCATTTAGTATCTCCACCTCCGGATCGTGTCTCGGTTGCTCAACCAATTCCCTCAGCTTTTCCTAACCTGCTGCCATACCAGTCATCAATGTCATGAACTGATCCATCCTTTCACGCATATCAGCCAGCTCTTTATGTACTTGGTCCATCGCTAGTCGTGGACGGTTTTCCTTTGTCGGGTATCTGTGAACTTGCTTGGGACCAATAACTGCCTGATATAGGGAACAAACATTAGACACTGCGGTGACACCTGCAAAACAGACAAGGGTTAATATGCATGGTATGCGATGCACTGCTTGTTCAGTTTTAAGGCACCCCCGTTTTGAAAGGGAATACCCTGCAAATGAATAAGCATGAGATGTTGGATGCAAATATGCAGATGATGTTATGCAATGCAAAGGCATGTCAATCAGAATTGATGGATCCGCTTGAACATCTGTCAGGTTGCACTGTCTGGAGAGAAATTAAGAGCACACCAAACAAAGGTCATGGGATGGATCATGTTATCCTTAATATCAACCACCCATTTTGGTGGATTATGGTTTACACCTTATCAACACCCGAGTTTCCTTGATATTAAGGATAGCTGATCGGATTAACCATGAATCAAGGGTTTGTTGCAAGTCACGAGCATGGAGTTTAGGTTAAAAACTACCCAAAAGGAGTGTACTAAGGTTTAAACCTGCCAAACATGTTCTACAAAAAGGTTCCCATAGTCATAATCCCATCTTTCAGATATTTTCAGAGGAACGACTACTCGTATTCCAAAAATATTCTCAAGAGAGACTCTTATGAGTGTAGTATCGCGTAACAATCGTCTCAAATCTCACACTTGAACGACTTTCGCACTACGTCCTACGAATAGGCCAAGATGGGTTTGGTAAACTAAGGTCCTCGGCTTCTTAGGTCTATATTGGAACAAGTAATGTCTAACCACAACTTACTTATGTGACATTATTGATCTCAACATGACCTCCACCAAGTGAATGGGCTTGCAAGTCAACTCGCTAAGGAATACTCCACACAAGTTGACAGGACTATGCCATTCTCCTATCTTAAGTGCACTCGAGTTCGGGTATAGAACTCATCTCACAAAGATCACCAAGCAGCCATAGCCAACCAACAGATAAAGCAAGGATATGTACACAATGCAATAAGGTAAAGCAGGTAAATAAATAACCGTACAAAAGCATGAACACCCAATAAACAAACTTCAAAAGCTAGGAGGGACTCGCTTAGGGAAACCGGGTCCCCAGCAGAGTCGTCAGCTGTCGCAACCTGAAAAATACAGTGCGAAAAAACAACCGGCGAAAGAAAAAGACAGAAGAGTCGCCACCGTGCGTTATTCATCCCAAAGGAGGGAAAGGAAACGCTCGAAGTAAACCTGAAAAAGGAAAGGACAAGACGGGGTCTCGCAACCAAATCTTGGGTTCGGGAGTCGGTTATGCGAAGGGAAGGTATTAGCACCCCTACGCATCCGTAGTACTCTACGGGATCCACTTTTGTAGTTCTTGTCTAAAGGGTGTGGGTTTATCTTGTGCTGTTTACCAAAAAAAAAGGGTTAAATGAAAATGACTCGCGCGGATGTCGCATCCACTGCATACGTATCTCATCTGAATATGAGAATCAGAGTCTTCGTAGCTCGGCTGACCTATGGGTTGGGGGATGTGTGCTCGCTAAGACATCGCGTCTTATGCCTACGTATCTCATCTGGCCTGAGAATCAGAGCAAAACGTAGTTCGGCTAACTACGGGGTTATGGATTGGGTTTTGGACGAACGACGTTACTACGCAATCTACCGGATGCTCGACCTTTGGAGACTTACTCGCCTGTAGTAGAAGGAGTTAGCGTGTTGCTTTGGGTTTTAGGGTTTGGGATGCTCGAGGGAAAAAAGGCAGTCCTTGACGAAGGAACCGCGCTACCTGCAGGGATATGAATACAAAACACAAAACATGTATCTCAAAGTAAAATGCCACCAAGGGGCTCAAACGTTGCCTCCTATCGAGGTCTTCCAGCTAGGAAAGTAGTAAAATGCGGGAAAAATGTAAAAGTACCACGCGGATAAAGATCCGAAGTAACAGCAATTAGAGGAATGGGAAACCCTGAGATCCTTCCAAGCTAATGCCATCAAAGAAAAGTGAGTCAGTACAGGCAATTGGAATGAACCTCCAGGGGTTATCCCACAAATAAAGTGGGAAACCACGCAAGTTATCCCTGCAAAAGTCATGTGAGCCCTCACAAAAATTCAACAAAAGGGTTAGTGAAACACCATAAGCATTTTTTTCATGATCAACAGTATGGTTTCAGAAAAACTCAAACCCTGTGGCATACACTCAAAAATTAAACGGTTAAACATTCAAGGCATTGTTTATACATTCATATACATATTAAACCCATGGGCGAAAAACCTAATAAAATTCATCCATCATACCTCATACATTCAGAGTATTCAACTTCAAAGCAAAAGGTAATGGGAATAAAGGCAAACCTGATTGGAGAGCTTGATTGAAATTGAGTTGCACCCGTGAGGTTTACAAAACAATCTTCAGGGTTTATGTGAGGCTGTCATACCCCAAAATTTGCCCATCAATGGTTCAAGACATTTTTCAGGGGCATTCCGACTCATTTTATGGCACAGATCTTAAAGGGACAAAGGCCCAGCTCACGAATGGCCCAATCCAGAAAATGGCCCAAACTGGCCTGTTCGCTACACGCTCGCCTAGCGAACGTTACGTTCGCTACACGCTCGCCTAGCGAACGTTCGCTACACGCTCGCCTAGCGAAGCAAACGTTCGCTACCAGCTCGCCTAGCGAGGCTGACAGACAACAAAAAATTTCGGGCTTCGTTCTGAGCCCATTAGGTCATGAAAAAGGGCATTATAAATACCAGCACTTCAGTAATGAAAAAAAAACGAAAAAGGGAGAGAGGAGAACTCTAGCAAGCAAACCCTAGCGCTCACAGACGGAAAACCCTAAAGGAAGCCCTGAAGGAAAAGCCGGCGGCAGCAAGGTCACTTCCGCTCAATTCGATCCGATCAGCCAATTCAAGGTTACAATTCGATTACAAACAGGTTGGCATTGTTATTACTACCCTATGTTCTTAATTTGCACATGGTATCATGATTGAATTTATGAAACTATCTTAAGTTTTACATATGAATTTAAGTATGCATGAACACTTGAATGTCTAACCACATAATCTCTGTAATGAATGCTATAAAGTGTGAAGCTTGCTGCCATTATATCGTTATTAAAACCGGAATCCGCAGCCGCTCGCTAGCACATCGCTAAGCGAGCATGCAGCGAGTATTCGCTAAGCCTTCGCTAGGCGAGGCAGGCGCGAACCTGACAGTAGCCAACTTTTCTGTTCTGACTTTTCATTCATGTTTTATCACAGCCAGGCATTGTTTATTTGATCCCATTACTGTTGTGATTTCTTTTGCGGTGTAATCCTCGATTGCACCCTGATTTGGTATGCTAACCCGTTTGTTGAATTTTGCAAAGGTTCATATGTCCCAGAAAAAAAGACCGCCGTTAGGTCTTCCACTTTATTTGTGGGATACCCTTGTGGAGGCTCACCCTAAATTGCTTAATTAATTTTAATGTGTTAATTTTAATAATTAATTTTAATGTGTTAATTTTAATAATTAATTTTAATGTATTAATTTAATGTATTATTTTTAATGTATTGATTTTAATGTGGAGGTTCATCCTAATTACCTAATTAACTTTAAAATATGACCTTTGAATATGTGATCTTGGACCTCTCTTTTGCCCTACGATATTACGGTATAACGGTCATGTCCCGCGAATGTAGGGATACACTTAGCAAAGACCCTTCGATTAAATCATCATGTCCCTTTAAAATAAATCATAGTCCCTCGGATGTTGCCTTCGAATATATGATTTTGTCCCTCGATGACCCTTCGGTGTAGCCTACGGTTAAATGATGATCGTCCCTTCGAATGCTAAGGTATCCTTACAACTGTTGCCTTCAATGACCTATCGATGACCCTACGATGACCCTTTTACATCCAAAGGATAAAACTACTTACTTCTCAATAGTAAGGACAGTTTTACCCTCATAAGGATAGGAAACGTTCATAACGACCTTAGAAAGGTATAACTCTCAATTACTGGATCATAACCTAAAATATTTTCAACACCTCACACTTTTCAAAACCTTTTCTAAGCCGTTCACAAGCACTTTTTCAGACAAGAAAAATAATATAAGTGATCCAGCAATTAAGAGCCCATGGATAACCATGGATACAAAGGGTGCTAATACCTTCCCTTTGTATAATGTACCTCCCGAACCCAAAATCTATTGAGGTCTTTCCGGTTCTTTTCCACCTTTCCTTATTGGATAAAAGAAAAGTCGGTGGCGACTCTTGCTATCCGCGACATTGCGATAAAAAGCAAAATACCCCAAGTCAGTTCACCGTATGACAGAACTGGCGACTCTGCTGGGGACTATTACAAGAGAGGTTACCTTAAAAAACAAGATCACTTATTTAAAATTGTCTGATTTACTTTTAAGGGATTGCTTGGGTATTCTTGAGTGAAAGATCCTACACCCGGATCTAGTGTACCTTAGGTAAGTAGCAATAGATCATCGCGACTATCTGGCGTATACTGGAATGGTTAAAATGATGGCTACGGTTAATGTGACACTTTGGATGTCCTGATGTTCCTCATGTTTACTTGAGGAAAAATTTGGCATCTGCGTGGTGTCATTAAAGCATTAACCAGACTTTTAGAACCCTAATTGACTCATCCTGGCCATTAGAAAGTAGTGAGATAACTGACTTCGGTTCCGACTGGGGTTGGTTGAGACTCGATACTACACTCTTTGAGATTGGACTTTAGGGAAGCTTTGGTCAACCACTTGGTGTTGCACTGAAGCGGACTTAAAGAAAGGTCGATGATTTGAGATCCTTCTAGAACCCGGTTACTATTCTAGGACAGGTTGAACCAACTAAACCTCAGTGGGGAGGGTACTTACCTATGGAACTCATGCAAGCCTCAAAACCTAGGAATGATGGTTGTGTGACTTGCTTGTGCGTGTTATTTATTTAACCTCATAACATCATAGCATCATAACATCATAACATCATGACATCATTGTACTAACCATTTCAAGAACTTAGGGATTTAGCTTTGCTCTGTTGAACAGGTTATGACTTCCAGGAAGACTATCCGGATCAATCTTGTAGCAATCTCTCCTCAACTCAAGGATTTGGTGTCAGAACTTCCCGATCATGCCCAGTTCATCAAGAAACACGGTTCTCTCCTCAATTTGGTTACCACTGGTTTCAAAGAAGATATGATGAGAGTTTTATTCCAGTTCTTCACCCCTAAACATCATTGCTTCACATTCCCAGATTATCAGTTGGTACCTACACTGGAAGAATTCTCCAGACTGATTGGGATACCTATCCTTGATCAAATACCTTTCAGTGGTTTAGAAAAGGTTCCGAAGGCTGAAGAAGTTGCCGCAGCTTTACACATGACGAAGTCCGACATTGAAGCTAATTGGGTAACAAGGAGTGGAGTTAAGGGTTTACTTGCCAAATTCCTGACAAATAAGGCCTGAGAATTCTTAAAAGTTATGAATGTCCGTGCTTTCGAAGACATCCTGGCATTGCTAATCTATGGCTTGGTGTTATTCCCTAATCCAGACCAATTCATAGACATGAATGCTATTAAGATATTTCTCACTCATAACCCTGTACCTACCTTGCTGGGAGACATTTTGCATTCCCTCCACACTCGTACCATGAAAAAGACAAGGGACTCTCATGTGCTGCGTACCTTTATTGTCTAGGTGGTTTATTTCGCACCTTCCTCAATCGGTCCTGAAGAATGATCAAAATCTGAAATGGTCTCAAAGGATAATGGCACTCTCCCACCCAGACATCTGTTGGTGTCCTCAGTTCAAGGAAAATGTTACCATCATTGACCGTTGTGGCGAGTTCCCTAATGTACCACTCCTAGGAATAAGAGGAGGTATTACTTATAATCCTGCTTTAGCTCTGCGACAGTTTGGGCATGCTCGAAGAGATGGTCCACATGAAATGATCATTCAAGGTATAGTGTTTGACTATGACAATGACTCTCAAGGTCTCCGCCAAACGTTTGTACGAGCTTGGGGCATGGTGAAAAGAAGCAATTTAGGAAAGAAAAACTCCATTCCTATGGAGCCTTATCTCCGATGGGTACGAGCCAGAGCTCGTGAGTTTGTCATGCCATATCTTGCAGTCGGACCATTGATTGTTGAATCAAGTGTCAAATGAGGTACTACCCAGATCATTTCTTATCCAGATATACCTACTGATGTTGAGGAACTAAAGAGATCCTGGACCCAATTGAGAGAGGAGAGGGATACTTTCGAAACTCAGTTCAATGCAGAAAGGAAGAAAGTATTAGAGCTCACCAGTCAGCTTAATGAGGAACGAAGACTCAATGCATATCTTCGCCCAAAAAGAAGTCGCCCCTGGGAGACTTGAGCTTTCATTGTATTTTACTATTATTCCTTTTGTAATGAACATTGATAAAAAAAGTAGCAATAAACATTTCTCTCTTGTTGGTGATTTATGCAAAGTTAAATTCCAAAAGTCTTTGAAAACATTTCATGCATTGCATCGCATAACATAACATTGCATAACAGGTATTCTAAAGGACCATATTCTCACGGTCTGCCTCTTAAACAGAAAAATGGATCTCAAACAAACTGTCAAAGATCTCCAGACTCAGAACGCTCAATTCAAGGAGATGATGCTAAGCTTATCCAAGGGGCAGGAGGAACTGAAGGCTCTTTTGGTCGAAAAGAAGAAAGACAAGAAAGCTGTGAGTTTCATTAACCCGGGAAGAAGGCGTAAAGGACAGGCTACGGGAATCAAATTTGGAATCCCGAATGGTCCAGAAGAGGGGGCGGAGAATGACTCAGAGGAAGAAAATGCTGATTTCTCCAACCCTGAGGATGATGATGAGAACTATGAAAATGAACAGTACTCTCCGAGAGATGATAAGTACAAGTTGCTGGAGGAACGCATGCTAGCCATGGAGGGTCAGAAGGCGCCTGGTCTAGATTTCGAAAGTTTAGGTCTGGTCTCCGATGTGACCATTCCCCGCAAATTCAAAATCCCCACTTTCACTAAGTACAATGGTGCATCCTGTCCTCAGATGCATCTAAGGGCTTATGTGAGAAAGATTCAGCCGCATACCACTGATAAGAAACTGTGGATCCATTTCTTCCAAGAAAGTCTGTCTGGCACTCAATTGGAATGGTATTATCAGCTCGAGAGCTCTGACATCCGCACCTGGACTGATTTAGCAACAACTTTCTATAAGCAGTACCAGTACAATTCTGAATTAGCGCCTACTCGGATACAGTTGCAGAATATGGCTATGGGATATAAAGAAAGCTTCAAAGAGTATGCTCAGAAATGGAGAGATTTGGCTGGCAGAGTCAAACCCCCTATGACTGACCGAGAATTAGTAGACCTGTTCATGGGTACCCTGACTGGCCCATTCTACAGCCATCTACTGGGGAGTTCTTCATCAGGTTTCACTGAACTTATACTGACAGGTGAACGGGTGGAGAGCGGCCTTCGAAGTGGAAAGATACAGGCAGCTACCTCTACAAGCAGCAAAAAGTCCTACCAGGGGAAGAACGAATCAAATGCTGTGTACGGTCAAAAGGGTCGTAACAAGAAAAACCGTGACCACGACATTGGAGCAGTTACGATTGCAGCACCACCATCTCAAAACTTCCAGCCCAAACAAGACAGGCCAAGAAGGCAGTTCACCAGGATCAATATGACCTTGGCACAGGCACTGCAGGGAATGCTAAAGGCAAATTTGATCACCCTCAGAGATCCTCCTACAAATCCCAACACTTCCTCTTCTCGTTATAATCCCAATGCCAGGTGTGCATATCACTCCGATAGCCCCGGGCACGATACAAACGATTGCTGGCCATTGAAGAATAAGATTCAGGATATGATCGAAGCTGGAGAAATTGAGTTTGAGCCTCCGGAGACTCCTAATGTCATCACTGCTCCTATGCCTAACCATGACAAGACTGTTAATGCTGTAGATGACGGTTCTCACATTTCCAATGTGGCGGACTTAATATCTCCCCTCCCGATCATAAAGAGGAATTTATTGCAAGCTGGTTTATTTCCAGGTTGTGCTGAAGATTGCAATCTCTGCATACTCCGGCCCGAGGACTGTTTGAAATTGAAGAATGGTATTCAACGGCTGATGGACGATCGTACAGTTCTCTTCGAAGGGATTCCTAAGGCGGAAAACTCTATTGAAGAAATATCTGTGATTTCTAGGTCCAAAGTTCCAGTGAAGATTACCGCTACCAGGGCGCCTGTGAGGATTACTGCTGAGCCCAGAGTTGCTCCCCTAATCATCACTGCACCTGGCCCGATCCCGTATTCCTCAAGCAAAGCTATTCCGTGGAATTATGGCGGTGATGTTTACGTCCATGGCGTGAAGCAAGTGGATGATGCTGCTAATACTAGTGGCATTGTGGGGACTAGTAAAATTACTCGAAGCGGAAGGATCTTCTCTCCAGAAATCTCACCTCCTGTCCTTGAAACTCGGGGAAAGGAACCAGTCAACCCTTCCCAGTCAGAGACACCGGTAGAAGTTACTCCCGAAGATGTTGCCAAACAGGAAATGGAAGAAGTGCTGAAAATCATCCGCAAGAGTGATTTCGATGTGGTAGAACAGTTGGGGCATACCCCGTCTAAGATCTCGATGTTATCCTTGCTGTTATCTTCTGAATCTCATGCCAATGCATTGATGAAATTCTTGAAGACTGCTCATGTGCCTCAGGAAACATCTGTCGATCAGTTCGAAAATTATGTTGCTCACTTGGCTGTTGACAATGGCCTAGGCTTTTCCGACGCTGATCTGACACCAGCAGGAAAGAATCACAATAAAGCCCTGCATATCTCCATTGAGTGTAGGGGAATCACTTTGTCCCATGTGTTGATCGATAATGGCTCTTCCTTGAATGTGCTGCCGACAGCTGTGCTGGATAAGCTGGATTGTAAAAGCATTGAACTGAAACCTAGTAACATTGTGGTACGTGCTTACGATGGTGCGAAGAGTGTTGTCCATGGCGAAGTAGTCCTCCCTATCAAGATAGGACCTCAAGTCTTCAATACTACCTTCCATGTAATGAACATTCGTCCTGCCTATTCCTGCTTACTGGGACGCCCTTGGATTCATGGGGCAGGTGCTGTAGCTTCGTCTCTCCATCAAAAGTTGAGATATCCGATAGAGGGTAAGATTGTCACCGTGTGTGGAGAAGAAGAGTACATTGTCAGTAGTGTGCATATCTTCAGATACGTCGAGATGGATGGTGAATTCGTTGAGACTCCTTGTCAGTCATTTGAAGTAGTTCCTCTGACCGTTCCTGTCCTTAAGCCAACTACCTGTGTACCCAAGGTTATTCGTGCTCCTTCTGCTATGATTTCTCTGAAGGACGCTCAAGCCGTGGTTGAGGATGGTGGTCGTACTGGCTGGGGTCAATTGATCGAAGTACCATACAAGTCTGACAAATTTGGCCTGGGGTTCAGCCCTGACAAGAGTCAAATTAATGCTGTAGAAGATGCTGACAGTGATTGTGACCTGGATAGCTGGATTTACCCAACAATTGGCGACGGACTCAATAATTGGAAGGCTGAAGACACTATCCCGATCTCCTTTAGTCAGGAGTAATTGTTATTGTCCATTTAGTATTGCAAATCTTTAATTTTTCAATTGAACTCCTTAAAGCATTGTGTCTACGCCCGGGGCACAATAGCTAATTTGTTAAGGGTTTTGTCATTTCATAAGCATATTCATATTCAATAAATCAGTGGACTTTTTCGCATTCAAATATTGCGCTCTTTATTTTTCCTGTCGTCTTTCGAACAAGCTATGCTTTCTTACACACACTCACGTAACAAATTGCAGATCCGTATCCACTCTGGATCCTATTGATAATAATTCCGCTACTGTTCATTATGACTTTGAAAATCCGATCTACCAAGCCGAAGATGGAAGTGAGGAAGATTGTGAAGTCCCTGGAGAGCTTGCCAGACTATTACTGCAAGAGGAAAGGACTATACAGCCACATGAAGAGTCCCTCGAAATTGTAAATCTGGGTACTGAGGTAGACAGAAAAGAAGTCAAAATAGGAGCAGGATTGGAAAGCAGTGTCAAGGAAAGATTGATTCGGATGTTACATGACTATGTAGAGGTTTTCGCTTGGTCTTATGAAGACATGCCCGGGTTGGATACTGATATAATGGTGCATCGGCTGCCTACGAAGGAAGACTGCCGTCCTGTCAAGCAAAAGGTTCGCCGCATGCGTCCTGAAATGTCCGAGAAAATCAAAGCCGAGGTTAGGAAACTGTTCAATGCCGGTTTCCTAGCCGTTACTTCTTATCCTCAATGGGTTGCTAATGTGGTGCCAGTGCCAAAGAAGGATGGTAAGGTACGAATGTGCGTAGATTACAGAGATTTGAATAAAGCAAGTCCCAAGGATGACTTTCCACTCCCGCACATTGATGTTCTGGTAGATAACACCGCTCAACACAAAGTATTCTCATTCATGGATGGATTCTCGGGTTATAATCAGATTAAAATGGCACCTGAGGACATGGAGAAAACTACGTTTGTGACGCAATGGGGCACTTTCTGTTACAAAGTAATGCCATTCGGTCTAAAGAACGCCGGGGCAACGTACCAGCGTGCTATGGTGGTTTTGTTCCATGATATGATCCATCATGAAATAGAAGTATATGTGGATGACATGATAGCCAGATCTCATACTGAGAAGGAACATCTCGATCATTTATACAAACTGTTCGAGAGGTTGAAGAAATACAAGTTGAGGTTGAACCCGAACAAATGCACTTTTGGAGTAAGATCCGGTAAGCTCTTGGGCTTTATTGTCAGTGGTAAAGGAATTGAGGTTGACCCGGCTAAAGTGAGAGCTATTCAAGAAATGCCAGTTCCTCATACGGAGAAAGAAGTCAGAGGTTTCTTGGGACGCTTGAACTACATTGCCCGATTTATCTCCCACTTGACCGCTACCTGCAAACCCATCTTCAAATTACTGAGGAAAAATCAAGAGATGATATGGAATGACGAATGCCAAGAAGCTTTTGACAAAATCAAGAACTATCTCCAGGAACCTCCGATTCTGATACCACCAGTTGAAGGAAGACCTCTAATCATGTATTTGACCGTGTTAGAAAATTCAATGGGGTGCGTATTGGGGCAACATGACGAGTCTGGTCGAAAAGAGCATGCCATATACTACCTGAGCAAAAAGTTTACCGACTGTGAAACAAGATACTCACTGCTCGAGAGAACTTGCTGTGCTTTGGCCTGGGCTGCTCGCCGACTAAGACAGTATATGTTGAATCATACCATTTTGTTGATTTCTAGGATGGATCCCATCAAATACATGTTTGAGAAGCCTGCCCTCTCCGGAAGAATAGCGAGATGGCAGATGATCTTAACAGAGTACGATATCCAGTATACTACCCAGAAAGCAATCAAAGGAAGCGTGCTCGCTGATCATTTGGCTCATCAAGCGGTGGATGATTATCAATCTATGAATTTCGAGTTCCCAGATGAGGATGTCATGCTTGTTACTGATGATGAAAAACCTGAACCGGATGAAGGACCCGAACTGGGATCCCGATGGACTATGGTTTTCGACGGATCTTCTAATGCGTTGGGCCATGGTGTTGGGGTTGTACTTATTTCTCCCGGAGGTTACCATACACCTCTCACTGCTAGACTATGTTTTCACTGTACCAATAATATGGCTGAGTATGAAGCATGCATTTTGGGACTCAAAGCTGCTATGGATCGGCGGATCAAGTTTTTGAGTGTGTACGGAGATTCAGCCTTGGTAATCAGTCAGATCAAAGGAGAATGGGATACTAAACATCCAAATCTCGTCCCTTATCGAGAGCGGGTGATGACCTTAATCCCATATTTTGAAGAGATTACATTTGAACATATTCCACGGGAAGAGAATCAGTTGGCAGACGCCTTAGCTACCATGTCATCTATGTTCAGAGTCAGATGGGGCAGCGAAGCTCCCATGATTACCATTGGACGGTTAGATGAACCATCACACTGTTATGAACTTAACACTGAGGGAGTACGGGAAAAACCTTGGTTCCACGAAGTAAAAAGATATTTAGAAGCTCAGGAATACCCTGAAGGGGCATCCATCAATGACAAAAAATTCCTGAGGAAGTTCTCCGCTAAATTCTTTCTGAGTAATGGAGTATTATACAAACGTAATCATGATTCAACTTTGCTTCGCTGTGTGGATAAAAAGGAAGCAGAAAGGATTATGGAAGACATGCATGACGGTATTTTTGGGACTCATTCTAATGGACATACAATGGCCAAGAAGATTCTGAGATCAGGGTATTATTGGTCTACCATGGAAGCTGATTGCCACCATCACTCCAGAACCTGTCATAAGTGCCAGATCTATGCGGATAAAGTACATGCACCTCCTGCTCCATTGAACGTGTTGACAACACCTTGGCCTTTTGCAATGTGGGGCATTGATATGATTGGAGAGATTAAACCTACGGCTTCTAATGGACATCGCTTCATTCTCGTCGCTATTGATTACTTCACAAAGTGGGTAGAGGCAGCCTCATTTGCTTCTGTCACCAAGAATGTGGTGGCACGGTTCATCAAGAATAGCCTTATTTGTCGATATGGCATCCCTGAAAGAATTATCACTGACAATGGTACTAATTTGAACAACAAGATGATTACTGAACTCTGCACGCAGTTCAAAATTAAACATCATAACTCCTCTCCGTACCGGCCAAAGATGAATGGCGCCGTAGAGGCTGCTAATAAGAACATCAAGAAGATCATACAAAAGATGACAGTAACGTACAAAGACTGGCATGAGATGTTACCGTTTGCTCTCCACGGTTATCGCACTTCAGTACGCACTTCGACAGGGGCAACTCCTTTCTCTTTAGTCTACGGAACGGAAGCTGTTTTGCCAGTGGAAGTTCAGATTCCCTCTCTAAGGATCATGAAAGAGGCGGGTTTAAGCGAGGATGAATGGATTTAGACTCGACTCGATCAGATAAACTTGATTGATGAGAAGAGACTTGCGGCTGTTTGTCACGGGCAGATATATCAGAAGCGCATGACCCAAGCATTTAACAAAAGAGTCAAGAGACAGGTGTATCAAATTGGCAACTTGGTGATCAAGCGTATCATTCTACCACAAGGGGATCCCAGAGGCAAGTGGACTCCCACATACGAAGGGCCATTTGTGGTTAAGAAGGTATTCTCCGGTGGAGCCATGATACTTGCTACAATGGATGGCGAAGACTTCCCGCATCCTGTGAACGCGGACATAGTTAAAAAATACTACGCATAGCAGAGACCCGCTAGGTCGATGTACCTAGGCAAAAGTAAGGGCATCCCGGCGAACCAAAAGGGTTCGGGCAAAAATTAGGGATAAATATATAAAGACGTATACCCGGCAAGGCGGAAACCTGAAAAGGCGGCTTAGGCAAAAAAGGGTATCCCGGTGGACTGAAAACCTGAAAAGGCGGTCCAGGCAAAAATTAGGGATTAAAGCGTATGACTATGTCCCGTTCTCTGTCAGCTTCAACCAAGTTCAAGGAACTGAACAAGCCAATCACTTCTATCCGCCAGCAGGAGATGAGATGCTCGAAGACATGATGACAGTAGTGGAATTAAAATCAATAGGACTTTCTCTGCATAGCTTTCTCTTTGTGTTCTTGACAATTTCCTCTTACTAGGATTTTTGTCTCCTTGTACACAGATTGCCTGTTCATAGGCCCTCTTTCAAAAATCAATGCAATTTTATTTCACTTTTACTCTTCTGTTTTGTTTGCATAAATGTCCATTGATTTGATTTGAATTAATATATGCATTTGAATATGATCAATGTTTATCAAAATACATGCATGGAATGGCAATAGCAATTACTACCCGAATTCAGGATCAAGGAGAAGGTCTAACCATGCTTCCAATGAATCCGCTACCAATCTTATTCTCCCCAGCAAGTTTGTTTTTCCTCAGGAGAAATTGGCATTATTCCCCGGGCAAAGCCAGCTATTTCCCAGAAGAAGTCGATATCATCAGACAGATTGATCCTCTCTTCCATCCCCAGCCAGGCTCTGTTGAATATTTCCACCATCAGACCGAAATCAACAACCCCCTGCCGAGAAAGGGTCATCATTACAAGTATCTCCAATCAGTAGATGGGGATTTATTTTCCCCAGTAGAGTCTCCAAGCAGAACTTCTCATACGCATAACTCATTCATTACATCATTTCACAGCATACGCATGCATACAACATTCGCATTTATTTCTTGGCATAACACGAAACATCTCATGCATCATGACATAGCATGAAGCTAACGTTTCTGTGCAGGTTAATTATCCTCCCGATATAGTCAAAGTAAAAGGTTCATTCAGACATACACCTTTATCAATTATGTACAAAAGTTTGGATACGTATTCCAGATACCATTCATGGGAACATTCATTCTGACAACACTCCGATATCCTCCTAACGATGGCATCTTTAAGCTCATCCCAGACATTTATTGCAAGTACAACATATACAGATATCATCAGATACAGCCTAACATACGGTTCATTCTGATTCAGCCCAACATATGATTCCTTCAACTATTTCAAGACGGTCTAATGTGCGACCCAATTAGACCTTCCGTCTCCTCAGATGCTACCTAGTGTACGGTACATTTTTGAAGTGTAGTCTAGTGTACGACTACCCCCTTTTTTATCATCAGATTCAGCCTAATGGACGGCTCATTCTGCTCAGATACGGTCTAATGTGCGACCCAATTAGACCTTCGTCTCCTCAGATGCTACCTAGTGTACGGTACATTTCTGAAGTGTAGTCTAGTGTACGACTACCCCCTTTTATCATCAGATTCAGCCTAATGGACGGCTCATTCTGCTCAGATACGGTCTAATGTACGACCCAATTAGACCTTCGTCTCCTCAGATGCTACCTAGTGTACGGTACATTCCTGAAGTGTAGTCTAGTGTACGACTACCCCCTTTTTTATCATCAGATTCAGCCTAATGGAAGGCTCATTCTGCTCAGATACGGTCTAATGTACGACCCAATTAGACCTTCGTCTCCTCAGATGCTACCTAGTGTACGGTACATTTCTGAAGTGTAGTCTAGTGTACGACTACCCCCTTTTATCATCAGATTCAGCCTAATGGACGGCTCATCCTGCAACTCCAATACAGTCTATCATAAGACCCATTTGGATCTTCAACTCAGAGACGATCTAGCGTACGATTCATTCTGATTTTTCATCCTCGGCAAAGTCATCTGCCTAACGAACAGCTCACTCTGGTATTCAGATACGGTCCAGTGTATGATCCATTCTGATCCCTTATCCCCAGCAGTATATAGCATACTCCGACTCCCCGGCGAAGTCGACAGCATAATGGATGACTCACTATACGGTCTGATGTACGACCCGGTGTGACACCCATGTCTCCAGATATCGTCTAACGTACGACACAATCTGGAAATCTCCTCATCAAACTTCCTGGATGGCATCTTTAAGCCCATCTCCGTCAAGACTGATGGACAAGCGCAAATTGTTGGGGCATTCTAATGTTCAATAATCTTTCACCTCCAGACCACGAACGGCACATACCATTCTGACTCTCTCGGTTCAAGAATATTGAACAGGGGCAGCTGTCATACCCCAAAATTTGCCCATCAATGGTTCAAGACATTTTTCAGGGGCATTCCGACTCATTTTATGGCACAGATCTTAAAGGGACAAAGGCCCAGCTCACGAATGGCCCAATCCAGAAAATGGCCCAAACTGGCCTGTTCGCTACACGCTCGCCTAGCGAACGTTACGTTCGCTACACGCTCGCCTAGCGAACGTTCGCTACACGCTCGCCTAGCGAAGCAAACGTTCGCTACCAGCTCGCCTAGCGAGGCTGACAGACAACAAAAAATTTCGGGCTTCGTTCTGAGCCCATTAGGTCATGAAAAAGGGCATTATAAATACCAGCACTTCAGTAATGAAAAAAAAACGAAAAAGGGAGAGAGGAGAACTCTAGCAAGCAAACCCTAGCGCTCACAGACGGAAAACCCTAAAGGAAGCCCTGAAGGAAAAGCCGGCGGCAGCAAGGTCACTTCCGCTCAATTCGATCCGATCAGCCAATTCAAGGTTACAATTCAATTACAAACAGGTTGGCATTGTTATTACTACCCTATGTTCTTAATTTGCACATGGTATCATGATTGAATTTATGAAACTATCTTAAGTTTTACATATGAATTTAAGTATGCATGAACACTTGAATGTCTAACCACATAATCTCTGTAATGAATGCTATAAAGTGTGAAGCTTGCTGCCATTATATCGTTATTAAAACCGGAATCCGCAGCCGCTCGCTAGCACATCGCTAAGCGAGCATGCAGCGAGTATTCGCTAAGCCTTCGCTAGGCGAGGCAGGCGCGAACCTGACAGTAGCCAACTTTTCTGTTCTGACTTTTCATTCATGTTTTATCACAGCCAGGCATTGTTTATTTGATCCCATTACTGTTGTGATTTCTTTTGCGGTGTAATCCTCGATTGCACCCTGATTTGGTATGCTAACCCGTTTGTTGAATTTTGCAAAGGTTCATATGTCCCAGAAAAAAAGACCGCCGTTAGGTCTTCCACTTTATTTGTGGGATACCCTTGTGGAGGCTCACCCTAAATTGCTTAATTAATTTTAATGTGTTAATTTTAATAATTAATTTTAATGTGTTAATTTTAATAATTAATTTTAATGTATTAATTTAATGTATTATTTTTAATGTATTGATTTTAATGTGGAGGTTCATCCTAATTACCTAATTAACTTTAAAATATGACCTTTGAATATGTGATCTTGGACCTCTCTTTTGCCCTACGATATTACGGTATAACGGTCATGTCCCGCGAATGTAGGGATACACTTAGCAAAGACCCTTCGATTAAATCATCATGTCCCTTTAAAATAAATCATAGTCCCTCGGATGTTGCCTTCGAATATATGATTTTGTCCCTCGATGACCCTTCGGTGTAGCCTACGGTTAAATGATGATCGTCCCTTCGAATGCTAAGGTATCCTTACAACTGTTGCCTTCAATGACCTATCGATGACCCTACGATGACCCTTTTACATCCAAAGGATAAAACTACTTACTTCTCAATAGTAAGGACAGTTTTACCCTCATAAGGATAGGAAACGTTCATAACGACCTTAGGAAGGTATAACTCTCAATTACTGGATCATAACCTAAAATATTTTCAACACCTCACACTTTTCAAAACCTTTTCTAAGCTGTTCACAAGCACTTTTTCAGACAAGAAAAATAATATAAGTGATCCAGCAATTAAGAGCCCATGGATAACCATGGATACAAAGGGTGCTAATACCTTCCCTTTGTATAATGTACCTCCCGAACCCAAAATCTATTGAGGTCTTTCCGGTTCTTTTCCACCTTTCCTTATTGGATAAAAGAAAAGTCGGTGGCGACTCTTGCTATCCGCGACATTGCGATAAAAAGCAAAATACCCCAAGTCAGTTCACCGTATGACAGAGGCAGAGGTGATTCTGTGTAGTTGAGTTCCCTTCGGGGTTTGGAGGCTGCTCTGAACTCCGTTAGGTCTTCTCTCACTATCTTTTTCCTCAGGGTTTTGTTCCAAGGAAACCTCAGAGTATTTTGCTTCTCTTCCTTCTTCTCCTCTTCTGTGTGGCTTTTGTTTCAATGAAACTCTAGTATTTATAGGCTAATATTGGTAGCTTAGTGGGCTTTTGAGAAAGGTCTAAGTCCAAAAAATTTTATTATATTTTATTTATTTAATTAATTAATTAAAATTTATTATTATTATTATTATTATTTATTTTTTTTTGTAAAAAATTATTATTATTATTATTATTTTTTTTCGTTTTTTTTTTTTTTGGATCTAATTCTGATTGACATGATGAAATGCAATATAAAATGCTAAATGAATGCATGAATGAGGAGGGCAAATTTTGGGATGTTACATTATTATCGGAATCCTGACACAAGATTTGTAGAGATTTGGAAATCTTAGACTCTTCATGCCTTAAATAGAAAGAAGATTTGGTTTTAGTTTTGTTTTCTATATATATATTTTGATTTCACTAACACTATTTTATAGAAAATCTTAGCTTTTACCAAACTACAATGGCATGTCTCTATAACCCTTATATCTTTCTATGCATTTGTACTAGAGTTATGCATTGGTTTGTTTATTTCCTCCATATCTCATCCATTCATGCCCACCTTATGTCTTTGATTGTTTTTATTTGCATTTAAGTCTTTTAAATGTGTGTTGCTAATTATGTGCATTTGAACTTTTGATTACTTGTTCATTTATTATTTATAATTGTTAATGCCTACCTTGATTTACAAGTTTGATCACTTAATTGTAAGTTGAATGTTTGTGTTGCATGTCTATTTGCATTGTGTTACTTGTGACATGTCTATCTTCGTTGTATATGAGATCATGGTTGTTGTATATTATTCTTAGCTGTTTAGCTCATATGTTCTTCAGAGTTATCTCTTTGTGGTTGTTTTCTTGCTTTTAGACGCATTTTGAATTATTTCTTTTTGATGTTGTCAAAGGGGGAGAAGTTGTAATGAGTTTAGAATTATTTTATATGTTTTTATGTTGTGAGTGGTTTGTGTGCAATGTTTCAGGGGGAGCATACATGTTATATACTCAAGGGTCGACTCAATTCCAAGTGAAAGTTTTCCAAGCATAAAAAAGGGGGAGACTTTAGTTGCATGTCCCTACTTCACTTAGGGGGAGCTTTTATATCTGATTATTTTGTAGCTTGTCTTATCGCTTTCATCTTTGTATTTATTTCGATTCATTGAGTTCCGTTCATGATTTCACTTCTTTGAATCGAGTTCGAAATGATTCATTTTTAGCATGCATAAAACTTTGGTTAGATTTGATCTTGATCAAAATTTTCTTTTTAGTTTCGTGAGGCCACCAACAGAGTCGCCAACTGTAGCATCTGAAAAATATGAACCTCGCGAGCAATCGTGGACTCACGGAATTGATTGAAGAAATTCACCACCAAACTTTATTTAATCTAAATAAGGAAAGGTAAAATATAAATACAACCATTTAAAATAAAATAAGATGTCCGTCACAATCAAACTCGGGTTCGGGAGTCGATTACGCAAGGAAAAGGTATTAGCACATCTCACGTCTGTTGTACTCAATGCGAACCTTTTAGTTATACTTGTGATTAAATATTAGCTTTTGTTAATTAGTTTCTTCGAGTGATAAGAGAGTGTAAAGGGAAAATAAAAAGGGTCACAAAAAGGTTTTTATTAGGGTGCTTGATGATATTGTGGGCCTCACTCCTACGTATCCTCAAGTACAATAAGGAATTCAAAGCTACATAGTCTTGTATGCTCACGGGGGAGGCTTAAGCGCTTGTTTGTATTTGCGGTAGAACAGACTAAATAATGTTCTTTTTGAAAAGGTTTTCGATTGTACGGAGGCGAGAAAATAGGTTTGATTTGTTAAGTGTTTTTTAGGCTTGAAAGACAAGTATTTATGACTTGCAAGTTATTATCCTTTGGGTCTAATACTCGGCGTCATACCCCTAAATTTTCCCTACCTCTTCATTCAATTCACTTGGCTTATGGTTTTGTTCATTTACATTCATTTGTCTATTTGATCAGGCATTTAGGCCATTCATCAACATTTGCATATTATAAAAAAAATAGGCTAAAGGTTCGACAATAATGGATTTAACCAGTTTAAGTGGATTTCTGAGACAAACATTATTTGGTGATAATTTAGGTTTATTTCCCATATTACTTGTGGTACGGCTTATCTCTTTATCCAAGATTCATGGTTGTTAGGAGAATTGGAATGATTGTTGCTTGAATTCAAAGAAAAATGACAAAGTTGGAATAAAAAGAAGATCTCATTCATTCATTGGAAATTCATGATACAATGCATATTGCTTGAGATACAAATTAAAATAATTAATTAAAATGAATGAGGGTAAAAAACTACACCTTTTGGGTATAATTGACTTTTTGGTCAAACCGTTGACTTTTTGGTCAATTGTTTACTTTTGGTCAACTATTAACCATTGATTCAATTTTGACTCCTGATTTTTCCTAGACCTATTATACAAATATTTGATCAAAGGATTCATCATCATTCATAAAAAATGAATTATGTCATGATTATGTTAAATGCTAATTTCTAACAAATTCTATCTCCCATCAAGCTTCATTTTCATGGTTTTTTCTTCATTCTTAGATGTCCCCTCAAGCTCATTCTTCCACTACAATGCTAAATTTTCTACAAGGAATAAGTTACACCAAGTTAGACACTCATATCATGAAGTTAGATCATCAAGAAGTCATGAAAAAGTTAAGAAAAACTCAAGAAACAAAAGGAAAATTTTGTGCTATGTAGTAAATTCAATACTTATTTTTTCAACACTTTCCAATCTTGATTCGTGCCACAAAAATCAGAATTTGATCCCTAAATTTACACCATTCAAAAGTGCTTCTTTTCAACATAAAATCACTTCTCAAAAGCACTTAAAGTCATGAGATAATTCACCAAAAATTCAAGACGAAAGTGGTAAAAAATCAAAGGCAAAAGCATTCAAAATTTCTAAGTTTCATGCATAATTACTAATGACTTTTTGCCTTACATTCCAACTCGGTACTTTTGTAAAAACCAAGAATCATTTGTCTCTAACTACCTATGTATCCAATTACACAATTAACTCTTAACTACCATAACTACCAAACTAACACAAATCCCAACTACCATTTTCCATTCAATCCTAACCATTCTTAACAATCAATCCAAGGGATGAAATTAGTGATTCGTAACTAAGGCTTAAACTCCCAACCATTGATAAACCCATTACTTAGATTATAATTCAAGGATGCTCGTTCATTTACAAAACCTATATAAACATGTCATTTCTCATAATTTTGGACTTAACTAACCTAACTAACAAAAAACTAACATGATTAACATTAACCCCTTTAACCATTCCCACCTTTTTCCCTCAAGTTCTCTCATAATTCGCTATCTTCTTCACTCCCTCACCATCACCAAAGTTGATATTCATCACAATCTAGAACTTCACGTTGAAGTTCTAAGTTTGGTGGAACTTATCCACAATCTAATTTCAACAAATCATCAATCAAACTTCAACAATTCACATCAACAATCATCATCCAAAATTCATCAAAATTCGAGCATATCCATAAATATTCTACATTCAAGATTCATCTTCTATAAAGGAGCTTCCTTTGAATTTTTTCGGGGTTCTGTTCGGTAAATTCGTCGGCGATTCGCAACATTAATCGGGGTAAACTTCCGCTCCGTCGATACTCCTTTATCTCTTTTATTCCATGCATTGGCATGAATTGTTGAATGATTTAAACCACTGTTATGAAATAGCTTATTATAATAATCACTTATTTAAGCCAAAAAACCAACTTTGGCATAGAACACATAAACTTGAAAATAGTGATTCTTTAATTCTTAACTGTTAATAACTTGTGAATACATCACTAGAAGCGATTTTTAGTCACGATTTCGAAAATGCAATCACTTTTTCACGAATCATTGTAACGACTGTGAGTCAATTGATTCTTTACACACTATATTCTTCACTTTTTCGCCTGATTCTTTAAATTTCGTGGATTGTTTGTAAAATTCGATCGCATATTTGGTTTCCTTGCGAAAAACCAAGTCCAGTGATATGTAATTTGCATATTGTTTATTTGATTCGGGTTTTTTAGTAGATTAAATTCAAGAAACTACGGAAAAATAAAAAACATGATGAATAAACCCAGAAGTTGCAGATTTTGGCACGTATCCCTTTGCTTTCCCTCTTTGTTTTTTTTTTCTGATCCGTGCCACGTGGCGCATGACCATGGGTTATGTGTAGCAAATAAGACAAAACACATAAGACAAACTAGTGGATCACATACATGCATGTGGAACGCGCGTTCACATTTGTCAAAATCAGATCCAATGCAAATCTCATCTAACGACCATGCTGCTTGACTGTTGACCACTGAGTTTTTTGTTGTCCAAGCTATTAGGCTCGATTTTGGCGCCTCACTGGGCCTTTTTTTTTCCTTTTTGCTTCTCAACGCCCCTTAAATAGGCAATACCCTCAATCTGTACTAAAAAAAATAACAACAATGGACCTCAATGCATAGGCCTGCGTCTTATACAATACCCACACCCTCTTTCCAGCTTCATACACCCCTGATAGTTTTAATAATCTTTATAATTATTGCTTTATTTTCTTTTAACTGTTTTTTTAGCATATTTAAATAGACACTTTAATTGTACTTAATTCATTAGGTTAGGTTTCTCAATTAGACTTAATTATTAGAATTTTCTTTTTAACTTCAATTAATGGTAGATTAGGAATTTAGGTTTTAATATGTTAAATTAAATTTCTAGTCCCTTTAATTTTTCTTCATAGTATCATATGCTTGATCTATGAATGTTATAATGATCATAGTCATTTTGATTGATTAGTTGATCAAATTGGTTTTGATCAATTAATTAGATTTGTGATTTAAGACTTTTGTATGACTTTCATGGACATATTTACATGCTCCCTTAGGATGTATATTCATTCAGGTGACCATAATTCCCTTGGTCACTTGATTGATTAGATATTTATACATGCATCACACTTGATCCGCTAAGTTAAATTCTAGTCCATTCACTTTCAAAATCCTGGAGATAGGAGGACATCAAGACATGATCGTATTAAGCTTCATTCCATTCTTTCAAATATATCTTGTCTCATCCCTTTTAGAAAAACTCATTTCTTAAACTTCAAAACACATGTTAATCATGATGCAAATTATGTCCTACGAGTCTTAAGAAACGAAGAAGAATGATAAGGATCACTCATACCCTTGTTATAAATACCTTTGAATATGGGACGTAGGCTCCAGTTATTAAAAATAGTCACCTTCATTCATAGACTTTAGTGCAATTCAAATCAAAACAACTTTAAACTTTCATCCTCAAACCAATAATTCCACAACAATTCAACAACTTCATTCTCTATGGACCAAAAACAATACTCTTTGGATACCCATACACTCTTGAGGTTAATCACCTTCTCTTGGTTAAACACCCATCTCTGAACCATACATAACTCTTGAGGTTAATCACATTCTCTTGGTTAAACACCTCCTTGGTTTAATCACCTTCTCATGGTTAAAACCCTTTCATTCATGTTTGCCTTGTGAGACTAAAGCATAGGCAAACCCCTCATTTTCATGCATGTTTTCCTTATCAGACCCAAGCTCAGGAAAACCCCCTTTTTCTACATGTTTGTCTTGTCATACCCAATGCTTAGACAAACCCTTTTCATGCATGTTTTCCTTGTCAGACCTAGTGCTTAAGAAAACCCTCATGTCTTGCATGCTTGCGTTGTTAGACCTAGTGCTTAGGAAATCCACCTCTTGCATATTTGCCTTGTTAGACCCAATGCTTAAGAAAACATCCTTTGTAGGTCTTGATCTCTAGATCTAGATACAACCCTACAAATTTGCATTGGTTAATCACCATTTATTGGTTAAATACCACACTCATGGTTCAGACACCTCACTATGGGTTCAAACAACACAATATTGGTCCAAATAACACCTTCACAACACCTTCACCACATTCAGAAACCTTTCCAATTCCTTAATCAAACAAAAATTTCTTTTCATAAAAGAACTGTTATAATCCATTCCTTAGCAGTCATACTAAAAGCTTAATGCATCCGGACTAGGATTGAACCAGCTAACGTCAAAGTAGTTCCAGGGTACGATTATAACACTGTTCCTTAAAAACAATCAACAAATGCGTAGTTTTCTACCATGAACTATGGAGCTCTGATTTTCTCATTACACTATGATAATACGTAGGAACGAGGGTTTGAATCCTTGTCGAGCACATTATTTAATAAATTATATTTCTCAATTAAAATCAATTGCATGTAACCTTAAAATAATAACACTCATTAATGCAAAGAACAATCAAAATGGTTCCCGTTGAGTACAATGGAAATGAGAGATACTAATACCTTCCCCTTGCATAACCGACTTCCTTATGGTTTTATCATTAATTTCCATTTATTTTAGAATAAATAAAATTCAGTGGCGACTCTATTGTATTTAGAGCGTGCAATGCGCTCAGGAATTTTTTGCGGCGCGACAGTTGTCGAATCTGCTGGGGAGTCCCTAAGCAAGTCAAACCTAGTTTTGTTTGTCTTCTTTGCATGTTTCGGTGTTTATCTATATTTCTTTACTTGCTTTATTTTAATTGCACTTTTATTTCCTTTATATATTCATTATATTATGGATATCTGCTGTATTCATTGTTATGGGTTGGGGTTCATGATTTTACATGAGAGATAAGCTCTATACCCGAGCTTAAGTATACACACAGGATATTAATTGGTAGAGTCGTGTTGACCTCCTTGATGTTATGTCTCGATTATGGTCAACACGAGACGCCATGCCTAGAGTAGATTCTTTTGTGAGCATCATTGTCTTACGAGTCATTCGCTTCAGACAGTGGTATCTCAAAATGGGTCCATGACTCTAGGGACCTTTTTAGGAGCCTTCTTCTTTGAAGAATAGAACCTACCTGTGAGAGGATATGTTTTTTTTCCAGGAAATCTATAACTCTACATACCTTGAAATTCATGAACACGTCGAACCTTTGAACCTGCATTAAGATTCACATACAAATTATCTAAATATGTCGAACCTTTAAGCCTATATTATCTCATACCATTAGTGCATCATCATATATATACCAAAATTTGGAACCTAAAGTATTACATCATCAGACCTTTGAACCATTTAAGTAAAAAATACTGCATATCTATTTGCATTTCATCCTCATGAAAAAGCCATATGCATCATTTCCAGCGAATCCCAAATTGCGAGTCATTGTTGAACATTCAAAAATGATAAAACCATACAGAAGAGATACATACCAGTTCATAAATACATAAATTCTTTTATCCTTCTCCTATACTAGTTTCGTCTTCTGTCTTTACTTTCATACTCTACAATTAACGAAAATTTCCCGGATTCCCTAAAAACTAAAAATATATTCATACATTCATGCATTTGCATTTCGTGCATATAAACCAGAAAAGTCTTACCCTTTCCCTTCCTCTTCCAGAAGATGACGATTCCCCGACGATGATATTTTACTAAAAGCCAGTTTCCAAATAATCATGGAAAAGGTTGATCATGAGAACACAATGTGTAAGGAAAACTTAGATCATGCTCAAGGCAAGGTCGGCATGATCTTAGAACTATTCATAGGAAATATGACAAGGGACTTCTCAGGTCAAGTTGTGATTGGTGAACAAATTAAGAACCAACTAAAGGCGGGTAAAATACATAATGCAACTGCAAGTGGTCTTCCAGTTTATCCCTAAGAGCAATATCTTCTATCGAATCAGATACCCACTAAAGGCAACCAAAAACAGGAGCAGAAGCAAAATAACCAAGGGTGCAAGGATCAAGAGAGGAGACATCCCCGCTTTAGTCCAATTCCAATATCTTATATGCATATACTTCCTATTCTGATTCGTGCTGGGGAAATTGTGTCCAAGGAGATCAAACCAGTCAGGTTTCTCTACCATCCTAAGCATAATCCTAATACCACGTGCAAATGCCATGCAGGATACATGGGGCACTCTACAGAAGTTTGCTCCAGTTTCAAGACCAAAGTTTAAGAGCTCTTTGATCAGGAGTTGATATGCTTTATAGAGAAGCCTTGCCATTTCATCCGCAAGATTGATCATCCTTAGGCCATCTTTAGCTTTTTCATTTGCACTTTCTTTTTTTTGCAAAGTACTATTTGCTTTTAACATTGTTACTCACAATGGTGATATTAATGAAATGAGAATGAATTTTTTGAGTAAATCCATTTGTATTCACTCCATGCTTAATTCACTATTTTCATTTTATAAAAAAATGGAAAAACGATATCAATACTTCTCCACTTCACTTAAGCACGGATCAAATGGAGAATGATGAAGAACAAATACCCAAAATTGTTGACAATATGCTTTCGAGTAAAACTTTACAGATGATGTAAGAAATTGTTTTACCTCCTAAATACTGGATATAAGGAGGATAATCTCTCGTCAACCCCCTTGATCCTAGAAGTTGGGGTTTCTTTCTGTACGAAAAACCATTTAATCTTAATCAGGGGCAGGGTAGTCGTTAGTTAATTTGACCATGCATTCAAATTCTAAAAAAGAACATCCCATCAAGGGATCAATCACATCTTGTGCATCATTCGATGTCGAAGAGGTTGAAAATCCAAAAGTTCATAATTGTTGTCTTCCAATAACCAATATCACGGTAGTCACGATCTTTCTAAAGAAAAAAAAGCAAAGAGAAAAAGAAGAAGAAGAAAAGCCTTCTAAGTTAAAAATAGAAAAATAATGATGAAATGACTTAGGAAAAAATTAGGGCATGCAGGTGGACTGCAAACTCGAAAAATTAGTCTAGAAAAAAATTAGGGATAACAAAAGAATAAAAAAAAATATTCAGCAAAAAAAAGAGAAAAGTAAGAGCAAAACGCTATGACTACCAATAAAAAGGGTGAATTCCACTCAAGAGAACAAAAGAAAAACCTAATTGATTCCAAAAATCATCAAAATTTCTTTCGGAAGCTGAATGCACATGCTAAGTTAGCTGAATGTAGGACTGGAGAACATCAAGTAGAATTGGGTGGGTTTAAATCAAATTTTGAGCCATATATATTTTATTTCTCAAACCGTGAACTAGACCACGTTACAACCTTCAAAGGACCTATTTGAAGGAAAGGTATTCTAAAGGCATACTATAACGAGGTTCGTAAACCTAACTCCTAGAGATTTTCTAAAAACATTTGTGTTGATATCAAATCCCCACATTGTCTTTCACACTTTAGATAATGATTTTGATCTCAAAACTTGCATGAGCGTCACATTAAAATTACCATTTTTGAGTAAACAATTTTAATCCACAAATTAACACCTAGAATCAACGAGGTTGCAATGATGAGCCATAACATACGGTCCTACCAGGGGCATTCCTCCAAGATAAGTTAGCCAGGGGAATTCCTGCAAAGATCAGCCAGCTAGGGAAAAACTTATTTCAAGGCTCGTACTAGGGAAAGCCACCTCAAGAACACAAGAAGTCAACTGCTCCATGAGACGATTAATCAAAGGCATACAATTTCAAGACATCGGGGTAAACCATATTGAGATCGTCCTATGACAAGACTGCTTCA
The DNA here is from genome assembly GCF_024323335.1 of Lathyrus oleraceus. Taxonomy (NCBI): domain Eukaryota; kingdom Viridiplantae; phylum Streptophyta; class Magnoliopsida; order Fabales; family Fabaceae; genus Lathyrus; species Lathyrus oleraceus. The sequence continues at coordinate 175,091,046 of NC_066582.1, forward strand.
TAACTTGTGATTGGGAAAATCCATGCAAATACTCAACAGACTGGGGAAGAGATAGGCTACGAAGGTGCAACATCTCTCCATGTTTCAAGTTGTTTAGGCAAGTGCAAAAGTGCATCAACAACCGTTGAGCCTGAAGTAGGCATCAAGGAATCATGTCACTATAACCCTTTTCCTAGCCTGAAATCTTCCATCTCCTACCACATGAGCATTTGGTGAACCATGCATAAATCATGTCGATTCACTCTAACAGTAAAGCATACATATCACCATCGCATAGATCATTGTCATGCTTTAATCAAGTCGCTTCACTCAGATACCATCACATTCGTCCAACATAATCATAAAACCCTATAACCCAATCAATATTTTCCATAAACCTATCACCATAGACATCTACCTTATGACTAGTATACTTCTGAAATATTAATCCTCAATTAAAACAGTGGTATTTCTCCAAAAAGAATATTATCCCCATGAAACTTCTAATTGATATACCTAGGGAGTTTTCTTTTGAAGTTTTCCCTAGGCAGGTTTCTCTCCAGTAAACCCTTTTGAAACATATTCGTTCAGGTTACTTCCCAACTGCTGTGTTGACAATTATTATTTTTGGTGTCTCACCACTATAACATTTTCATTCATTTTCAACTTCGTGTTGTTGGTCTTTTTCAACCTTTGTGTTGATGATCTTTATTTGACCTCTCTGTGATGATCTTTTTCCAACCTCTGTGTTGATGATGTTTTTCCAACCTCCATGGTTGATGATCTTTTCTAAACATCCGTATTGATGATATTTTTCCAAACTCTGTGTTGCAGCTCTTTTTCCAACCTTCGCATTGATGATATTTTTCCAACCTCTATGTTGACGATCTTTTTCCAACCTCCATGGTTGATGATCTTTTTCCAACGTCCGTGTTGATGATATTTTTCCAACCTCCATGGTTGATGATCTTTTTCCAACCTTTGTTGTTGATGATGTTTTTCCAAACTCTGTGTTGTTGATCTTTTTCCAACCTTTGTGTTGTTGATCTTTTTCCAAGCTCTGTATTGACGATCTTTTTTCACCTTCGCGTTGTTGATATTTTTCCAACCTTTGTGTTGATGATCTTTTTCCAACCTTCATGTTGATGATCTATTTCCAACCTTCGTGGTTGACAATCTTTTTTCCAACCTCTGTGTTGATGATCTTTTTCCAACCTCTGTTTTGTTGATGATTTGTTTCCAACAATTGTGTCATTTCCAACCAATGAGTCGATGATGATCTTATTTTTGTTAGACATCCCTATTATAAAGGATCAAATTGAAACCTCCAGCAGTAGTGGTGTCTTGAAACTCTCTTAATCAACTTGCGAGTTCATCGATTCAGTTATCGAATGTCGAAGAATAAAAGATCACCATCGTACTAAAAAAACCAGAACCAGAGTCCATCTCTGTCAACACCAGTCACTCCTTTCACCTAGAAATTCACATTATTGCATAACATGCTTAATCTCATGCATCATATAATGCATAGAAAATCATCACCATGCATTAATCATGTCACGTTGCTCATCCACATTATTTATCTGGCATAATATGAAGCCTTGTAAAAAAATAAGAAAAGCCAAAGCCCCGTGTTTATTGGCACCTCCAAGATAAATCAAAGTCCAACCTTGGTTGACACCTTGTAAATCCCAATCATCATTGGCATAATGAAAAACCCGTTTCTCTGGTAACTTAGAATCCTGATTTCGATTAACAAAGCCAATGGTGATTGCTACTTTAAATTCTCAATCTTCATCGATTTTGACAAAAAGCATATGACACGACATAACTCATACATACCATAAAGCCCAAATATGTTGGCATTCTGCATATAATAATCATCATTACATAGTATTGCATCCCTAAAAAAATGTGTAGCATATCCATCAAAATGGAGCATTACGCAATACAAATTTAAACATGCATACAAAGCATATGCCAAACTTGGTACCTTGCATGAAAGATCCAAATCAATCCCCGATTAAGACAATAATGTACCTTCGAAGAGAATATTACCCACACAAATTCCCAGCTGATATTCCCAATGAATTCCCCATGAAGCCTTACCTTGAATCAAAGTCCAACTTCGGTTGGCACCTTGTAAAAGCCCAACTTTGGTTGACATCTTGCCAAAGTCCAACTTCGGTTGGCACCTTGTCAAAGTCCAACTTTTGTTGGCATCATGTCAAAGTCCAAATTCGGTTGACACCATGTCAAAGTCCAACTTCGGTTGATACTAGACCAAAGTCCAAATGCGATTGGCATCATTTCAAAGCCCAGTTCCCGTCTGGCAATTCATTTCAAAGCCTAATTCCCGTATGGAAAATCATTTCAAAGTCCAGTTCCCGTATGGAAAATCACTTCAAAGCCCATTTCCCATATGGAAAAAACCATTTCAAAACCCAGTTCTCGTCTGGTAAATCATTTCAAAGTCCAATTCCCATCTAGAAAATCCTTTCAAAGCCCAGTTCCCGTATGAAAAATCATTTAAAAACCCAGTTCCCGTCTGGAAAATCATTTCAAAGCCCAGTTCTTGTATGGAAAGTCATTTCAAAGCCCAGTTCCTGTCTGGAAAATTATTTCGAGGTCCGATTTTCGTCTAGAAATCCGAAAAAAAATCCAGTTCCTGTCTGACAGTTAATCCAAGACCAACTCCCATCTAGAAAATTAATCTCTCCCTAGTAGTGAATGTTTGAGTCAAGTTAGTATGCCTAAATGGTATGGTATTAAATGATAATGTGATATTGAATTTATTGTTATGATAATTAGTGAATTACATTCTGCTCTTGTGTTAATTGCTTGGCAATGCTATGAGTGAATGCGTGGCTTGGTTATGATGAATGGGTTATTTTGCATTGTTATGTTAAGTTGAAGTCAATTGATTTTCTATTAATCATTGAATGTATGCAAGCTTATATCAATATGGATGTATGATGATGATAATGTTTATTTGTGAATAACGTTAAGCAATGACATGGTGCAATGTTTTGTGTATTTTGCAGGATGGCCACACATGACGATTGGACAAGGCAAACCAAGATGACTTGTATTGGAAGAAAATGGCGAAGATAACATCAAAGACGAACAATGTGGAAGATTTTAAGACTCACACAAATGAATGGCTTGTGGGCGAAGCAATGCAAGAAATATGGTTTAGGATAGGTAGAATTAGTCAGTTAACTTAGTCAATTGTTTGACAAAAAAGTCAATAGTGGAGCAAAAGTCAACTTAGGTCAACATTTGTAATTTTTTGTATGAAATGATTTTAAATGTAAAGACTTGTGATGGATTTTTAAATGCAAAATGACTTTGAATTAAACATGACTTAAAAAGTGACGTAAATCCTAAGTACCATATTCGTCCCTCCAAAACAAGGATTTTGAATTTGAATGATACACTTTCACAAATGAACCTTCTATTAGAATGAAATACATATGAATTATGCCATTTGAATTAATGAAATGAACCTTATAATTCCATTAAAATAGACTTGGACAAATGAACCTCAATCAAGCAAAATAGATCATGAACATGTAAAACCTTGAATGAACTTTAACCTAGCAGATGAATCCCTCATAATGGAACAAATGATGCAGATGAATCCTCAAACCTAAATGTACACACAATGGTTAACACTGCTAGAATCAGGAATTATGGCTTTAGGATTTTGGTTGATCATAATGATACTTTCAATCCAACATCCAAATCGCCAATGCCATTATCAAAAAACATGGTCCAAGAATTAGGGTTTCATGCTATGATCCATGATCAAGACAATCGAGATGAAGGATTCACAGATACAAGCATACCATGGAAGAACCATGGCTTAAAACCCAGCCTCCATTCCATGCTTTGTGTGATCAAGACCTTTGAATCCATGATTTTTTTTCTTAATGCAAATGAATGTACTATGATGCTATTGGACATGCAGATGAAATCACAAACCAAAAGTTAGGTGAAAATGAAAAGGGGAGGGAAAATTTTGGGGTATGAAAACCATGAACCCCAAGAAGTCTCATGCACCAACACAAAAACACATTTTAATGGATTCATTTTCAATCCATATTTCCTCATCCTTTGAAAGGGCTATCGAAGATGGTCCAAATGCCCATTTTCTGATGAGGATTTTATGACTATGTCATCGATATAGGCTTGCATAAAAGTCTCTATGAAGTCATGAAACATAGAATTCATCGCTCTTTGGTAAGTTGCCCCATCATTTTTTTATACCAAAGGGCATCACTATCCATTCATAAGTGCCTAACGCACATGGGCATCGAAATGTCGTCTTAGGTACATCCTCCTCAGATATAAAGATTTGATTATAACCAGAGTAATCATCTAACATACTTAAATACTTATGACATGCGGCTGAATCAACTAGCATTTCTGCCATAGGCATAAGGTATTCGTCTTTAGGTATAGCATTATTTAGATCCATAGAGTCTATGCAAACTCTAAGAGTACCATTTTTCTTTATAATTGGAACAATATTAGATAACCATTAGATGTACCTAGCCATTCTTATTAGCAGCCTTTCAATCTCTTATTTGATCCTCGACATTATCTCTAGTGCGATCCTCATTGGCAGTTGTTTCACCAGCTTCTTGCTAGGTCGAATTAGCAGCTTTAATTCCACTATGTCTCGACTTAGTCTTGGCATCTCGTTGTAGTCCCAAGAAAAACAATATTTATATTCTTTAAGCAACTCAACTATTTTCTTTTTCATGCCTGGTTTTATCCTGGCGTTGATGTATGTTGGTTACTTTGTTGCTCCTTCACCCAAGTCTACCTATTCTAGGGAGTCTTGAGCCTGAAATTTCTTGTTTGTTTCAAGTGGGTCTCTTTCAAACCCCAAAGGCTCGTTGTCATAAATGAAATCGAGCCTCCGGATTTATGAAGTTGTTGTCTGGCCCATAGGGCCACCTCTAAGTTCCTCGGAGCTTCCGACTTTGGCTTCGAAAGCCAAATTGAGATCATCCTCAGCCTCTAAGGCCAAGTTTATTATTTTTCGACCATTTAAGCTGAAATCCGAGCCAATGATATTGACTCAACAGTCATTCTCATCGACCATTTTCCATCCTGTATGGGTGGACTCCCTTCTTCGACATGCACATCATCTAGCTACTCCTTGTTCCATATAAACCCATAGGTTGAGTGTAGGTTCACGGAGTAGGTGGAGTTTCCCTCAGAAGTATATACCTCCTCTGCAGCATAACACGGGGGTATCTTTTCCAAGTTCCTATCAAATACTTTTCTTCCGACCTTGCCCATTTAAACTTTATAGTAATTTAGTCGGCTTCTATGTTTTCGACGATACCATCTTCCCTCCAGATGCCTACTCTTTGGTGCACCGTTGACGGCACCGCTTCAATTCCTTATATCCACTCTCTTCCAATAAGTAAGTTGTAATTAGCATTATACTTGATGACCATGAATAATCTTGGTCTAGAAGTTGAGCCAACTGATAGGTCTACCTGGATTACACCTAGTATGTTGCTGGTCTTGCCCTCATAATTGGACAACACCGTATTATGGGGCCTAAGATCTTCGTCGGTCCTTCCCATTTTCTTGAATATGGAATGCGGCATTAAATGAGTTGTTGCACTTCCATCTACAAACATTTTATTGATGGGCATGTCGTCTACCTTCGCCCTAATAAATAGTGGATTCAGGTGATACATCACCCCAAATCAAATCTTTCAAATATGACCTCTTGTTCTACGACCACACCATTATTCATGACATAGTAACATAGAGGCTTCTAGTTATCAGCCTGGTCCTGTACGAAGTCCTCTTCAACCTCGGACACTTCAAACACCCTGTCATATTCAGCTGGAAGCATTGAGATAATTTCGTAACTAATCTATAAATCATCCTCAAACTCTCCGTCGAAGTTGTCTTCGACCATTTCATCATTTGATCGGGTGTGTATTCTGACTCTGCATCCTCCGAATGAGTAGCATGATGGGGATCCTCCTCCTCAAGCTGAGGAGTGTATTCAGGAGTCTCGTCCTCAGACTGTGGAGAGTATTTGGGCGTCTTTGCCCTCACCCTTAGTTCCCCTTTACCCATGCAGGCTTCCTTCCAATATGACCTTTGAGTGGCTATCAGTTTGTCTTCCTCGTTGAACCTCTTCGAGTAAGGCTTCACTAGATCCTTCGACGTATCCATGTTGCACTTTGCCTCTAGGGCATCGCACTTTGTTGCGAAGGCTTCCCTTTCAGCCTTTTTTTCCCATTGATGACGCCTCCTTTGGGTGCACGTCATAGGATTGTTACCCTTATTGGTCGGAAGGATATGGGATTTCCCCGTTGACACCTTCTACCCATTGTGACTTGGTAACCTGACCTTAGGGTCGACTTCCTTCTATTTAGGGTGATTTCCCCCTTTCTTATTTATAGGCTTCACCCGTTTCCCATTAGGTACCCTTGCTGGTGGTCGGAAAATCATCTGTCGAGGCTATTGAACTTGCCTCCTATATTCTTCATTTTTATAATGTTTACCCCTATTATTTGGGGAAAACCTGGCAGCTTGACTCTTACCTCGTTCTCTTATAGGGTCAAATCTTCTTCTGCCCTCTAGCTCATTTGCCGCTTCTACATCAAAAATGACACTGCAGCATGGACAAAGCATCTCCTTCAAATCGTTGAGCATGATCACTCAAGGAAATCAATCAACCCCTCTTCAGTCTAGGGGTATGCTGCTTGTACATCGGAATCGTCAATAATAGAGATTTGTTCGCCTTTGTTAACTTCCATGTTGGAGCCCTCGTCAGCTTCAACCATCAGAATTTCCATAGGCTCAGTGTAGTGAGCCTCATCTGTTTGCATGGGATTTGAATCCAGCTTCATTGAAGACTTTGGCTTTTCACCAAATTGCAACCTTCCATCTTTCAGAGCTTTTTGAACCAAATCCCTGAAAAGAACACATTAAGAAGTTTTGTGACCTAGAAAATTATGGTACTTACAAAAACCTCTTTTCTTTCTTTGTTCTAAAGGAGGTGTTTTAAGGCCATGAGACACTATAATCTGTCCATCTGCGACCAACAAGTCAAATATTTCGTCGCATTTAGTAATATGAAAGTATAAGTTCTAGTGGCGAACTTATCATTCTTGCTGGTCTCGATAGGGTTTTCCCCATTCGATGGTTTCATCAATTTACACATATAAGGGAGTCATGGCTTAAGTTTAACCACATTGACCTCGCCCTCTTCAGAATAATCATCACCTACATCGGAGATGTAATCATTGGCTTCTATATAAGTGATTTTTTTTCCTTTTTATGGTATTTATTTGTTCTAGGTTTTTCAGTTTTCAAGCATTCGACATGGAGAACCCTATATGCCAATTGTGCCATGTCCCTTAGATATTGGGTATCTAATTTCTTTCTAATTGAATAGTCCAGGCCACCTATGGCCATTTCGACCAACTCTTGCTCAGGAACATTGGTGAAACATCGTGCCTTGAGGAGTTTGAATATATTCCAATAGTCATCTATCTACTCCGGGACTTTTTGCCTAACACTAGTCAACCCCTTCAAACTAATTTTTGACTGTCCCATGTAAAATTCTTCGTGGAACAGTCTCTCCAATTGTCTCCGTGACTGGACAAAGTGTGGAGGAAGAGTTGTGAACCAAGTGAAAGAATTCTTAGTTAGGGAATTAGGGAAGTATTGCATCTTTAAATTCTCATTGTTAGAATTGTCGCTAGCCTTAGTTTGGAACCAGGCGACATGTTCAACTGTTGAATCATAGGCGTCTCCAACAAATATGGTAAACTTTGGGACTTTCCATCCCTTGGTGTAACACCTCAAAATTTGCCCTCCTCTTCTTGGGACTAGTTTAGAATTGCATTTCATGTTTTAGGACATTAGGCATTTGCATTTTGCATATCATGTGAAAACAAGAGATCATCCTCCAAAGTCTTTTCAGAAGATTGGAAGTTACATGATTCAAGCCTGAGGGTTTCTTTAAATTGATCATCAACCATCTGAGGGTTTGTGTCTCAATTAGGGTTTTCTTGGTTCTTCAAGGAGGTTGAGTATTATCTTGTGTGCAAGGGTATATCACCATCATCATGGTTATGTCATCCTCAAGGGCTTCATTGTTCATGCTCAGGTTCCTATGGATTAGGGTTTTGACCTCTGGTCAACCCTAATTAATGGCATTCTTCCAGCTAGGGTTTCTCAAGGAGATGAGGTATTCTTTTGAGATGAGACCATGTGGTTATTATTTTGAGCTTATATAAGCTATGGTTTCATTTTGAAGAAAACTTACCAAGTGGCAAAGGCCCAAGTTCATCAGGCATTTTCAGGTCATCTAAGGCCCATACAATCAACTGTGCAGTCAATTGAGGGCTATGAGGTGGAGAAATGAGTTTCAACATCTCCTTCATGTTAAAAAGAGGTTCATTTGTCATTTCAAACATCTACCTTGAAGATTTTGAAGTCAAGGCAAAAGTTTCCAAAAATGGAAAGTGACCTGTAATTTCAAGTTCCCAAAAATGGTAAGTTTCGGTTCACATTCAACTTGACTTTCCAACATCAAAGAAGCTTCAAATGGATTTTTGGTGAACATGAAAGTTGAAGATCTTTCTCTCCTCTTTTCAAAAAGTCCTATATCATGATCATATGACAATTGGTTGGGAAGTTATGAACAAATGATTGCAAAGTGTACATGGAAGGTCAAAGTGGCATAACTTTTGATTCAAAACTCCAAATTGGGCCACTCCTTTTGCAAAATGCTCCTTGTGACCAATGCTTTTCAAATCAACCATTGCATTGCATGAAAGAAGCTCACATGATCAAGTGTCCATTCAAGTGCATTTTGGAGGGAAAAGTGATAATTCAAAATTGGTTGATGCTACCAACAAAATACCACTTCCTTTGTGTTTATTACATGATTTTAAGTGAATTTGGATGCTTGCATGGTACTGTTCGCGTATGGGAAGGCCATGCTAAGCACACTTGTGTATTTTGCATCACACCTCTCATTTCCTTAATCTCATTTAACCAAGCCTAATTGTGATTAGCATGATGATTAACACAGAGTATATAAGCTAAATCCTAACAGAATTTGCCATAATCACAATTCTAGATCTAGAATTCCATTTTCACTCCAAAACTCTCTCCTTGAATTTCAAAAATTCTTCACACAACCACAAGATTTCTTCATAGATCCATCATCCCCATGGAATTTGGAGCATGAATCATTCATCATTCGTGGAAATTGAGCTAGTTTTGAGGCTATTCAAGTGCATGGACATGGTGATGGAACTTGAAGATTGAGCAAGATCCAAGTGCTTTCAACCATTAATTCTTACTCAAAGCTTCTAATCAATCATACTGGAGCATATCTGGAGAGTTTGAGAGCCTACACACACGGTTTCCATCACTGCCATTCCAAGTAGGTGGATTTTCGACTCTCTCTTTTTGCCAATTCATGTACATGATTAGGTAGATCTTGTTGTGGTGATGATGCTGATATAATTAGATTTAATTTTGGTTAAGAAATGAACATGTATGAGTGATTTAAAGTTTGGTTCATGAAACTTATTTCGTTCGATCTGTAAAATATATGGTGAATTAGGCTTAGATATTATGATATTCGTGCTCCTGGTTAAAAGAGCTTTCCAACGGTACCAATTTTGTAAGATTCTGCAAATTTTCGTGGCGGAACTCCGCCGGAGACGGCCGGAGAAGACGGTGGAAACCACCGTCCACCGCCTCTGCTACTGTGCGCTAGGGTTTCCTGGCTTTCGTCCAAAACGCTGCGTTTCACGCTGTGTTTGACCCTGCCGTGCGCGCGCTCGATTCCTGGTGTGTGTGGTTTTTGATTTTCGCTTGTTATTTTCACTTTCCTGGGACGTGCGAGTTCGATACTTGGTAGTAGCTTCTTTCTAATTTCTTTTTTGAGCACCTCTTGTTATCTTCTTGACCTGTGTTCGATTCTTCCATGTGATTGCTCTTTCTGATTTTATTTTGAGCGCCTTTACTAACCTTCATGGCGTGGGTTCAATACCTGTTGAATGCACATTCTGATTTTCCTTTGATTACCATTTTCCATTATTTCATGATATTTCATCTTATTTTCTTCAATTTCTAAAAAACACTAAAAATAGCAAACAAATCCAAATTAATCCAATTTTTTTTTCCATGTGTTTGTTTCAATGTCTATTATTTGTTGATGTTCATTTCCTGATTTTTACACTTGTGGATTTTTGGTTGTGATCGATTGTTTGAACATGATGCCCTATTTGATATGTTGTGCCAATTGTTTTGTGAAATGCTCATTGTTTGTCCAATTGCCTTGAAATTTGACATGCTTATTCATAACATGTGGCATGATGTTTTGGTTTTTGTTTGGAAATTTTAGCACATTCCATCTCTGTTTTAGACACATGAACTTTGGGTGTGACAATTTGTGTCACACATTTGGATGTTGCTCTTGTCCATTTTCATTTACATGCCATTTGATACCTACTGGACCTAATTTTTTGCATGATGCTTGTGTTTAACCTGTTGAGCTTGTATATAAAATTTCATGATCATTGGATTCATTTCTGTTTTAATGTGGATTTTCTATTCTTGATGTCCAATTGCGGTCAGCATTGATTTCCTTTGCCTTAGCTTGATTAATTGTTGACTATGCCTTATGATTTGGCTTTGATCCTTTTTAGGACATGTTCTTGCTTGATTAAATGTGCTTCATGTGGAATGTAAACTTCTGTTTTGACTATTTGCTTTGCCTTTGACCCTAGTCTTGGTACTAGTGGTTTGTACTCACCTTTTGAGTTTTGTATTTCAGGTTCAAGCATCTAGCTCTAGTGGTTGATGTGATCTCATTACTTGAGATGCAAATTAATTTGTCCACTAACCTTTGTTGTGTTGTAGGTCCCTTGGTGATGAACTCACTTGAGTTGTTTACACATAGGACTTGTATTGTGTACATATTGGAAGAGAACCACTGTGATTGTCTGTTTGGTTTGTCTGAATATAATATTGACTTGTTTGACTTTTGTACAGGTACATTAGTCGCTTTTAGCTCTTGCTTGAGCTTTGCTTTGGTTGTGGTTGGTATACCACCTAGGTAATCATTCTGTAACTCCATGTAGTCTGGAAGCCCTGTCGTTTCTTTTGGCAGGCATTTGGCTGAAGTCCTCCTTAAGAGGCAATGACTGTGATTGTTTATATTTGTGCTAAAGACCTCCTTGTCGAGGCATGTTACTTGTTAAGTCCTCCTAAGTGAAGAGGCAATTGACAGATAGAAGGGATTAGCAATCAATCCCCTGTTAGTCGTTGAGTCGTTCATTATGCTCGCACTACGTGCTGACGCTCTTGAACCTAACCCAAGATCTTGTATAGAGTCAGTCAAGTGGAATAGGGTCCCTCTTTCTGGAACCCCACGTCTTCTTTGATTTGAGCTCACCTAGGCCAGGGTTAAGAGCCATGAGGTCTAACCCTCATTACCTTTCATCTGCTCACCTTGACGGTCAATGTTAGTGGTTAAGAGCTTCAGGACACCCCTACAGTTTTGGCTTGTTTGTCGAGGTTGATATGACCCCTTGACTAAAGCCCAACCATTTTGTCTGAGCCTCTTGTTTGAATATTGAGTGTGATGATTGCTTTTGATGTTTATCTGCTTTCGACTTCTCATCTCCTTTTCTGTAGGAGTCGTACGTTTAACTTTCGAGGAAGTTGAACGTATGTAGAGTTAGGACTTGAGTTGACTCGCTTCCTGTGTGAGTCAAACTCTTGATTAGATACCTCAACCTAGGGTTATAATTTGCATGACGACTATTAGGCTCGAGTCAGTCTCCCTTTTAGTTCGTTATTCCCTTGGTCTCTAGTTAGGAGAGTTTCTCCCCTGTTAAGGGGAACTACGTCGCCCTGATCCTCATACCAGATGAGGTACGTAGGCAGGAGATCGTGCGAGATCTCTCCGGGCACCCTTTTTTTTGTGTGTGTTTGCTTGACAACTACTAGGCTCGAGTTCCAGACTCCCTTTTAGTTTGTCAGTTGGAGAACCTTTGGTGTTCGCTGGTTAGCGATTGTTTATTTGTTTGGAGTCAGATGTAAGCCCATTGATTGGCATTTCGTTTCCTTGTTTGCCTTTGTTTGGAGTCGGATGTAAGACCAGCTATTGGCAGTCTGTTTCCGTTTGTGGGTTTTTCTTTTGACGTCTCAGCGTCTCTGTTTTGTGTTTTGTTTCGGCGTGCGTTAGCCGAACTACGACAGCTCTGATTCTCATTCCAGATGAGATACGTAGGCATGGGATGCGATATCCTAGCGAGAATGTTCCCCATTTCCCCGAACTACGTTGATTCTGATGTTTGTTTCTGACAAACTACGTAGGCCCAGGATGCGACATCTTGCCGAGTCCACTTCCTCCGTTTCTTTCATCTGTTGCTTATTCCAGTGTGTGTGCATTCTTTGAGCAGTTTCTTAGCAACCTTATTCTATTATTTTGAGCGTGGATCCCGTCGAGTACAACGGACGTGAGGGGTGCTAATACCTTCCCCTTGCGTAACCGAGTCCCGTGCCTTGCAGTCTCTGGTCGTAAGACCATTCCTTTCCCTTTTTCAGGTTTACTTTGAGCGTTTCCTTTCCCTCCTTTGGGATAAATAACGCACGGTGGCGGCTCTGTGTTTTTTTTCCGCCGGTTGTTTTTCGCGTTGCGACACTTGGGTAACTCCATTTCTCGAATATATTAAGACAAAAGGGATATAAAATTTGGTCTGTGGAGTCCCACATTCAGGCAGTTTCGGGCCAAAAGTTTCTCGACCACGTCTGCTATTGTCGTGCCCCAAAATTTTTCCTTCCCTTTTCATATCTTCATCCAACCTATGAATTGAGATATATCTGCACTCACTCATATGGATCATCCATTCATATTAACACATCCTCACAAACATCATAGATTCAAAGCTTGTGAATAAAAATTTGGTTTAATTGACCTTGTGGGATTGCATCTTGATCTTTCATTCATGCCTAAACCCTAATGTGTTTGGCTCTTGCCCTAGATGAATCTTTTTATCCATATAACCCTAATTATGGGTGCTCCTCTTGGGTGATTCATTTGTTGACTTTGCTTTAGGCTCAAAACCCTAGTGCTAGGGGGATGGATTTGAGATTACTTCTTGAGCCTTGATACTTGTTCATTTCACCCTTCACCTTGATCATAGAAGACCTTAATTTTGCTGTAATCCTTTATTTAAGGCATTATGGGACATTTAATCATCTTTTGACCATATAATCTTACAAATCCTAGGCCCTTGACTCTGGTTGTTTGTCTGATCATATGTGACTTGATCCTTGATCCCGAACCCTAATCTAGGAGGTGCCTCATGCCTAGTCATTTGTGGATTTGTTTGGTACCCTAGTTCTTGATCCAAGGCCCTTATTCTCTAATTAAGGCTCATTTTTCATCCTTGGTCCATGAAGGTTTCAACTTGCATCATTCACTAAATATCATTAGCATTGCATATTGAATTTCCTAGCTAAGTTGACTTTTGATCAACTGTTGACTTTTTGGTCAATCAAATGACCAAAGTCAACATATCATTATTGATCCTAAGTGTAATCCATGACCTGTCTTATTAACTCATGTCATCCATTAAACATTCTACATGGTATTTCTTCACCTTTATATCAATATGTTTAAGGTAACATGTTTAATCAAGTTATTGGATGGTTAGTGTTCATGGTGAATAAGTAGTTCTCTTAGCATACATGGATTGAATAACATTTTCATTTGGTAATCAATTGTAATCCATACAATATAATCATAATCCATTTCAAATTATTCTTCATGATAATTTTCAAGTAATAATGTTCAACCATTCATAGTTTCCAACCATTTATCAAAACTATTTAAATCCATTTTAAACCCATTTCAAATTAAGCAAGTTAACATTCCAAATCCATTTCAAGTAAATCTTTTCAAACCTTTTCAAAACCATTTCAAATTCAACTTTCATCTCGATTTAACCATTTTCAAACTTATACCAACATTTAAATGTTAATTTCCATTACTAACACTTAAGTCATTCATGGCCATTTAAACCAACAATTTCCAATCATAATTCATTCATTAAATCTTAATAGAATTTGTCCATAATAATGCATTTAAACTCTCATACATCATTCAAACTTTCCATATAATATTCAATATAATAATCCATACACCAATTCAATGCAACATTCCCATTAATCCAAAAATTTATTACATAATTAATTTTCATTCATAATTAACATGCTGTATTCAATACTATTCCAGAAATCCACATTCAAATCTTTACACATTTAAATACAAATCCATAAATCATTCAAAAATTCATTTAATTAAGTTTCCATAAAAATCTTAACATTCAATAACTTGCCACTATAAATTCAATACAAATATACACATCAAAATATTCAATCCAGTTCACAATTACAACTAATTCTAAGCAACATACAAGCGCCAACGCAGTCCATGAACTCAACGCATGAGAAAAACTCCATGCTCATTTCCTACACAAGAAAAATAAACCTAAACAATCATAATTCACATTTAATAATTCGATCCTGTAAGACCCTAATTTTGACCCTAAGATCTCTCATGCAATCTCATCATATGCATTAGCATTGGGATCATACCTTGGCATCCTCCTTACCCCTTTTTCATTGGGTTTGTTTTGGGAGAGATCACCAAGCACCATGTGATTGTATCTTACTTGTATATTATCATTTCACTAACTAAAATACCAAAAATATGTCTTTGTATTTGCCTAACTCTTTTGTAGGTAGGGCATGATCACCATTAATCTATCAAGTTCACATCTAGGGTTTGAGACCCTCATGGCTAAGAGCACAACCAAGGAATGATCCACAATTTCTCTAAGCATTATATATGAGTCCCAATGATCTCTACATATTATTTTGATTAAGCATTCTTTAAGAGACCACATTACTTTTATCGAATTATTTATTAATAATAAAAGGCTTTTTCTTTATTACGGTTGTTTAATAAAGTCCCTAGAATAGCTAGTCCGTTTAATGAATCAAGTGTGACTTGATCATGAGACCACATTAAACATAAGGACACTATTCTTAAAGTATCCGTAGTCGAGCTTTATTATGAAGTGGGATAACATTAAAGCATTGAGACTATTATGTTTGTAGACTGATGATCACATCTCATGGATCATGGATAAAGAGTTATCAAGTCTTAAACATAGGTATGAATATTAAGAGTAATATTTATACCGGATTGACCCGCTATGAGAATACTATATAGAAAGTTATGCAAAGTGTCATAAGTTATTCTCATGGTGATAATAGTGTATACCACTCTTCGACCTGAAACCACTATGGACCTAGATGTAGAGTCGAGTGCTTTGTTGCTGATCCAACATTGTTGGTAACTGGATGACCATAAAGACAGTTGATGGGTACTCCACAAAGCATGCTGAGGGACATGAGTGACCTAGATGGAATTTGCCCATCCTGCGTAACAGGATAAATGTCTATGGGCCCAATATTGAACTGGACAAGGATGACACGGTCTATACCTTGTGTTCAATATAGACATAAGGGCAAAGGGGTAATTATACACATAATCATTATCACAGGAGGTTTTGTCAGATCACATGACATTTTCGTGTCTTGGGTAGCAGTGATGTGTTGCTAGATACCGCTCACTGTTTATTATGTTAAATGCGTGATTTAATATAATTGTCAACGTCGCGAAAACCTACAGGGTCACACACAAAGGACGGATTGATGAGAGATAGAATAATTAAGGAATACCGTAATGTATGGTGCCATTAAGTAGAATACGAAATATGGTAAGGTACCAAATACTTAAGTGATTTTGGCATATTATGAGATATGGGCAAAATGCACTTAAGTGGGCTTTTTGGCTTGAAGCCCACACAAGTGGTTCTATAAATAGAACTCTTGTGCAGAAGCATTGTATGGGAATACAACACAACTGAAGAGTTGGAATTTCGTATCTCTCTCTCTCTCACTCAAAGCCTTCATTCATAACAGCTAGCACTGCGATTGAAGGAATCCGTTCGTGTGGACTGAGTAGAGACGTTGTCATCGTTCAACGTTCGTGATCGCCACAAGAGGTAACGATTCTATCACTGATCATGCCCATTCGTAAGGATCACTAAATGGAGAAAATTTTAAATTCCGTTGCGCCTTGGATGGAAATTCTCCTTCATGATCCACAATTTCTCTAAGCATCATATATGAGTCCCAATGATCTCTACATATTATTTTGATCAAGCATTCTTCAAGAGTTTGGAGTTGGTTTTCCTTGGAAACCCTAGTTTGTCTAGGTATCTTGAGTAACTTCTTCAACAAGCTTCTTCACCAATTGATCAAATTTCTCAAGGGGGACTTCAAAATTCATCCTCCTACGTATATATGATCTACTATAAGCCGAAAAAGTCAAGAGAATTGCCAGTTAGCAAGTTAGTTGATGGGGGGTGGCCAGATGAATTCATCTGATCAAAACTGGGTCTCCCTAGACCCTATCTCCTACACTTTTCATCATAATAAAATGATTCCAAAGTCAAAGTTAATCTAAATGACATTCCAAACAACTTTCATGTTTAAGTCTAGAGCTAATATTGCTTGGAAAGTCATTTTCTATGTTGAAACATTATAGGTCATTTTGTCTAAACCCTAGTTTGAAAGTCAACTTCCCAAGGCCATAACATGCTCAAGTTTTATGAGATGAAATATTTCCAAGTTCCACAATCACATTCAAGATGTAAACTTCAACTTTTATGTTTGAAGTAAGAGCTAAATCAACTTTTATGAGCATGTGATATGAGGATACATTGTAGGTCATTTTGGACCAATACCATTGAACAAGTGATTTTCCTCAACTTCAAAAATGCATAACTCTCTCATTGTAAATCCAAATGATGTCAAATTGGTCACCATTTTTAAGTTCTTTGAAAGAGATACAACTTTGATGAAGGCACTTTTCTCATTTGGAGCTTACATAAAAAGTTTAGCAAGGTGGAACATTGAAGTATATGACTTGACACTTTGAAAAAATTTCAACATGTTGAAATTTCCAAACTTTCACCTCAAAATTAACCATGATCCAAGTTCCAAATGGAAAAGTTTTCATCATAAGAGTTGTTCCTCTTGATCTAATCTTTCCAAAGAATCCTAATTCATTCATTTTGGATGGGGTTTGCTAGGGCTACGCATGGGGTTAACAGGCATGCATCAATTGGTAAAATCAAAACTCCAAATATTCATTTCAAATTTCCTTGCCAATCAAGCTTGATTCAGACCTCATTTCAGTTGGTTTTGGACCTTAGTGCATTGCTTCATGGGCATGTACATGCCCATGCAAGCTTAAAGATGACATTGCCAAATTTGGAAGAAATTTCAAGTGTGCAAATAACACTTGAATTTGCTATAAATAGATACCCTCTGAGCTCATTTCAAAGGACCCTTGCGCACCAGCTTTGCCTCCACTCTTTAAACCCTCACAATTCAAAGGAAAACCTGATAATATTCACTTGAAAATTGAGCTTGAATCTCACTGTTTGGAGATTCAAAAATTCCAGGGTCCAAAGCTTCTTACCATTCCTAATCTACTTATGCAAGCTATTGGAACAAGATCAAACAAGAATTGAAGCAAGAAGGATCAAGTTCTGCACAACATTGAAGGTATTTTCCAGATTTTTTCTTCTCTTCGATTCTCACTCAATTCTCATCAATTATCTTGGATCTTTGGTTGTTTGAAGTCCTACCAATGTAGGCAAGAAGATTCAGTTTCTTTGAGGTTAAATCGAAGCAACTCAGTTGACACACCTCAAAATTCAACTCCTGATATCTTTCTATATATTTGGAGTTAGTTAAAATTGAGGTCAGATTCGTGCTCTACGCCATTTTTTCTTTCAGATCATGTCCTCCTTTTTCATTTATGTCATGGTATTGATTGAACAAGTCCGGCCAAGAACGCCTGAGAAGACAACCGGCGGTTTACTCCGGCAATGATGTGGCGTGGTCCTGAACCATTGATCCAGTTTAAAATGTTTTAATCACAAGCGTTGGTTTGGATGACCAGTTGTGTGGCACGCTGACTAAGTTCCATCATGGAACGCGAGTTTATATCCATTTGATCTGCCACCTCAATTAATGAGGGAGATCAAGTGGTCCACGTTTTTTTTTTGTATTTTCTGATTTTTATTTTATTCCTTTAATTTTCATTAATTCATATTAATTTTAATATTGATCCAAAAAATATGAGAGTTTCACCAATTTTTTAAAAATAAAATCCTCTTTCATTATTAATATTTATCATGATTTAATTGATTTTGTGATTATTTTTAATTGTTTAAAAATACTTTTATGTTTCCAAAAATTCTGAAAATTTTTCTCCAAGGTCCTTTGACCTTGTTTGACCTATGATAAATCTCATTGCCATTTCTTTGATGTTTTGATGAGGTTTTAGGAAATTAACCAATCATATTTAATTTAATGCATTATTTTTAGTATTTTTAAATTGAATAAATTCCAAATGATTTTGTTGAGCCATTTTGTTTGATTTTGTAAGTTTGACTTGTGTTGTTGGGCCTTGGTCAAGGTTGATTTAACTTTGCTAGGTTAAGATAATTGGATTTAGGGGATTGATGGAATGTACATTCCATCTCACAAAATGATTGTAAGTCTCCCCTCTTTCAGGGTATTGTGTGGAAACTTGGCCTTTTTCCCTTCCTTTGGAAGATGTCTTGGTTCAAGGATTCATGCCTGTGATAAGTGGCTTGAGTGTTCTCCAAAGAATGACTTAAAAATAAAAGCAAAAGAAATACTAACTTCTAACTCATTAACAACTAACATTTAATTTCAAGTCATTTACTTTAATGCACTTTATTTTTTAAGCCTTATTCATTTGTTATTATTCATACCATTCAAATTGTTTATGTTAATGTCATTTTTACTTTGTCCACTTGGACCATATTTTATGATATATTTTATTTGTGTATATTGTGTTTGAGTGTGTGGTCTTTGACCATTAATGTACATAATAAGAACAAAAAACCTAAAAAACACCTTGTGTGGACTGTTGGTTTGATCTAAGACTATTGGACTTAGAATTTAGGCAACACTCCCTATGCAAAGGACTTGGCAAATGCCAACTTTCATGTAACCTAGTGCTTGTAATTTGAAACTTCATCTGATAAATCATTGAAGATCCATTTGAGTTCATTTGCAACATCATCATTGTGAAGCTGTTATTTTGAACCTATGACTTGTGGCATTGTGGAATTCATTTGCTACATGGGCAAATTTGAAGAAGCTCATGGAGTTGCTAAGCTTGGATATGGCTATCTTTATTTGATGCCTTGCTCTTCAAGTTGATATATTGTGCATTGTTTGTTGCTTGATTCTAATGTCCAAGGGAATTTGGGTTTCTATATGACACTTTTGTCTATTGGATTGCAACCCATTGGTCATATCTTTTCAACTTTCAACTATTAAATTTGTGCTTAGGATTAGTCCCTTCATTTCCTCCACATTTCTTTAATTTCAAAATCTCCCCCTCTTGTTTTTAAAATCTTCTTTTCTTGTGCTTGTTTTCTAAACTTAGACCATATTGCAAATTAGAAACTTTGGCCTTATGCCATTGCATTTTCCAACTTCTTTTCTCAATCAAATTTATAAATATCCTTAACTATACTTGACTTAAAATTTTCAGAAAGCCAAAAAGAATTAACCCATTCAAACCATTTTTAGGCCTTTGTGCCTTTCAAACTTAAATTTTTGTTAAAAAGCAATACATCCACTTTGAAATTTATACCACGAACTACGAGTTTTTGATCCCTCATTTTTTATGTTGGTACGTAGGCACAAGTCCGAAGGGCTTGTCAAACACAAAAAATATAATTGATGAATTATTTTCTCATCCCCCCATTCTATTTGCTTGCAAACATTATTTGTACAAAAATACATATGCACACAAAAAAGGGCTCCCTAGGAGTACCTAGGACATTTTGGGTGCTAACACCTTCCCTTTGTGTAACCAACCCCCTTACCTGTAATCTCTGGCATTTTATTAATTTTGATTTGAAAACTTCTTATTTTTGGGTTTTGTTTGTACTTTTCCCTTTTCCCTTGGAAACAATAAGAGCGCGTTGGTGACTCTTGTTATTTGATGTCTTGCTTATCCATAACTTGATGATCATGAATTTACCGCTACAGATCCCGTGGTCCATAAAGTATTTCCCAAACGTAACAACTCATGACATGCTAAGCTGCTCAATAACAGATAAATCAAAACAAGCTTTCCACGCGGGCCATAACATTAAGCAACATCATTTTTTTCAATCAGAGTTTCAAGACCCTGTATACTGCACAAAACTCACAACAACATATAATAGTAAACTCACAACCAGTTCACCAACTAAGTTCACTACAGAACTAACCTAAGCTAATAACAAACTAACTGAATTTGACTTTCTTGATGCACACTCATTCAATAGAATTTCATAACCATCATAACTAACATGACTTGGCATATAGGGAATAAAAAACGTTCAACTGAATTTGCAAACTAACATTAACTAACCAACCTAAATCTAACAAAATTTTGGCATGTACAACTAACTATTGCATTTCACACAGATCTAACACAAATTTTATCTGCATTTCTAATAGAATTGGGAAGAAGATAAACTTATAAGTAGGACTCACTATTATTCTGCAACTGGGCTTTTTAGATTCTGTAACTTGAGATTTCCTTTCTGTAAATCGAGCTTTGTATTCTACAACCCGAGAGCTCAGTCTTCAACTTGAAATTTCAATTTCTTCAACCTGAATATTCTCCATCTTGCATCTCTATTCAACCTGCAATAATTGAATTCAGGTAGCTTATCATAGCGATTTGACATCAACAAATTCAGAAGAAAAAGAAGAGAGAAGAAGAAGGTGCAAGCAATAGAAGGAAGCACGAAGAAGAAGATAGAGTATCACTGTGCACTTGACTCAAAGCAATTACGATTCATCTTCTTCAACCTATCATCTCGATGGAACAAGCATCCATTTCAGAGATATCTATTCTTCCACCTTTTCGCTTATTTATGATTACCGCTGCATAGAGCTCCTCTTGAGGAACAATAACCGTAAGTTTATTGTTTGATTCCACGCTAATATGTCATTTAATCTCGGTTGCAAGAATTAGGGTTCATGCTCCTCTGATTTTGATTTGGAGTGGAGGCTGATAATCATCACAAACCAAGGAAGTATTGAGGTTGAGAGTGGAAAAGTGATTTCAGGAATGTGATTGTGGTGGGGGTATCAACTCTGCCGCCTCCAGAGGCGATCCCAGGCATGGCAGAAAGGAAGGAGGGATAGTGAAATGTTTGACATGTGAGCTAGCTTAAACATAACTACCAATCGTCTAGGTTTCATGTGGATATCCCTTTGGGCTTCAGGTCTGCATCCTTAGTCCTCACCCCTCCAGATTCAAATACATACCTCTCCCTTGAGCTGAGCCAACCTTTAGGCCTAACAGTCGGCTTGCGCCTGTAACGGTAAATTCATGACCATTAAGCCATGAATAAGCTTAACATCAATAAAACCAGAGTCGTCATCGCGCCTTTATTGTTTCCAAAGGAAAAGGGAAAAGTACGAACAAAACCCAAAGATAAGAAGTTTTCAAATCAAAACTAATAAAATGCCAGAGATTATAGGTAAGGGGGTTGGTTACACAGAGGGAAGGTGTTAGGATCCAAAGTGTCATAGGTACTCCTAGGGAACCCTTTTTTATGTGTGTATGTATTTTTGGTATAAAATATGTTTGCAACAAATAGAGTGTGGGGATGAGAAAAAAATTTATTAATTATATTTTGTGTTTGACAAGACCTTCGGACTTGTGCCTATGTACCAACATAAAAATGAGGGATCAAAACCTCGTAGTTCATGGTATCAATTTCATGGTGAGTGGATTGCTTTTAATCAAAAATTAAGTTTAAAAGAGGCATAAAGGAGCCTAAAAGAGTTTGAATGAGTGTTATTTATTTTTGTCTTTTGAAATTTTAAGTCAATATGGTTAAGTTCATTTACAAGTTTGATTTATGAAAAGAATAAAAAAAAAGCAATGGCATAAGGCCAAAGTTTCTAGTTTGCAATAAAGTCTATGTTTTGAAATTACAAGCAAAAAAGGTTTTTGAAAAGGGGGAGAGATTTTGAAATTTAAGAAGTGGGAGGAGATGAAGAGGCTATCCTAAGCACGAAGTTAAAATTTAAGAGTTGAAAAGATTTGACCAATGGGATGCAATCCAACAAACAATAATGTCATATAGAAAGCCCACTTTCCCTTTGGACTTTGAATCAAGCAATAATCAGCAAGCAATTAGCAATATCAAAAGCAAGGCATCAAATAAAAATGGCCACATCCAACCAAGCAACTTCACAACTAACAGTCTTCTTTGTCTCCTCATGTATCAAATGAAACATTCCTTGACTAACTCAAAATAAGGCATTAGACACAGGCTCAAAGTAATAGTTGCATCAAGGCCATGTAGCATATAAGTTCATGTGGATCCCAATACTTGCATCAGATGAAAGCTCAAATCACAATAACTTGGTCTCAGAAATGTTGGCATTGGCAAAGTCCTTTTGCATAGGGAATGCTGCCTAATTCTAAGTCCAAATGCTCAGATCAAATCCAACAGTCCACACAAACATTTTTTTGAGTTTTTGTTGTTTAAGTATTTTAAGGTCCTAAGACCATAAACCCAAACAAATATATACAATCACAATATATGGCTCAAGTGAGCAAAGTGAAAATGACATGAATATAAACAAGTTAAACGATATGTAAATGACAAATGAAATAGTAAATGACTTGAATTCAAATTGCATAAAGTAAATGACTTGACAATAAAAGCAATATTAATAAAAGTTAGTCAAGTGTTAGTTGATTAGATGTTAGTGATGTTTTGCTTTTCAATTGACTAAGTCATTCTTTGGAGAATACTCAACCCTCTATTCACAAGCATGGATCCTTGAACTAAGACATCTTCCAAAGGAAGGAAAAAGGCCAAGTTTCTACACAATACCATGAAAGGGGGGAGACTTACAATCTCACTTATTAGAATGTTATGCCTTTAGGGTCAAAATTTAGCTCTATGTTAAACAATCGTAATGGGACTTCTGTAGAAGTCACAACTATCTGAGGTCGGGTAATAGAAATTTTAGTGTTAATGCATGTTATAGATATGGTATAATGAACCATACTCCTAAAACATACCATACACAAAAAGAAAAAGATCAAAGGATGGACCTATCTCGTCCATACTTGTATTGGTTCATCTAACACAAAGTTATTGATGAACCAATTAGCCTTAGGATATTGAGACTTCATTGGTCAATGGAAAAGATTGGGAGAGAATTGGATTGAAGATGAAGAGGGAGGGGAGATAAGAGAAATACAAATTGGCCATAAGAGGAATTTTATCAAATTAAAATCATTCATTCATTTTGGGAGATGAAATGTATATTTCATCAATCCCCTAAATCCAATGATTTTAATTCAACAAAAGTAAAATCAACCTTGACCAAGGCCCAAACATGTAGTCAAACTTCACAAGTCAAATAAAATGGCTCAACATAATTTCTACACAATTAAACAATTAAAAATCAAATTAAAAATGTATTTAAATTAAAATTAGTTTGGTAAAAATCTAAAACCTCTTCAAAACACCGAATAAATGGCCAAGAGATTTATCCTAGGTCAAACAAGGTCAAAGGACCTTAGACAAATAATTTCATAATTTTTGAAAAGTCAGAAGTATTTTTAAACAATTAAAAATATGTACAAAAAAAATTAATTCATGAAAAATATCAAAATTAATCCAAAAAATAATTTTAATTCAAAAAGTGAAGAGGAAAATATTTAAATATTTTTGGTGAAAGTCCCATATTTTTGGATTAAAAATGAAATTAATATAAATTTATCAAAATAAATGGATTAAATGAAAAATTAGAGAATAAAAAGAAATTCAAAAAAATAAGGCCCATCAGATCTCCCTCATTAATTGAGGTGGCAGATCTGATGGCCAAGCGCGCGCTCCCACCAAACACTACAGTCAATGCGTGCACACGCATGGTAATCACTTTGTTCACATGAGATTAGAACATGGGAACCAGATCAGATGGCCTGGATTGAACCAGCTCACCGCCGAAGCCCTAACTCTGGTCATCTTCTTCGGTGATCACCACCGGTCTGGTTCAGGCTCAACTATATGAAAAATGAATAGTGAATACACTAATTTGAAGGAAAATGCTTAAGAGCACGAATCTGGCCTCAATTTTTTTCCAATTCCAAGTATATAAAAAGATACAGGGATTTTAATTTTGAGGATCATGAACTGAGTTGCTTAGATTTGACCTCAAAGTAACTCAATCTTCTTGCCTACATTGATAGGACTTCAGACAACCAAAAATCACAAATAATGGTGAAGAGTTGAGGGAGAATCGAAGAGATGAAGTTTCTGAAAATTCACCTTCATTGGAGCTTCAAACTTACTCGATCTTGTTTCCAATTGTGTTTGGCCTTGCTTCAGAAGCTTGTTAGAAGTGATTAGGATCAAGAAAATGTCTGGACTCTTGGATTTTTAATCTCAAAACAGATGGATATTTGAAACTCGATTTTCAAATGAAAAAATTCAAGATTATTCTTTAATTGAGAGGGTTTGGATTGCAGGTTCATAGCTTGGGCATGAGGTCCTTAATTCTGAGCAACGAGGGTTGTATTTATAGCCAAAGAGATTCATTTCCACACACTTCCGAAAATGGAAACATTTGAGTAATTCTCTTGCATGCTTGCATGGGCGTGTGATATGCCCATCAAGGGATGTATTCAGGTCCAAAAAATGAGTTAGAATCATGCTAGAATCATGTTGTGAGGCCATGCAATCGTGTATGAAATGTGGAAGTGAAAATCATCCAAATGATATCTTACATTGCACTCATGCACAAGTCCTTCATTGTTTGGATAAATGAGGTGATCTTAGACTTTTTGGAAAGGTGAGATCAAGGGGAACAACTTTAATGTTAGACACTTTTTCATTTGAAGCTTGGATCATGATGAATTTTGAGGTGGAAGTTTGGGAAATCAAACATATTTGAAAATTTTCTAAGTCCCAGGTCAAATGTTCACTTCTTCCACCTTGAATAACTTTTTCTATGTACTTCAAATGAGAAACATTCCTTCATAAAAGTTTTATCTCTTTCAAACCTATTAAATTTGGTCATAAATTTGACCTCATTTAGATATTTCATGAAGGCGTTATACATTTTAGAAGTTGAGGAAAATCACTTGTTCAATGGTAGTGGCCCAAAATGACCTATAATGTTTCCTCTTGGCACATGCATTTGAAAGTTGAATTTGAAATTCCTCCAAACATCAAAGTTTAAGTAGACACTTTAATTTTATCATGGAATTTGAATGTCTTTCAAATCATAAAAATTGAGCAAGTTATGGTCTTGGGAATTTGACCTCCAAACTAAGGTTCAAACAAAATGACCTATAATCTTTCACCATAAAATATGACTTTCTAAGCAAAAAAATATCTTTAATTAAACATGAAAGTTGTTTGGAATGTCATTTTTATTAACCTTTCTCTTGTAATCATTTTCATATGACAAATATTGTAGGAGATAGGGTCTAGGGAACCTCAGTTTTGACCAGTTGACTTTCTCTAGTCAACCATCATGAACCATTTTGATAGCTTGATATTATATTGACTTTTGGGACTCATGGAGGATCATATATTCATAATATTATGTAGTATGAAGTATACTTTGAAATATTTGATCAATTGTTGAAGAAACTTGTTAAAGAAGTCACACAAGATACCAAGATGAATTAGGGTTTCCAAGGCAAACAAACTCCAAACTCTTGATGATTTCTTGATCAAAATGATATGTGAAGAACATAGTGATCCATATATGATGCTTAGAGCCAATGTGAATCATTTCTTGATTGAACTCCTTGCATTGAGGGTCTCAAACCCTAAATATGAGCTTGATAGAGCATAAGTGAGCATACACACTACCTGCAAAAGAGTTAAACTATACATTGACATATTTTTGGTATTTTAGTTAGTAAATAATGAAAAACAAAGCATGATACAATCAAAATGTCTTGGTGATCTCTCCCAATGCAAACCCAATGAATGGAGGGTAAGGAGGATGCCAAAGTGTGATCCCAAAGCTAATTCATGTGATGAGATAGCATGAGGGATCTGAGGGTCAAAATTGGGGTCTTACAACGCCAACACTTGCTAGGTAGGACCCATTATGCTTCTCACACTCCCTCCTGTTTTTTATTTCTTTGTTTTAATTATTACTAAGTTTTTTTTAAGCATTTTATTTTCTTGATAAAAATACCTAGGAAATAAACCTTGGTTTGAATTCATTTTTAGAATTAATTAATATAATTTTTTTCTTATTCTTGTGGAATTAATTAAGTTTAATCATGTTTACCATCTTAATTAGAGTATTAACTCTTTTTTGGATTAACTCTTGTAGATGATTGACAATCATTGTATAATTAACAAGGTCCCATAACATAGGGTTTTGATTAGAGATATCTGATTTCATTTAGTTGATTAATTTATTAGGTTTATTCTGCACCTGGTTCAACTATTATTTTTCAATCCCATTGGTAAGTGTTGACCAAAGGTCACTTTGGTCAACCAAATCCTTTGTAATTGTTCTTAATCCCCCAAGCTTATTCAAGTGATCAAAAGACCCTTGATAACTTGATATGGCAAGTCTATTGTGCTCAAGCTATATTGGATATGCTGAATCTCTGGAGCTCAAGAGCTCAAGGTTCAAATGCAAGATCAAGACTTCAAAGTCAATTCCAGTCAAGCATAGCTAACAAAGTGGACTACTTTTCAAGCACAATAAAAGGTCAACACTTATTAATCATAATTCAGTTTGTGTGGCATGAGCCTTAAGAAATAGAGAATGAATGAGAGTGGTGAATCCCATTAAATCATTCAGAATATCTTTGGATACAGAACAAATGACCTAGTTGCTCATCATATTCACCTCTATTTATAGACTTTAGCACAATTCGAATAAAATGATTGTCAACTTCTACAACAAGTAGAATTGCATCATCAAGATTAATCATCAGGATCTCCTATCAGCAACTTGCCAAATCTGATTCAAGTTGCACGCCACGAGCCTTAAATAGAAAAGAATGATGAGAGTAGAGAATTCACATCCTTGTCTAGGGTATCTTTGGGTACGAGATGAATGACCCAGTTGCTCAAGGTATCCTCCTTTGTTCATAATAATATAATTGATGAGTCTTCTTCAAGCAAGCATCAATTATTCAATACTTCCATAGTGGAGTACCATTTCACATCAATCATATCCTCCCCAGGGGATCATTAGTCATTCTCTTTTTGATATTCATTTATCTTTTGGATCAATTCCCTTGTGGCCAAGTGTTGTAATCCTAATCAATCAATTCAATCATTGTGAGCCTTATCATACCTCTTATGCTTAGGCCCAATCCATTCAATCACTATTTTCCTTGTTAGTCCTCTTATGGTTTGGCAAACCATATTCAATCATTGTGAGCCTTATAAGACCTCCTGTGCTTAGGCCCACTCTACTCAATCATTGTTTGCCATATTAGTCCTCTTGTGCTTTGGCAAACCCCCCAATCATTTTTTGTCTTATAAGACCTCTTGTGCTTAGACAAACCCCTTAAGCTTTTTTGCCTTGTAAACCCTCTTGTGTGTTGACAACTTATCTCCTATTCACTGTTATCCTTTTAAGACCTCTCATTCTTAGGAGAACCCTTTGAAGGTCTCTTGCCTTGTAAATCCTCTTGTGTCTATGCCAATCATATCTCATTTGTTACTGTGGTTGATTAGCATCACGGGTTAATCCCACACTCTTGCTTGTGAAGCAAGTTGCTTCGCCTCTGGGAAATCCAATCAACCTTTTCCTTGTGCTGCATTAGTTCTACGAAATACGAAGCTCTGAATTTCTCATTGCACGATGAGAATATGTAGGCACGAGGGATCGAATCCTCTGCGAGCATATTCATCCATATTTATTCATTTTTTCTCTATTCCTCCATTCATCTCCAAAGATCATTAATCACGACCTCCATTCGATATCTAATACCTTCGTTCACTCCATGTTTTATTGTTATCTTTGAGACAAGTACACTATATCCTTAAGCTTTGTAGCAGTAAATTCATGATCATTAAGCTATGGATAAGCTAGACATCAAATAACAAGAGTCGCCATCGCGCTTTTATTGTTTCCAAGGGAAAAGGGAAAAAAGCACGAACAAAACCCAAAATAAGAAGTTTTCAAATCAAAACTAATAAAATGTCAGAGATTACAGGTAAGGGGGTTGGTTACACAGAGGGAAGGTGTTAGCACCCAAAGTGTCCTAGGTACTCCTAGGGAGCCCTTTTTGTGTGCATATGTATTTGGTACAAAATGATGTTTACAAACAAATAGAATGGGGGGATGAGAAAAGAATTCATTAATTATATTTTTGTGGTTAACAAGACCTTCGGATTTGTGCCTACGTACCAACATAAAAATGACGGATCAAAACCTCGTAGTTCGTGATACATTTTTCAAAGTGAATGCATTATTTTTAACAAAAATTAAGTTTGAAAGGCACAAATGCCTAAAAATGGTTTGAATGAGTTAGTTCTTTTTTGGCTTTTTGAAAGTTTAAGTCAAGTATAGTTAAGTTTATTTACAAGTTTGACTTAAGAAAAGAAATTTGAAAATGCAATGGCATAAGGCCAAAGTTTCTACCTTTTTGCAAAGTGGTCAATGTTTTGAACAAAACAAGTACAAACAAAGAAGAGTTTTTAAAAGGGAAGAAGATATTTTGATATTAAAGAAATGGGGAAGATATGAAGAGACTAATCCTATGCATAAAATTAAAAGTTAAGAGTTGAAAAGATCTGACCAATTGCACAATCCAATAGACAAGAATGTCAATAGAAACCCAGATTCCCTTGAACATTTAGAATCAAGCACCACGCAAATGCACAATTATATTATTTTGAAGAGCAAGGCATCAAATAAAGATAACCACATTCAAGCTTAGCCACTTCATGATCTTCCCCAAATTTCTCGTGTAACAGATGAATTCACAAGTCACAGGTTCAAAGTAGCAGCTTCACAATGATCATGTTGTAGATGAACTCGGAGGGATCGTGAATGATGTATCAAATGAAGTTTTAAATTGCTAGAACTTGGTTTCACAAAAATTGGCATTGGCCAAGTCCTTTAGCATATGAATGTTGCCTAAATTCTAAGTCCATTTGTCCAAGACCAAGCCAACAGTCCACACAAAAGTTTTTTTAGGGTTTTTGTTGTTATTATGTACATTAATGGTCAAAGACCACACAAAGATATATCACACAATATGGTCCAAATGGACAAAGTGAAAATTGCATTAACATAAACAATTAGAATGATATGAATAATGGCAAATGAATAAAGACTAAAATTAAATGACATTAAAGTAAATGGCTTGAAATTAAAAGTTAGTTGTTAATGAGTTAGAAGTTAGTATTGTTTTGCTTTCTCTTTTCATTTGAAGTCATTCTTTGAAGAACACTCAACCTACTTATCACAAGCATGGATCCTTGAACCAAGACATCTTCCAAAAGAAGGAAAAAAGGCCAGGTTTCCACACAATACCATGAAAGAGGGGAGACTTACAATCTCACTAACTAGAATGCTATGCCTTTTGTGTCACAAATTTAGCGCTATGTTAAGCAATTGTAATTGGACTTATGTAGAAGTCACAACTATTTGAGGTCGGGCAATAGAATTTTGGTGTTAATGCATGTTAGAGACATAGTAGAATGGATTATGCTCATGAAACACACCACACACAAAAAAGAATATGCAAAAGAGGTGGCCTAATCTCATCCATACTTATGTTGATTTTTCAATCAACTAGCCTTAGGACTTTGAGATATCATAGACCAAATGATATGAATGCATAAAGAAGGGGAATGAGATGAAGAGGGAGGGGAATGGATCAAAACTCAAATTGGGCAAAGGAGGACTTTTACCAATTTAATATCATCCATTCATTTGGGGATATGGAATGTACATTCCATCAATCCCCTAAATCCAATGATATTAACTTGACAAAGTCAAATCAACCTTGACCAAGGCCCAACAACAGGAGTCAAACTCAAACAAGTCATCACAATTGGTCAACTTAATTAATTGGCATTTATTCAAATTAAAAAGACGAAAATAATACATTTAAATAAAATATGGTTTGTCATATTCCTAAAACCTCATCAAAACACCAAAGAAATGGCCATGAGATTTATCATAGGTCAAGCAAAGTCAAAGGACCTTGGAGAAAAAAATTCAGAATTTTTAAAGACTTAAAATTATTTTTAAATAATTAAAAATATTCACAAAATCAATTAAATCATGAAAAATATTAATAATGATCCAAAAAATAATTTTAATTCAAAATATGAAAGAGGAAATTATTTGAAACTTTTTGGTGAAACTCTCATATTTTTTGGATCAATATTAAAATTAATATGAATTAATGAAAATAAAAGGAATAAAAGAAAATCAGAAAATAACAAAAAATATGGACCACTTGATCTCCCTAATTAATTTTGGTGGCAGACCAAGTGGCTCTCATCGCGCTTTCCACTGGGGACTTAAGTCAATGTGCCACACGGATGGTAATCAGAACTAACGCGTGAGATTAAAACATTTGAAAAGGATCATATGGTTGGAGACGTGCCAACACACGGCCGGAGCTCTAACTTCGATCTTCTTCTCCGGCGGACCTCACCGGACTGGTCCACCTTCAACCATCACCAAAATAAAAAAGGAGGACATGATCTGAAAGAAAAAATAGCGTAGAGCACGAATCTGACCTCAATTTCAACTAACTCCACATATATAAAAAGATATGAGGAGTTGAACTTTGAGGTGTGTCAACTGAGTTGCTACGATTTGAGTAGAACTTCAGACAACCAAAGATCCAAGAGAATCGAGTAGAATTAAGTGAGAATCAAAGAGATGAAGTTTTCTGAAAATTACCTTTAATGTTGTGCAATTCTTGATGTTGCTTGCTCCAAACACAATCTGATCACACTTGAGAAGCTAGTAGGAAGTGATTAGAGAGGTTGCAAGGCTTTGGATCCTGGAGTTCTTGAATCTCCAACAATTGAGATTCAAACTCAAATTTCGAATTGAAATTTCTCAGGTTTTCCTTTAGAATGAGAGGGTTTCAATGGAGGGAAAAGCTGGCGCGCAAAGGGTTGTTCAAATGAGCTCAGAGGTATGCTATTTATAGCCAAATGGAATGATATTTACACACTTTAAATTCTGTCCAATTTTAGCAATATCAATGGCACGAGTGCATGGGCATGTGCAGGCCCATGATGCAATGCAATAAGGTCCAAAATGATTCCAATCGAGATCTGAATGAAGCTTGGATGGCAAGGCAAAGTGAACTGAAGTTTTGAAGTTTGATTCTTTCCAATTATGCAGCCCTGTTAAAGCCATGCGCGGACCTAGCAATCTTTGTTCAAAATGCATGAACTTAGGTTCTTTGGAAAACTTGGATCAAGAGGAACAAGTTTGATGTTCAACACTTTTACATTTGGAGCTTGTAAAATGGATAATTTTGAGGTGCAAGTTTGGAAATTTCAACATGTTGAAATTTTTTCTAAGTGTCAAGCCATATATCTCAATATTCCACCCTACTTAACTTTTTATGTGAGCATTAAATGAGAAACGTGTCTTTATAAAAGTTGTAGCTATATCAAAGAACTTCAAAATGATCTCCAATTTCATGTCATTTGGATTTAGAATGATAGAGTTATGCATTTTTTAAGTTTGAAAAAATCACTTGTTCAATGGTATAGGTAAAAAATGACCTATAATGTAACCTTATATCACATGCTCGTAAAAGTTGAATTTTCTTTCACTCAAAACACAAAGTTGAAGTAGACATCTTGAATTTGATTGTGCAACTTGGAAGTATTTCATCTCATAAAAATTGAGCAAGTTATGGCCCTAGGAAGTTGACTTTCAAATTAGGGTTTAAACAAAATGACCTATAATGTTTCAACATAGAAAATGATTTTCCAAGAAAAACTAGCTCTAGGTCTCAACATGAAAGTTGTTTGGAATGTCATTTAGAGTAACGTGTCTCTTGGAATAATTTTCATATGGTGAAAATTGTAGGAGATAGGGTCTAGGGAGACCCAGTTTTGATCAGATGAATTCATCTGGCCAACCACCATCAACCAACTTGCTAACCTTCAATTATTTGGACTTTCTTGGCTCATGGTAGATCATATATGCATAATATGATGAATTTTGAAGTGTCCCTTGAGAAAATTGATCAATTGGTGAGACAGTTTGTTGGAGAAGTTACTCAAGATACCTAGTCAAACTAGGGTTTCCAAGGTAAATCACTCTCAAACTCTTGAAGAAAAATTGGTCAATATGACATGTAGGAATCATTGGGACTCATATACGATGCTCATAACCATTCTTGGATCAATTGATGGTTGTGCTCCTTGTCATGAGGGTCTCAAACCCTAGATATGAACTTGATAGATTAATGGTGATCATGCCTTACTTACAAAAGAGTTAGGCAAATGCAAAGACATATTTTTGTATTTTGGTTAGTAAAATGATGATATACAACTATGATACAATCACATAGTGCTTGGTGATCTCTCCCAAAACAAACCCAATGAAAGAGGGGTAAGGAGGATGCCAAGGTATGATCCCAATGCTTATGATGAAATTGCATGAGGGATCTTAGGGTCAAAATTGGGGTCTTACAGCTGCCCCTATTTAAGGACATTCTAACTGAGGAGGCGAATGTTAAAATCTTCATGTCAACCAAGTATAATGGGCTTAAATAACAACATATAGAAACAAATTTTGGTCCGTAAGAGACCTCATGATGCAATTGATATGAATGTAAAAGTAAATTCTTTGTGGGGAAATATTGCCAAGAAGGAAAAGAAATCAGAGAGACCGAAAGTCCGCAGGAGTATAATGCATTCCGTAAGGAAAAATCACTGGGGAGACAGAGACTCTGAGTGGATAAAGGAGTTATGCGTAGGCCAGGATACGACTTAAAACTACTGGGGGACTCGAGAAATTCTATACAAAAATGGAAAAGACTCAGTCGGGGAACAACAACACATCTGCAGGGGATACGAGCAAGTTAGGATAAAACTGAAGTACTTGAATCATGCAGGTGTAATACCCCAAAATTTACCCGTCTTTTTTTCTGGAAGCATGGGATTATGTTTAACACTTCATTAGCATCATACTAGGTCATACTGATGGCATACTGCATTAGTGACATGGAAATCAGGTTTTGATTGATCACTCCTTAACAGAAGGAGCCCACACAAAGAAAGATTGAGAATTGGACTTCATTCTCTAAGTATACAAGTCTCAAGGGTCACAGTGGGCTCCAGGTATCTTATTATAGCCCTCAGTTCATCAGTGAAAGATTCAGAGCTATCAGAGTGTGCATTTGGATTTAATCAGGAAATTAGGTTTTCATGGCTACTTGCAACAGGAAATGTTTGGTTGGAAGTAGAGGAGCTCATCCATGTCATGATTAGAGAGGCATCTTGGCCTAGGAAGATTCACAATTATCTCAGAAAGATCCATTGGCAAGCAGTGCAATCAGTTCCTGATCATTTTACCCTAAAACTAGGGTTTGGTATAAAATTAGTTTATTTCTGATTCTTTGGGTGAAACTCTTTTCCATGGCCCTCCATATGTCCACAAGGGTCTACATACAAAAAATTAGCTCTTTATTTGAGCTAGAAGTGCTTCAATTGATCAATGGAATCGGGAATCAGACAGTTTGGGAAAAGTCAACTATGGGGCCAGAAAAGTCAACTCCTGACATTTTGAGAGTGGAATCTCAAAATCCATGCCTAGGGGGTCCTACATGTGAAATTTGATCAAGTTTGGATCATGGATTCATCATTTAATCAGGAATTGGAAAAGTTACTTAATTTGGAAATGGTTGACTTTCCATTTAGGGCAAGTTTTCATGATCGTTGCAATCACTTTAAGCCCATTTTTCATCAAGATAAAAAGTTTGCTCCATTTGGATTAGAATTGATAAAGTTATGCTTAGTCAAACTGAGACATTTATTTAGGACACTTAGAAAAATTTCTAAGTCCAAAATCTTCAAAATTTGTCAAGACTTCTTGGCCAGTTTTCTTGCACTTCAAGGCATTATTTGAAAATACTTTCTTCACAAAAATTGTACCTTGCCATGTCCTCCTTCACATCCTTTTGGAATAATATCATTTGGATCCATGGTTTGAGAGATAAATTCATTTGAAGTGGGCACCATGACTTGATTTTCTAGGCAGATTTTGGGCCTGGTTGGCCCAATCAGATTTTCTAAGCATGCTGCACAAACCAGTCACGTTTTTTACCTCTTTTGGCCATGCATTGGACATCCATTCACTTAAGTTTGGCCCAAAGTAACAACATTTTATACCTCACTTCACACTTTTATTCTTATGGATAAATCACTTATTAAAAAGCCCATGAGAACACCTAATCCACCCTATTTAAGAAGCTGAAACCCTAACCCTAAAGGAGCATTGGAATTTCGTGGCAAGGAGGCAAAGCTTCATCACATATCAGATTCCATTTCACTTCTATTTTCCATTAGGTAATCATCTCTTCCATGACCATGTTTTGATAAATCTATGCTTGCTTACCATGTTCATCACCATTAATCCTTCCGTTTTCATATTTCTTTTTCTTATTTAAAATATTTTCTTCGTCCATAAAATTACCCAAAAATATTTTTCACTTTTATTAATATCTTATTTAATTTTATTTAATTTTTATTTTCTTATTTATTTAATATTAATATTTTATTTTAATTCTTTATTCTAAATGGTCCATTTCAACACCCTTATTTTTATTGATTTTATTTTCATGACTTAAAATTTCTTTTAGCTTTTGATTTTTAGGATGAAGGTTAACCACTGTCTCATTGTCAACCTGATCTTTTATTGGAATTTTATTTCACATTTTTAATTTATTTTGGATTTATTTTTGACCTGGTTTGGTTGGTTGACTTTTAATTTGACTTCTGTTTTATTTTAATTAATTTGCGTACCAATTTTCATTATTTTAAAAATATTTTTGGGGGATGATGATGTCCTGACCCCAAATTATTTAGTTTAATTTTTCATAATTTCCTTGATTAATTTACTATTTATTCTTGATTTATTTCTAACCTAGTCTTATTAATTGACTTTTGGTTTGACCTATGTTTTGTTTTAATTAGTTCACATACCAATTTTCATTATTTTTAAAATATTTTTGGGGGATGATGATTTCTTGACCCCACCTTACTTAGTTTAATTTTTCATAATTTTCTTGATTAATTTTCTATTTATTTGTTATTTTTTTAAGTTGACTTGAATTTTCAGTTGACTTCTTTATGATCGATGTTTGACTTAGGGATTGCTTGTGGCAATTGAAGAGATCTTTTGATCCTCCCTTGTTCATCTCATATGCCATGTATTAAAGGCCTTTTACCTTGATTTTATTTGGTCCTTACCTCATTTCCTGATTAAATTATTCAGTGGACCCTTCGTGTGCATATTTTCATCTGTTTGATTCATCTGTTATCTTTTATACTTGTTTCTCTCATTCATGCTTTCTATTGCTTGATTATTTAACATGTTCATACTCCCATGCATTATTTAAATGCTCAATTATTTGACTCTTTTGTTTGATTATATATTGTTTATTTATCCGATCTGATTGATAACTGTTGCCTACTTGTATGATGTATGAGGCATATATTCTTATTGTTTGTTTGCCATGAACAATCCCCATTCATAAAAAATGTACCCCTCTCCCATAAAGTGTATAATATTTATTTCTTTATTTCTTTATTCACTTGTTAATACAAGAATTAAAACGAGCATCCGATAAACATTTCAAAATAAGATCAAAAGCTCGATACAACGTCGAGTAATCATTTTCAAAACTTAACAGAACCAACACACATTCATCCATCCTTTTGTAAGTCGATTGCCTCAGGCATCACCATCTACCTGTAAGTCGATTGCCTCCGGCATCGCCATCTACCCTTATCCTTAACTCCTCTTCGCGCTCCATCTGTCGACTCTTGTCCCGTTTAGGTAGCACCCATTAAGTAGAACCCTTTGTATGATAACATAGGTAGAATTCCCCTATTCTTTGCATGCTAACATTAGGTAGATGTTCTCCTTTGTAAATCCTAACACATAGGTCCATATTGCATGACAAGTCTAGAGCAGAGCTTCCCCACTTTTAGACCTTTCATGCGTCTCCAATCTTGTGGCATGTCAGTCCGTTCTATTGCAAAGAGGTAACTGCCCAAGACTCGATCCAATGAGCTACGACACCTACTGCTAGGACGTTGAACACACTGCCCACCCTCCTTTGACACAACTGGTGTCCTCTTTTGTAAGTCCATGTTCAGATGGCAATCCTTAACCCCTAGTTAGCCGAACTAAGTTTTGCTCTAATTCTCATTTCCAGATGAGATACGTAGGCATAAGACGCGACGACTCGTATGGTTTACCTTAGATTTAATCAATATCTCTAATGGTAACGAATACCCCACTACAGCAGGGAAAGCGACTCGACTTGTATGGTTTACCTTAGATTTAATCAATATCTCTAATGGTAACGAATACCCCACTACAGCAGGGAAAGCGATTTCACTAAGGAAATACGCACTCAACTCAACTGGGGAAGATAAACTTCGACACAAGAGGAGAAGAAATCTATTATCTACTACTTGTTACTGGGTAAGGAGATAATAAAGATCTGACAGAGAGGACATCCGTCACCGGTTAAGATGAACATATCAAGGATGACTCGCTGGGAACCACCAGGAGGGAGTATTCATTGCCGGTTACTGGGTAAGAATAGCCTTGCTGGGGAAAACTGCAAAATAATAGGATTTACAACTACCGGTTACTGGGTAGAAGACCATTAAAGATAAAATTCGTTACCGGTTAAGATGAACATATCAAGGATAGACTCCGTGAGGGGAGAAAATAGGAATTATATCTATCCGTTACTGGATAGAATACCAACGAAGAGAAAATCCGTCACCGGTTAGGATAAACATATCAAGGATAGACTCTGTGGGAAGAAGTAGGGTTTACAACTACCGGTTACTGGGTAGAATACCAAAAAGAGAAGGAAATCCGTCATCGGTTAAGATAAACATATCAAGGATTAACTCTCTAGGGAACACAATAGGGATTACAACTACCTTTTTATTGGGTAGAACACCATGGATGAGAATATCCTTCGTCGGTTAAGATGAGCATATCAAGGATAGACTCAGGCAGGGGAAAGAAGATATTTGTCATCGGTTAGGATGAACATATCAAGGATATACTTCCTGAGGAATCAAAAACAAATGAATCCACTAGGGACTCCACTGCTGGGAAAACAGGGATACTTCTATCGGGTATTGGGAAAGAAGTAACAAACTGCCAACTAAGAAGAATATTACCAGTAACTGGGTAATAAGCTCTTAGGAGACTCAAAGCATCTATCTAGGTAAGAGCTAGAAAGAAACAGTCAATCAAGACTCAACCCAATGAGGGTATAACTCAAAGAGAGTGATTTCATCCAGATAATCAACTAGGGAGGAAACTAAAATAATAATCATGCACTAGGAAACAAACTCAGTGGGGAAGAGGAGAAAGGTCAAAGTCTTTCTGCCTAAGGGGCTGACACTCTACAATTGATGGAGGACAGACACCGAACTCGTATGGGGATAAAGTGCTGCCATTCAGAGAATGAGAGTCTCAAATCGACTAATCAATCAAATCTGATGATGCAAATATGTAATTATGAAATTATATGAATGTGTATATATATATATATATATATATATATATATATATATATATATATATATATATATATATATATTTATGTTGATTATGTTGACAAAACGATCACAAAGGATACAAAGGTGTCGCAAAGAATTTTGAATCATTGATACAAAGGATACAAAGGATACAAAGGATACAAAGGATAAAAAGAGGGAGATAACTACTGGAGAACAGAGAAATCAACAACCCATAGGCTCAAATCTAGCCGAGGAAGGAGGAGATCTGCTGAGGAGAGGAAAAGTTATCGAGTCTACAGGGAAAAGTTATTGAATACAAATTATCCTTAATCCTTCTACCAACTTTTGATATCCGTTTTGCTCTTGACCGCTACTGGGATGATGAATCGACATCAACCCTTGTGCTCAAAGCTTCTCTAAAATTGGACAATCAGCAGAATGCAGTTACTTGCCATGATCCCTAATTTTTGCATATGTTGCCACAAGGTGGGGTACTCAACTTATCGGGAAATTCTTTCTGTTCTTATGTATCTAATTTTTGCCTGGATCACCCTTTCGAGTTTTCAATCCACCGAGACACTCTTTTTTGCCTAAGCCTCCCTTTCGGGTTTTCAACTTAGCGAGCTGTTCTTTTCTTTTTTAGGAGAAGTATTTCTTGACGGCATCTGCGTTTACAAGACGAGTGAACTCTTCACCATCCATAGTTGTAAGAATCAAGGCG
Source organism: Lathyrus oleraceus (assembly GCF_024323335.1). Classification (NCBI taxonomy): domain Eukaryota; kingdom Viridiplantae; phylum Streptophyta; class Magnoliopsida; order Fabales; family Fabaceae; genus Lathyrus; species Lathyrus oleraceus. The sequence goes on from NC_066582.1 coordinate 175,129,755, forward strand.
CCGCCTGAAAAGGCTCTCTTAACATCGTATGAGCCTTCATAATTAGGAGTCCATTTTCCCCTAGAATCTGGTTTGAATGATAAGATCTTCTTGAGCACAAGGTCACCTTCTCTAAACACACGAGGTCTGACCTTCTTTTCAAAAGCTTTCTTCATCCTCTGCTGATATAACTGACCATGACACATGACAGTCAATCTCTTCTCTTCAATCAAATTCAACTGATCAAACCTGGTCTGACACCATTAAGCCTCAGTCAACTTGGCTTCCATGAGAACTCGTTATGAAGGAAATTCAACCTCTACGGGGAGCATTGCTTCCATACCATAAACAAGAGAGAAATGGGTTTCCCCTGTTGAAGTGCGGATGGATGTACGATACCCATGCAAAGCGAATGGGAGCATCTCATGCCAATCCTTATACGTTACAACCAACTTCTGAATAGTCTTCTTAATGTTCTTATTCACAGCTTCAACAACCCCATTAACCTTGGGTCTGTAGGGAGAAGAATTATGGTGTGCAATCTTGAAGTCTTTACAAAGAGCTTCCACGATATTGCTATTCAAGTTTGATCCATTATCAGTAATGATCTTGCTTGGAACACCATAACGACATATGATTTGATTCTTGATAAACCTTACAACAACTTGCTTGGTTACATTTGCATACGATGCCACTTCAACCCATTTTGTGAAGTAGTCAATTGCCACCAAAATTAAACGATGTCCATTCGAAGCTCTGGGCTCAATCATACCAATCATATCAATTCCCCACATGGAGAAGGGCCATGGGGAAGATATAACATTCAATCGTGTCGGAGGAACATGAATCTTATCATCATAGATTTGACACTTGCGGCATTTCTTCACAAACTTCCAACAACCAAATTCCATTGTTAGCCAATAGTAACCTGGTCGTAACATCTTCTTTGCCATTGCATGTCCATTGGAATGAGTACCAAAGGAACCTTCATACACTTCAGTCATCAACAAGTCTGCTTCGTGTCTATCCACACATCTGAGCAGAACCATGTCAAAGTTTCTCTTGTATAGTATATCACCATTTAAGTAGAAATTACCGGCTAATCTTCTCAAAGTCTTCTTATCTTTCAAAAATGCCCCAGGCGGGTAAACCTGACCTTGGAGGAAACATTTGATGTCGTAATACCACGACTTCTCGTCTTTGACTTCTTCAACAACAAACACATGAGCTGGTCTATCAAGACGCATGACAGACAAAGTGGGAATTTCATTCCAATACTTCACTACAATCATTGACGCCAACGTTGCAAGAGCATCTGCCATCCGGTTCTCTTCTCGAGGGATTTGATGAAACTCAACCTTTGTAAAGAAAGTTGAAATCCTCCTCGCATAATCTCTATATGGTACCAAACCGGGTTGATTTGTCTCCCATTCACCTTTGATCTGATTCACAACCAAAGTTGAATCTCCAAAGACATCCAAATACTTGATTATGAGATTCATGGCCTCTTTAAGCCCCATCATGCAAGCTTCATATTTTGCCATGTTATTTGTACACATGAAAGTTAATCTAGCTGTAAATGGTAGATGCGTGCCTTGAGGAGTAATGATCACTTCCCCAATACCATTTCCATATTGATTAACAGCTCCATCAAATACCATGCCCCAACGGGAACCAGGTTCTAGCCCTTCTTCAAGCAATGGTTCATCACAATCTTTCATTTTCAAGTACAAGATCTCTTCATCGGGAAAATCATACTGCACTGACTGGTAATATTCAATTGGTAGGTGAGCCAAATGGTCAGCCAAGATACTACCTTTGATCGCTTTTTGAGATCGGTATTCAATATCATACTCTGATAACAACATATGCCAATGGGCAATCCTCCCAGTTAAAGCAGGCTTCTCAAATATATACTTGATTGGATCCATTTTGGATATCAACCAAGTGGTATGATTCAACATATACTGACGCAGACGCTTAGCAGCCCAAGCCAATACGCAACAAGTCTTCTCAAGCATAGAATACCGAGTCTCACAGTTGGTGAACTTCTTACTGAGGTAGTAAATTGCAAATTCTTTGTTTCCAGTCTCATCTTGCTGACCAAGAACACAATCCATACTATCTTCAAGCACAGTCAAATACATGATCAAAGGTCTTCCTTCAACAGGTGGAGACAAAATCAGAGGTTCAAGCAAATATTCCTTGATACTGTCAAAAGCTTTCTGGCAGTCTTCGGTCCAATCACAGGACTGATCTTTCCGAAGAAGCTTGAATATAGACGCACATGTGGCAGTCATGTGGGAAATGAATCTGGAGATATAATTCAAACGGTTGAGAAAACCTCTGACTTGCTTCTTTGTTTTGGGCGCAGGCATCTCTTGTATTGCTTTGACCTTGGTAGGATCAACCTCAATACCCTTCTCGCTGACAATAAAACCCAACAACTTAAAAGAAATAACACCAAAAGTAGACTTATTGGGATTCAGGCGGAGTTTATACTTCCTCAAATGCTGGAATAACTTCAACAAATGCTCAACATGTTCCTCTTCATCAATTGATTTAACGATCATGTCATCGACATAAACTTCAATTTCTGTATGCATCATATCATGAAAAAGAGTGGTCATTGCTCTTTGGTATTTTGCACCAGCATTCTTTAGACCGAAAGGCATCACTCTATAACAGAATGTTCCCCAAGGTGTAATGAATGTGGTCTTCTCCATATCTTCGGGTGCCATCTTGATCTGGTTATATCCGGAAAATCCATCCATAAGCAAAAAGACTTTGAATTTAGCAGTGTTGTCTACCAACATATCAATGTGTGGCAGGGGAAATCATCTTTCAGACTGGCTTTATTCAAATATCTATAGTCGACACACATGCGGACTTTTCCATCTTTCTTCGGTACAGGAACAATATTGGCCACCCATTGCGGATACTCAGCGGTTACAAGGAAACTGACATCAATATGGTTTTGCACTTCCTCTTTGATCTTCACAGGCATATCAGGATACGTTCTTCTCAACTTCTGCTTGACCGGCGGGCATTCTGGATTCAACGACAATCTATGCTCCACAATCTCAGAATCCAAACCAGGCATGTCTTGATATGACCAAACAAACACATCTGAATACTCTCGAAGAAGATCAATCAACCCCTTCTTGACATCTGGACATACTCAAGACCCAATCTTAACTTCCTTCACATCATCCTCGGAACCCATGTTGACTAACTCAATCTGCTCTTTGAACGACTGAATGGTCTTTTCATCTTCCTCAATAAGACGAGATAATTCATCACTCACTTCCTCATCACTTTCCTCCTCGGCCTCAAACACATGGAATTCAAAATTTGGAGAAGGAGAAGGATCATTATATTCAATGGCGTTAGGAACCAACCTACATAATGAGTTGATATTTTGATTTTAGAGAAGTGGATTTGTGATCAAATATTATGCAGATGGACAATTATATTGTTTATTTATGTTTTTTGTGATTACCATTTTCAGAATAAAGCAAAAAGTAAAAACAAGACATCATAGATGTGGATGAATAGAATTAATTTTATTAATGATCAATTTGAAAATGCCCAACAATGTTCACTTCTCCCTTAGGCATAGGAGAAGGATTTTAAAAACATATAAAAGCAATTACTTAAATCTATGCAAAATAACAAGAATATCAACAGCAGTCCAATTGATGCAGGCCTTTCCATGCGTCACAAAGTTGGTGCAGTCTTCCTCTTCGTCATCTTCTAGCACAACAACTAAGTGTTGTTCATTGCCATGAATGAACCCTCTACTACAAAAGCTAAGTTGCATATCTTCATACCTTGCAGTTGATGAACCTTTCTGGAACCCCAAATCGGTTCTGCCTTTGTTATCGGAGACCTCTACCATGAACCCCCACTGATCAACATCACCTTCTTCAACAATCTTCTTAGCATCTTTCAATGAGGACATAGGTTCCCCAACTCTCTTTTCAGCAGCAATAGATCAGGCTTGGAACGGAGTCCCAACCTCATCCCCAACTTCAACATAAGATAAAGATGATAGGTGGCTAACCAACAATGCCTGCTCTCCTCTAACAATCACAAGCTTGCCATTCTGGACAAATTTGAATTTCTGGTGCCAAGTGGAGGTAACAGCTCTTGCCTCGTGGACCCATGGCCTTCCCAACAAGAAACTGTAGGTCGAGTGTGTAGCGGGGTTTTCGTTACCTTTAGGTTTATTGACTAAACCAAAAGTCAACATACAATTCGAGTCGCCACCGCACTTTTATTTGTCCAAAGGAAAGGATAAAAAGCGAACAAAAGCCAAGTAAGAAGTTTTTCAAATCAAAAACTAATAAAAATGTCAGAGATCTAGGTAAGGGGGTTGGTTATAAAATGGGAAGTTTTTACGCACCCAAAACATCCTTAGTACTCTAAGGGAACCCTTTTTGCAAATATATGTTGTAGGTTGGTATTTGTGAAAAGATTTGTACAAAATATTGGAGGGATGAGAAGAGAATATATTATATTTACAAATTTTGTTGTTTGAATGGATGAACTCATTGCCTACATACCATCACAAAGGAGGATCAAAACATCGTAGTTCGGGGTAAAAATCTCAAAGATTGGTGAATTGATTTGATCAAAAGCCTTAAGGTCTTTTGTTATCAAAGGGAGAAAACTCAACCTAAACCAACAATCCACCATGTGAGGAAGGCTTCAACATACTGTTGAGGGGTTAACCCTATAATAAGCATGGAAGACTTATAATCCAACCACTAAGGATGAGGTGAGATTTACATCAACCACTATGATAACTCAAACCTATGACTAATGTTTTTGAAGGGTTTTAATAAATGGCCATTGGAGCCACAAAAACAACTTGAAGTGAGTTATATTTACAAGTTAAATTTATCTACAAAATAAGTTCAAAGTTGGATTAAAGTTTATTCATAATGAGTATTTATAAAAAATAGTTTTGAAAAGTCAAAGGCTTAAGGCCTAGGTTTTTAATTTGAAATAAAGTCAAAGTTTCGAAAATGATTTTGGCTTGGTTAGAGTGAGGAGAAAAAGAGAAGGGCTATTCCTAAAGCATACAAAGATAAGAGGGGAAAGATAAACCCTTGGAGTTCCTTTTCTTGAAGTCATAGAGATGACTCAAGATGCTCCTTTCCTTTGGACTTAGCAAACAAACAAGCAATCAAACAATTTGAATTTAAGCTCCTAGGATCTCTATTTGGCTTGGCTCTTATCTTGGCTACTCATGACAATGGTCCTCTTTTCACAATCTTAAGATGGGATCCCTATCACACAAGAGCAAACATCAAAAAGTTCACAATACAATAAGGGGAGTGGACAAAGAATAGGTTTGATGGAGAAGTACCTTTAAGATCAACTTTGAATTTTAGCATTCTAAAGGCATGAGGCCTAGTTGATCTTCAACAAGTTTTGGATTCTAAAGGCATGAGGCCTAGTTGCTCTTTAACTCCTTTAAGCATAGGTAAGTCCTAATTCTAAGTCTTTTCTCCTTTTTGCATTTGGTTCACATAAAACAAACACCAAGCAAACACAAGATATCAATATATTTATATACAATAATGGGCTCAAATGAGCAAAAGAAAAATGACATAAACATAAAATATGTGCTCAAGTGAGGAAAGTGAAAATCAATATGAATAATGAGCAAGAAATAAATGACATTAAAAGTAAATGACAAGAAATTAAATGCTCAAATAAAAGTTAGTAGTTAGCAAAGTTATGTTAGTTTGTCATAAGACAATGTAGCGCTATGTTAAGCAATCGTATGTGGACTAATGTAGTAGTCACACTTATCTGAGGCCGGTCAATAAAAATATAGGCAAATAAACACAAGTTAGAGATCATGACTAGTAAGCCAAGCTCCATAAACTTGTCATGCCAAAACAAAAGGGGAAGGGCCTTGTATTGACTTTAAGTTTTTGCTTGACTAAGAAGCAACTTATCCTGGACACAAAATAACTCACTTGATCATGGATCAAGTTGAGTCTGGTTTGGATCAAAGAAGGTTAAACTTCTCCTTTGTCAAGACCAACCATAAGACTTTAACTCATTGGCCATTGATGGAAAGAAAAGGATGGAGATGAAAGGGAGGGAAAAAGAAGACCACAAACAAATCCAATTGATCAAATGTGAATCAAATCAACATCAACCAACACCAAACAGAAGAGAAATGAAGATTACAAGTAAAAAAGTCAAAGGTATTTTTTTGGTATTTTTTGAATTAAAATAAAATGCAAATAAAAAATAAACAAATAAGGTCAAACCTCAAATTCAATTCAATTCAACTTCAAAGAGTCCAATTAAATTCTCATAGGTTCAACATAGTCAAACAAGCTTTGACTAATTTTCTTAGAAGTTTTTGAAATCAGAAAGTATTTAAAAACAATTAAAAACAATAAAAAATAGCATAATATGAATTAAAATCTCAAATAAATCTTAAATCAAATAAGAAATTGATGAGACTATTTTTCATTGACTTATCATGATCCATAGATGCTATGAAAATATTTTTGGATTTTTCAAAAGTCAGAAAGTATTTTAAAATGAATTAAAACTATTAAAAATCAAATAATCCATAAAAAATATCAAATGAAGTTACAAAAATAATTAAAAATCAAAATGTGAAACTAGTTTTCTCAAGAATTTTTTTGGAGTTGGTCTCATATTTTTATGACTTCAAATGAATTTTTTATGAATTTTTGAAAATAAAAGGAATTAACTGAAAATAAAAGAAAATAGAATAAATGGAAAAAACCACAGCCACGTGATGGAGCTTATTAATTGACGTGGCATCAAGGGGCGGTCCAGATAAGAGGGCGCACGGTACATCCAAGTCAAACACGCCACAATGTGTATTAAATGAAGTAAGCACAACGAATGAACAAGATTAAATTGTGGAAACCAGATCCAATGGCTACAAGAGTGCACATGTGGTGATGGTGGTGGAAACTACCATCTTCTCCGGCCAGAGAACCAATTTCGGCCACCAGTTGCAGGAAAATGAACTTTAATGAAAATTAAAAACAAGGCCATGGAAATGAAGCTCGTGTGATGGAGATCATCACTGTGCCAATGGATCTTACTCACTGTTCCTATATTGAGAGAAATATGAAGGGGAAGATCATGGTGTTCAAACTGAAAGTTCATGAAATGATGAATTGAAAGCACCAATGGTTGTCCTCAAGTGTGAGGACTTCAGAAAACCACACAAACACAAGAATGCTACATTGAATTAAGAGTTCTAGATCTAAAAAGTTTGAATGTATACCTCTGAATTGAAGCACTTCTGGCCACGAATCCTCCAAGTTCCTTGCTCCTCTTTGATCTATGGATGTAGGGGAAGTGAAAGGCTAAGGAATTAGGCTTTGAAGCTCAGTTAATGATGCTGAATTTCAAGTTTGAAAGTAAGAACAATTTTTGAACAATTCCTTTGGTATGGCTATGGTTTCAATGCTGCAGCAATTCAGATCTCCAAAAGGTTACCAAATGAATGAGAGGAGGTGGTTATTTATAGGTGAATGCATCAGTTGATCACACTTCTTTCATGTGCATGGCATTCGAACTTTGATGTGCATGGTCTTGTACAGGCGTGTGGAAGGCCCAATGATGGATGCAAAAGCTTGCTGAGTTCACATGAAGAACATTTGGTGGTCCATTTTGGAGGGAACTAGCTTGCATTTTCAAGTTTCATTATAAAATACCAAAATGCACATGAATGGACAAGAATTCGAAACTCACAAATGGTAAGTCCAAAAGAGTAATGTGAGTAATGGTTGGAAATCCCTTGAAATAAGGAACAAAAGTCATGTTGGGAAAAAATTCATTTGGCATGTGCAAATTAATGAAAACTGGCCTGGAATATCCAAGTACAAAACATGTTTAAGTCATTTGAAAATTTTTCACCAAAAGCAAGCTTAATCAAACCCCTCTGTTTTCATGATGCATGCTTAAAATGGAAAAACATAAAACATCAAAGTTGTAGATATTTTCAAGATTATAAATTTAGCCTCAAAGTTTGCATCATTTGGATTTTGTATGCCAAAGTTATGGGCATTTTAAGTTGGGTACTTTTTCAAATTCAATGAATTAGGTCCAATATGACCTATAATGTTTTGTATTATCACATGTATTTATTTTAGGATTATGAAAATTTGTAAAACATAACATTTGAATTAGACACCTCAAGCTTTCCAATTTATTTTGTCTCACAACAAAAATATAAAAATTAAGGAAGTTATGCCCTTGGTAAGTTGACCCAAAATTAGGGTTTCAGTCAAAATGACCTATAATGTTTTGAAATGAATGATGACCTTCAAAGTTTCAAATGGATTTTGTTTGAACATGAAAGTTGTTCATATGGTTCTTAGTAACATGTTTTCTCTTGGGGTCATCTTCATTTGACAAACACATAAAAAGTTGTATCTCAATGGACCTCAGTTTAGTCAGATGACTTTATTGGTCAACTTTTCAAGGCCAAACTTCCAATCTTGGTGAATAAATGATTGAGGGGCCTCACATGGGATCACGTATGCATAAAATGATTAATTAAATAACTTCCCTTGATTATATTTGATCATAGGTTGAGGTTGCTTCATGGGCAAGGCATAGTCAAAGCATAGTGAAATTAGGGTTTCCCTGGGAAACAATCTTCAAGCCCTTTGGGTTATATTGATCTAATTGGAAAATTGAGATACTTGGGAGACATATATGATGATTAGTAACTTTGTGGACCATTGTCATGCTTTTTCTCATCTTCATCTAGCCATTGCATTGAGCTTAGGAACCTCCTAGGAGCATTTGGGCACATGATCACTAGAGCTTCAAAACACAAAGAGTTAGTGACATATTTTTGTGCTTTTGGTTAGTAATCAAAATAAGAAAAGCAATAATATACAATACAAGCATGCTTGTTGGTCTCAAAACACTCAAACAAGTCTCAACCCTAGGGTTAAGGAGCCCAAACATGTTATGATCCTTGAGGCAGTTCATTTGTGCAATAACATGATGCCATGAGGGATCTTAGGGTCAAAATTAGGGTATTACATGTACCAAATACATATGCACATAAAAAGGGCTCCCTAGGAGTACCTAGGACACTTTGGGTGCTAACACCTTCCCTCTGTGTAACCAACCCCCTTACCTGTAATCTCTGATATTTTATTTATTTTGATTTGAAAACTTCTTACTTTTGGGTTTTGTTCGTACTTTTTCCCTTTTCCCTTGGAAACAATAAAAGCGCGGTGGCGACTCTTGTTATTTGATCTCTAGCTTATCCATGGCTTGATGATCATGAATTTACCGCTACACACCCTTAACCCAATGAAAAATGAAAAATGAGTATATGTTTTTGAAGGAAAAATGCTTAGGATCATGAATCTGACCTTCATTTCTTCCAATTCCAAGTATATAGAAAGATACATGGATTTGAAATTCGAGGTTCATAATCTGAGTTGCTTCGATTTAACCTCAAAGCAACTCAATCTTGTTGCCTACATTGGTAGGACGTCAGCCAACAATAAATCAAAGAGAATAATGAAGAAATGAGAGAGAATCGAAGGCTCAAAGTTTCTGAAAAATCATCTTCGGGTAGCTTCAAATTGGCTTGATCTCGATCTGAATTTGCTTGATTCTTCCTCCTCTTGCTTGCAGTGATCAGTTGAGATGAGAAAGGCTATGAATCTTTGGAGTTTGAACTTCAAAATAGAAGGTGAAATTCAAACTCAATTTCAAAGAAATCTTCAGAAATTCTATGGTGTGAGGTTCTGAGATCTCTTGGCAAAGCTTGGGCAAGGTGTGTGTGTTATTTCTGAGGCAATGCACTTGTTTATATAGCCAATTGAATTCAGTTTTGCACCCTTTCAATTTTTTGACAAAATTAGAAACCATAGTGCATGGCTGCATGGTCAATGATTTGGGCCTAAAGAATGATGAAATCCAACCTCAATTCATGCATAATGAGTACTGAGGTCATCACATGGAAGCATGCAAAGGTAAATGCTCATTTGAATCCAAATCTTGCCAAAACAAACCCAACAAAGGAGCCATGTGCAAGTCTCTCAATCTTTGTCCAAATAAGGTGATCTTGGACTTTTTGGAAAGGTGACATCAAGGGGAACAACTTTCATGTGGAACCCGTTTCCATTTATAGCTTGGATAATGATGAATTTTGAGGTGGAAATTTGGGAAATCAAACATATTTGGAAATTTTCTAAGTACCAAGTCAAATGACCACTTCATCCATCTTGAATAACTTTTGATATGAGCTTCAAATGGAAAACGTTCCTTCACCAAAGTTGTAGCTCTTTCAAACTTATTAAATTTGGGCACAAATTTGACCTCTTTTGGATTTGGCATGAGGGAGTTTTGAATTTTAGAAGTTGAGGAAAATTGCTTGTTCAATGGTAAAGGCCCAAAATGACCTATAATGTTTCCTCTTGGCACATGCCCTTGTAAGTTGAATTTGAAGTTTCTCACAAAATCAAAGTTGTATAGGACATATTGAAATTGATCATGAAACTTGTATGGACTGAATCTCATAAAAATTTAGCAATTTATGGTCCTTGGAAGTTAACCTCCTAACTAGGGCACAAACAAAATGACCTATAATCTTTCACCATACAAAATGACTTTCCAAGCAAAACTAGCTCTTGATGTCAACATGAAAGTTGTTTGGAATGTTATAAGGAGTAAGTTTTCTCCTGGAATGATTTTCATATGACAACAATTGTATGAGATAGGTGTAGCGGGGTTTTCGTTACCTTTAGGTTTATTGACTAAACCAAAAGTAAACATACAATTCGAGTCGCCACCGCACTTTTATTTGTCCAAAGGAAAGGCTAAAAAGCGAACAAAAGCCAAGGTAAGAAGTTTTTCAAATCAAAAACTAATAAAAATGTTAGAGATCTGGGTAAGGGGGTTGGTTATGAAATGGGAAGGTTTTACGCACCCATAACATCCTTAGTACTCTAAGGGAACCCTTTTTGCAAACATGTGTTGTAGGTTGGTATTTGTGAAATGATTTGTACAAAAGATTGGGGGGATGAGAAGAGAATAGATTATATTTACAAATTTTGTTGTTTGAATGGATGAACCCATTGCCTACGTACCATCACAAAGGAGGATCAAAACCTCGTAGTTCGGGGTAAAAATCTCAAAGATTGGTGAATTGATTTGATCAAAAGCCATAAGGTCTTTTGTTATCAAAGGGAGAAAACTCAACCTAAACCAACAATCCACCATATGAGGAAGGCTTCAACATACTAGTGAGGGGTTAACCCTATAATAAGTATGGAAGAATTATAATCCAATCACTAAGGATGAGGTGAGATTTACATCAACCACTATGATAACTCAAATCTATGACTAATGTTTATGAAAAAGGCTTTAACAAAAGGTGGCCATTGGAACCACAAAAAACAACTTGAAGTGAGTTGTATTTACAAGTTAGATTTATTTACAAAATAAGGTCAAAGTTGGGTTAAGATTTATTCACAATGAGTATTAATGAAAATAGTTTTAAAAAAGTCCAAGGCATAAGGCCTAGGTTTCTAGTTTAAAACAAAGTCAAAGTTTAGAAAAATAATTTTGGATTGGGTTAGAATGGGGAGAAGAAGAGAAGGGCTAGTCCTAAAGCATACAAAGATAAGAGAGGGAAGATAAACCCTTGGAGTTCCTTTTCTTGAAATCATAGAGATGATTCAAGATGCTCCTTTCCTTTGGACTTAGCAAACAATCAAGCAATCAAACAATATTTGGATTCAAGCTCCTAGGATCTCCATTTGGCTTGTCTCTCTTAACTTGGCTACTCATGACAATGGTCCTATTTTCACAAACTCAAAATAAGATCCTTATCACACAAAAGCAAACATTTAAAAGTTCACAACACAATAAGGGGAATGGACAAAGAATGAGTTTAGATGAGAAGTTCTTTAAGATCAACTTGAGTTTTAGCATTCTAAAGGCATGAGGCCTAGTTGCTCTTCAACAAATTTTGCATTCTAAAGGCATGAGGCCTAGTTTCTCTTGAACTCCTTTAAGCATAGGTATGTCCTAATTCTAAGTCCTTTCTCCTTTTTGCATATGGTTTACACAAAATAAAGACAAAGCAAACACAAGATAACAATATATTTGTATACAATAATGGGGTCAAATGAGCAAAAGATAAATGACATAAACATAAAATATAGGCTCAAGTGAGTAAAGAGAAAAGCAATATGAATAATGAGCAAGAAATCAATGGCATTGAAAGTAAAGTACAAGAAATAAAATGCTCAAACTAAAGTTAGTAATTAGTGGAGGTTATGTTAGCTTGTCATAAGACAATGTAGCGATATGTTAAACAATCATAAGTGGACTAATGTAGTAGTCACACCTTTTTGAGGCCGGTCAATAAAACTATAGGCAAAATAAAAGGGGAAGGGCCTTGTATGGACTTTAGGTTATTTGCTTGACCAGAAGCAACCTAGCTTGGACACAAAACAACTCACTTGATCATGGATCAAGTTGAGTTTGGTTTGGATCAAAGAAGGTTAAACCTCTCATTTGTCAAGACCAACCATAAGACATAAACTCATTGGCCATTAATGGAAAGAATGGGATGAAGATGAAAGGGAGGGAAAAAGAATACAAGTATCAAATCCAATTGATCAAATGTGAACCAAGTCATCATCAATCAATTCCAAATAGAAAAGAAATGAACATTACAAGTCAACAAGTCAACCATAATTTTTTGGTATTTTTTGAATTAAAATAAAATGCAAAATAAAAATAAACTAATAAGGTCAACCCTCAAATTCAATTCAAATCAACTTCAACAAGTCCAATTAAATTCTCATAGGTCTAACATGGTCAAATAAACTTTGACTAATTTTCTCGACAATTTTGGAATTCAAAAAGTATTTAAAAACAATTAAAAACACTAAAAAATAACACAATATGAACTAAAATCTCAAATAAATCTCAAATCAAATAAGAAATTGATGAGACTATTTTTCATTGGCTTATCATGATCCATATGTGTTAGGAAAATATTTTTGGATTTTTCAAATATCAGAAAGTATTTTAAAATGAATTAAAACTATTAAAAACCAAATAATTCACAAAAAATATTAAATGAAGTCACAAAAATATTTAATAATCAAAATATGAAACTAGATTTTTCAAGAATTTTTTTGGAATTGGTCTCATATTTTTGTGACTTCAAATAAATTTTTTATGAATTTTTGAAAATAAAAAGAATTAACTGAAATTAAAATCTAAATAGAAATAATGAAACATCCAGCGCCACGGGATCAACTTCATTAATTGACGTGGCATGGATCAAAGACTCAGATGCAAGGGCGCATGGTGGACATAGGTCAAACGCGCATCATAATGAATTAAAACAAGTAAACATAAGAAATGGTCAGGATTAAAACGTGGAAGCACAATCCAAGGGTCATGAATGCATACATGTGGTGATGATGGTGGAAACCACCATCTTTTCCGGTTTGCTACCAGAATCAGGCCACCACTTGCAGAGAATTTTTTTTAACAAAAATGAAAAACAAGGACATCAAATTGAAGCTCAAGTGATGTACATCACCACTGTATCCATGGATCTTCCTCACTCTTCCTATTTTGAGAGAAATGTGAAGTGGAAGATCATGGTGTTCAAACTGAAAATGCACGAAATGGAAGATTGAGACCACCACTGGCCTGCCTCAAGTGTGAGAACTTCAGAAAACCACGCAAACAAGAGAAAACTACATTGAATTGCAAGATCTAGATCCAATTTTTTTTGGAGTTCTACCTCTGAATTAAAGCTCTTAAGGCCACGAATTCTTCAAGATATTTATTCCTTTTTGCTCTGGAGATGTAATAGATATGAGAGGCTAAGGAATTGAGATTTGAAAATCAACTAATGATGTTGAATTTCAAGCTTGAAAATGAGAGAAAAAACTGGAAAATTCCTTTGGTATGGTTGGGATTTCAGTGCTGCAGCATTTCAGGTCTCCAAATAGTTGCTAAATGAGTGAGAATGAAGATTTATTTATAGTGGAAATGTGGCTGAGTTCATGATTCCCTCGTGTGCATGGCAATTTGAAACTTGATGCATGGGCCTGTACAGGCGCATGTGAGGCCCAATGATGTGAGGTCCCTCTGTTTCCATAATGCAAGCTTCAAATGGAAAAACCTCCAACATAAAAGTTGTATATATTTTCAAGATTATAAATTTAGACTCAAACTTTGAATCATTTTAATTTTTCATGACAAATTTATGGGCATTTGAAGTTGGGTACTTTTTCAAATTCAATGAATTAGGTCCAAGCTGACCTATAATGTTTTGTATTATCACATGTATTTATTTTATGATTATGATATTTTATCCAACATAAAATTTTAATTAGACATCTCAAGCTTTCCAATTCATTTGGTCTCACCTCAAAATCATGAAAATTAAGGAAGTTATGTCCTTGCGAAGTTGACCCAAAATTAGGGTTTCAATCAAAATGACCTATAATGTTTTGAAATGAATGATGACCTTCCAAGTTTCAAATATATTTTTGATGAACATGAAAGTTGTTCATATGGTTCTTAAGAACAGTTTTTCTCTTGGGGTCATCTTCATTTGACAAACACATCAAAAGTTACATCTTAGTGGACCTCAGTTTAGTTAGATGACTTAACTGGTCAACTTCTCAAGGCCAAACTTCCAATTTTGATGAATAAATGATTGAGGGGACTCACATGGGCTCATATATGCATAAAATAATGACTGAAAGAACTTACCTTGATTAAATTTGATCATAGGTTGAGGTTGCTTCATGAGCAAGGCACAATCAAAGCACAGTTGAATTAGGGTTTCCTTGGGAAACAATCCTCAAGCCCTTCGGGTTATCTTGATCAAATTGGCAAATTGAGATACTTGGGAGACATTTATGATGATTAGGAGCTTTGTGGACCATTGTCATGCTTTTTCTCATCTTCATCTAGCCATTTCATTGGGCTTAGGAGCCTCCTAGGAGCATGGGAGCACATGATCACTTGAGCTTCAAAACAAAAAGAGTTAGTGACATATTTTTGTGCTTTTGGTTAGTAATCAAAATAAGAAAAGAAATAATATATAATACAAGCATGCTTGGTGGTCTCAAACCACTCACACAAGTCCCAACCCTAGGGTTAAGGAGCCAAACATGTTATGATCCTTGAGGCAATGCACTGAGCAATGATATGATGCCATGAGGGATCTTAGGGTCAAAATTAGGTTCTTACAGATGCCCCTATTTAAGGTCATTCTAACCGGAGATATGAAGGTTAAAATCTTCGTCTCGACGAGATAGAATAGGCTTAAATAATAATAAATAGACAGATTTTGGTCCCTAAGAGACCTCATGATGCAAATGTATGCATGCAAAATATAAAATCTTTATGGTGAATAGTTGCCACAAAGGAAAAGAAATTAGAAGAAACTGAAAAATCCATAGGAGTAATGCACTTACTAGGGAGATAGAGACTCTGGGGTAATAAAAGTAAAAATGCGTGAGCAGGTCACAACTTGAAACTTGCTGGGAGACACAAAGGGATTCCAAGAAAATAAATCGATGGAAAGACTCGAGCTGACACAAAGACGCATGTATTGGGGAATATGCCAATACAGCAAAACTACCCACAATGGATACATCGGATAAAAATCCGGACTCAGACGGGGATGTCCACAAAGGACTCAGCTGAGGAAGAAAAGGCGAGATATTACCAATTACTGGGTAATAAACTCAAAGTGAGACATGTTATCAAAACACCGGTTACTGGGTGAAAGAACAACATGCTCAGGGAGAAAGGATATCTAAAACCGGTATAAGGGTGAGAGATATCAATCATCCGAACATCTGAGGAGGATCCAAAAGGTACATCTCAGCTCAGGAAAATCTGACTCCACAGGGGACAAAAAGTCATAATAGGGAGCAGAAGGAAGGAACACCAGGGATACCGGTTACTGGGCATATAATAGGTGACCAACCAGGCGTGAATTGGGAACATATCCAAGACACTCATCATCCAAAAGGAGGGCTGAAAAAGCAATCTCGACTTATAGGATGGGCATTCGATTCCACAAGGAAATACGAATCTTACTCGACTGGGGAAGAACAAAGGCTTCGACTGAAGAGCGCATGAGATATATTATCTATTACCGTCATAACATAGATAACATACTCTCATAAAATATTATCCACAACCGATTACTGGGATAATAAAGGATAAATCGTCCGCAAAGAAAGGACATCGGGATACCGGTTACTGGGTATAAAGTGATGACCAATAAGAAGGAGAAACAATCATTACCAAACAAGGGTAAATGAAAGATGACTAGCACAGGATAAATTGCCTAACAAAAGCAAGTATCCAAGAGATATATCACCGGTTACTGGGTGGTATACTCAGAAATGAAGGAATATCAATACCGAATACTGGGTAAAGATAACCAACAAAGAGGGGATTACGTCTACCGGTTACTGGGCAGAAAACCACAGAAATAGGACTTACAACTATCGATTACTGGGTATAAAGTGATGACCAATAAGAAGGAGAAACAATCATTACCAAACAAGGGTAAATGAAAGATGACTAGCACGGGATAAATTGCCTAACAAAAGCAAGTATCCAAGAGATATATCACCGGTTACTGGGTGGTATACTCAGAAATGAAGGAATATCAATACCGAATACTGGGTAAAGATAACCAACAAAGAGGGGATTACGTCTACCGGTTACTGGGCAGAAAACCACAGAAATAGGACTTACAACTATCGATTACTAGGTAGAAGGCCACAGAAATCCGATGGGGAAAGGATGAACAACTACTGGTTACTGAGAAATTGAACCACTGAACCACAAGGAACTGCAGGGGATAACAAGAAATGAAATCAATCTAGGAACAAACTAGAAAGACACAATCAAACAAAAATTATCCCGATGAGGATATAACTCAGGGGAGTAATTCCATCCCAATACACAACGATGGAGGAAACTGAAACAATAATCATCCACGAGGGCTTAACTCCGTGGGGAAGAAAGAAAGAGAAATAAATACTTTCTGCCTACGGGGCTGACTCTATATGGAGAGATCAGACTCAAACATCTGCTTGGGGAAGAACATTTTACCAATAGCAGGAGATAACAAGCAAATATATATGGCAAAGAATGCAATCATGAATATCTGAATGCTATGATTATGCATGTATATGCATGATTTGTGTATGATTAATGTTGGCAAACAGACATATCTAACACAAACAAGTCCAAGAATCATGAACGGACATCCGGCATAACATCTCAACAAGAAGGGAAAAGCCTATAGGAGAACTCAGCTCTGGTGTAGATGATCAAACACTGGAAAACATCGATCACAGTTGGGGACAGGCAAAGTCATAGCTTCCCACTGTCGGGGACTTTCCATCAATTCTCTCGGGGACAGGCTGCTGAATATCAATAAGATCCATCGGAGAAGAAACTCTATTGGGGAATCTTATCAAGAAATGATGTGAAATTCCGTAGGGAACAAACATCAACCAGATACACATCAATCAAAACACTCCCTTCTAATCGCTGGAGAGGAAACTCTGCTAAGGGGAGAAAGAACAATTTGCTCCACTGGGAAAGGAAACAAACACATCTTCTACATCATCTCTCAATCCTAGAAGAAATCTTCAGACTTAGAGGGGATACAAATTATCAAACTCGGATCAGTCAACCCTACTAGGGGTAAACTGCAAGTATTCTCAAAGGAACTTCCTTGGCTGAAGGAATCGGAAATGAATCCTTCATCAATACGTGACATGCCGAGGATGAAAAGGGAAACAAGCCCTTCATTGATTGCCCTAGGAAACTTCCTGCTGAGGAGACAACTGTCTCAAAGATAGCTCTGCAGGGAACACATGCTTACTCCGCTGAGAACTGCTACTCATGCTGGGGAAAGACAAAGTCTTCGTGAGTAGAATAACATATCAACTTTTATCAATCTATAAGGGATTTTAAGTCAGCCCACACAAAGGGGTGACAACCATATAATTGACAAAACACAAATGCTAGTTCCTGATATAGAGGGATACACGTCTCTAAAAGATCAAGGCAAAAACTGGTACAAAAGGGATCATCCACAGATCAACCAACCATGGATCGCTAAGACTCCGCGGGGGAAACAAGCATGTATGCATAAACAAACTATCCGGGAACTGTTTGAATGAACATCCACAGATTCTGCTAGGAGAAAGCAATCCAACAAAATAGAACAATCTACTGCCATCAGAGAAGACTTCCCACATCAGACTCTCTGGGAAGCTGATGATGTAACAATCTTTCTACGCTCGATGGGGAGACAATTGAAAGCTGATGAAGAGGATATAAACATTCCAGAATATGAAAAATTGTCTTACCCTTTGGTGATCATACTAACCTTGGGAAAGCACTGAGGACATTCCATTCATCCTTTTTAGTCATTGTGAATGTCCATTTTATTTAAAACAGTTTATAAAAACTTTATTTGTTTAAAACAATGATATTCATCAATTAAGACATGCAAACATTTGTTAAACAGAAACAAGTAAGAGTGCAAAGAATTGGATAAAGGCTCAAATTTATATAATAGAATGGTAGTCCGTAAATGGCGAGACTCCATGGATCTTTACAAATTTGAAATTGGTAATATACATGGAAAAAGGGATACATTGAACATAATGACCGTTTCTCCACCAACTCTGAATCCACCGTATTTGAAACTTCAGTTGACGATGATTGAGCGAGAATTCTTGACAGATGATAGTTGTAGAACAAAGTCTTGTCAGGATGCAGTTACTTGCCAAATCCCTAATTTTTGCCTAGATTGCCCCAGGGTGAGGTACTCAATCTAGCGGGATATGTATATTCATTTTTTTAGGTCTCTAACTTTTGCCTGGTCCGCCCTTTCAGGTTTTCAATCCACCGAGACGCTCATTTTTTCCTAAGCCGCCCTTTCGGGTTTTCAACTTAGCGAGTTATTCTGTTTTTATTTTATTTTTAGGCAAAGTATTTCTTGACTGCATCTGAATTCACAGGATGAGTGAAATCCTCCCCATCCATAGTTGTAAGCAACAAAGCACCGCCTGAAAAGGCTCTCTTAACAACATATGGACCTTCATAGTTTGGAGTCAACTTGCCCCTGGAATCGGGCGCGAAAGACAAGACTTTCTTCAGCACAAGGTCACCTTCTCGGAACACACGAGGTTTTACCTTCCTATCAAAAGCTTTCTTCATTCTTTGCTGATATAACTGACCATGGCACATGGCAGTTAATCTCTTCTCTTCAATCAAATTCAATTGGTCATAACGACTCTGAACCCATTCAGCCTCAGTCAACCTGGCTTCCATCAAGACTCTCATTGATGGGATCTCGACCTCTACAGGGAGCACAGCCTCCATGCCATATACAAGAGAGAAAGGGGTTACCCCTGTTGATGTGCGGACGGATGTACGATAGCCATGCAAAGCAAATGGCAGCATCTCATGCCAATCTTTGTACGTAACAACCATCTTCAGAATAATCTTCTTGATGTTCTTGTTAGCAGCTTCAACAACCCCATTCATCTTGGGTCTATAGGGAGAAGAATTATGATGTGCGATCTTGAACTCGCTACACAGCTTCTTCATCATCTTATTGTTCAAGTTAGATCCATTATCAGTAATGACCTTGTCTGGCATACCATATCGGCATACAATCACCTGCCTGGTCACATTTGCATACGATGCCGCTTCAACCCACTTGGTGAAGTAATCAATAGCTACGAGAATAAAACGGTGACCGTTCGACGCCTTTGGTTCAATCATGTCGATTCCCCACATGGAGAAAGGCCATGGTGAGGAAATAAAATTCAGAAGTGTCGGGGGAACATGAATCTTATCCACATAAATCTGACACTTGTGGCATTTCTTCACATACTTGCAGCAGTCAGACTCCATTTTCAGCCAATAGTAGCCTGCTCTCAACATCTTCTTAGCCATAGCATGTCCATTGGAGTGAGTACCAAATGAACCCTCATGAACTTCAGTCATCAACAGGTCTGCTTTGTGTCTATCCACGCATCTGAGCAGAACCATGTCAAAATTCCTCTTGTAAAGCACATCACCATTAAGGTAAAAACTGCCAGATACTCTCCTCAAAGTCTTCTTATCTTTAACAGATGCCCCAGGCGGGTAAGTCTGATTCTGGAGAAAACACTTGATATCATAATACCATGGCTTATCATCTTTCACCTCTTCAACTACAAACACATGAGTTGGTCTATCCAAGCGCATCATTGTAATATTGGGGACTTCATTCCAATACTTCACCACAATCATTGAAGCAAGCGTAGCGAGAGCATCCGCCATCCGATTCTCGTCTTGAGGGATATGATGGAAGTCAACCTTAGTAAAGAAAGTTGAAATCCTCCTTGCATAATCTCTATATGGGATGAGGCCAGGCTGATTCGTTTCCCATTCACCCTTAATTTGATTAACAACAAGGGCTGAATCACCATAAACATCAAGATGTTTGATCCTAAGATCAATATATTCTTCCAAACCCATAATACAAGCCTCATACTCTTCCATGTTATTCGTGCATTTGAAAGTTAGCCTTGCTGTAAAAGGAAAATGTGTGTCTTGAGGAGTAATAATCACTGCCCAATACCATTTCCATACTGATTAACAGCACCATCGAACACCATACCCCATTGGGAACTAGGCTCTGCCCTTCATCGAGCGTAGGCTCATCACAATCTTTCATTTTCAAATATAAAACCTCCTCATCAGGGAAGTCATATTACACAGACTGATAATCCTCAATTGGTTGATGCACCAAATGGTCAGCCAAGATACTACCTTTAATAGCTTTTTGAGCTCGATAATCAATATCATACTCAAACAACAACATCTGCCAATGGGCAATTCTCCTAGTTAAAGCATGCTTCTCAAAGATATACTTGATCAAATCCATTTTGGATATCAACCAAGTTGTATGATTCAACATATACTGGCGTAAGCGCTTAGCAGCCCAAGCCAAAGCACAACATGTCTTCTCAAGCATTGAGTACCGAGACTCACAGTCACTGAACTTCTTACTCATATAGTATACTACATATTCTTTCTTTCTTGATTCATCTTGCTGACCAGGGACACAACCCATGGAATCATCAAGCACAGTCAAATACATAATCAACGGTCTCCCTTCAACAGGTGGAGACAGAATCAGAGGCTTGGACAGATACTCCTTGATACTGTCAAAGGCCTTTTGGCAATCCTCGGTCCAATCATGACGCTGATCTTTCCGGAGGAGCTTGAATATAGGCGCACATGTGGCATTCATGTGGGATATAAATCTCGAAATATAATTCAAGCGGCCAAGGAAACCTCAGACTTGCTTCTCAGTTTTGGGCGCAGGCATATCTTGTATTACTTTGACCTTGACATGATCAACTTCAATACCCATCTCACTGACAACAAAGCCCAATAACTTACCGGAACGGACTCCAAATTTACACTTATTCGGATTCAAGCGGAGTTTGTACTTCCTCAAACGCTGAAAAAGCTTCAACAAGTGTTCTACATGTTCAAATTCCGTTTTCGACTTTGCAATCATATCATCAACATACACCTAAATCTCCCTGTGCATCATATCATGAAACAAGGTAGTCATAGCGCGTTGATACGTGGCTTCGGCGTTCTTCAAACCGAAGGGCATCACTCGATAACAGAATGTTCCCCAAGGTGTGATGAATGTTGTCTTCTCCATATCCTTGGGTGCCATTTTAATCTGATTATAACCGGAAAATACATCCATAAATAAGAAGACATTGAATTTAGATGTATTGTCTACCAACATATCAATGTGTGGTAGAGAAAATCGTCTTTCAGACTAGCTTTATTCAAGTCACGGTAATCCACACACATTCAGACTTTTCCATCTTTCTTAGGCACAAGCACAATATTGGCCACCCATTGAGGATATATAGAAGTCACCAGAAACCCCATATCAATTTTCTTATGAACTTCTTCTTTAATTTTCATTGCCATATCAGGATGAGTTCTTCTGAGCTTTTGCTTCACAGGTACACACTCAGGCTTCAACGACAAGAAATGTTGCGCGATATCAGTATCTAGACCAGGCATGTCTTCATACGACCAGGCAAAGACGTCGACATATTCTCGTAGCAATTTGATCAACCCCTTCTTAACAGACTCTTCAAGGAGTGCCCCAATCTTCACTTCACGAACGCAGTCTTCAGACCCCAAGTTGACTGTTTCCAGATTCTCAAGATGTGGCTGAATGATCTTCTCCTCATGCTCAAGCAGACGGGTAATCTCATCAGGAATCTCTTCAACATCATCTTCTTCTGCCTCAAATACAGGGAACTCAAAGTTGGGAGATGGTGTTGGATCATTATGTTCAATGGGTTTGATTAACCTGCATAATGATTTTGAGTATAAAAGAGATTTCAGAATTCAAACAAGGCAAATCATTATGCAGATGAAAAGATTGATTTTGTTCTCTTTTTAGGGTTTTATGGTGATCACCAATTTCATGCAAAAAGCAAAAAGGAAAAGTAATTTGAGAAAAACAAACATTTAACATGTGATTATTGAATGAATATCATTGTATTAATCAAATTACGCCAACAATGTCTTCACTTCTCCTTTTGGAATGGGAGAAGGGTTTTTAAACAAAATGAACACATTACGTTGACTTATGGATAACTGTTGGAACATCAACAGTGACCTAATTATTGCAGATTCCTCCTGGTATGACAAAGTTGCCAAGGTCTTCCTCTTCATCATCTTCAACAATGGCAGCAGCTTCCTGATCTTCAACGGTGTGGAAGAAACCTCCACTCTAGAACACCCTAAGATCATTGGAAACACCAGAAGAATTCCCTATGCCAGCCCGAGATTTGTTATCCTTCAACTTGATCATTTTCCCCAAACCAGTAGTTGCACCATGCTCAATGGCCAACTTTGCATCGTTATAGGAGACAAACGAAGAAAGTCCTTTCCTTGAAGGCTCAACAATAGACAAGGCTTGGAATGGAGTCCCATCCTCATCCTCAACATCAATATAGGAGAAAGAAGATAAATGACTGACCAAGAGAGCCTTCTCTCCCCTTACTACCACCAACTTCTTGTTCTTCACGAACTTCAACCTTTGGTGTAGGGTGGATGTCACGACACCTGCCTCGTGAATCCATGGTCTACCAAGCAAACAGCTATAAGACGGATGAATATCCATGACTTGGAAAATGATATGGAAATCACTAGGTCCAATCTTGATCGGGAGTTCTACTTCCCTGGTCACAGTTTTGCGCGATCAATCAAACGCCTTCACTACCACTCCACACTGCCTCATGGGCGGCCCCTGATATGAGAGTTTAGCAAGAGTGGACTTCGGCAATACATTAAGGGATGACCATGTGTCCACCAACACATTGGACATGGCATCGTCTTTGCAATTCATAGATATATGTAAATCCAAATTGTGGTCTTTTCCCTCCTCGGGAAGATCAACATCACAAAAGCTCAAGTTATTGCAAGCGGTTATATTTGCAATAATGCTATCAATTTGATCAATTGTGACATCGTGATCCACGTATGCCACGTCCAACACCCTCTGCAACGCTTTGCGGTGTGGCTTTGAATTCATCAACAACGATAAAACAAATATCTTTGATGGAGTTTGTAGCAACTGATCAATAACATTATATTCACTCCTTTTGATGAGCTTCAGCATCTCATCACCATCCTCTTTCAAAATGCCAAACTGGCCAACCGGGATAGGAGCATTATTGGTTTTAACAATAACAGGGTCAACACCCTTCACAACAGGAACATAATCATTTGAAGAAGAAGTCCTCATAGGACTGGTAGGATTAGCATCAGTTCTCTTCACAACGTCTTCATGGGATTTCGGCTGAGCCGAGAAAACACGACCACTACGGTTAGAAAGCGAACAAAAACATAAAAGTTTTATCGAATCAAAAACTAGTAAAAATGTCAAAGATCGGGGTATGGGGGTTGGTTATGTAATGGGAAGGTTTTAAGCACCCAAAACATCCTAGGTACTCCTAGGGAGCCCTTTTCACATTTGTTGTAAGGTTGGTATTTTTTTGTGAAAAATTGTTTGTGCAAACATGATTGAAGAGATGAGACGAGAATATACAAGTTTATTTACATTTTGTGTTTGGATGGATAAACCCATTGCCTACGTACCATCTTAAAAAAAGATTAGGATCAAAACCTCGTAGTTCAGGGTAAAAATCTCAAAATGAGTTAGTGAATTGATTGGTCCAAAATCCTTAAGGTCTTTTGTTATCCAAGGGAGAAAACTCAACCTAAAACCACAAATCCACCATGTGAGGATAGCTTCAACATGCTAGTGAGGGGTTAACCCTATAATAAGCATGGAAGACTCATTGTCCATCACTAAGGATATAGGTGAGTATTACATCTACCTCAAGGATAACTCAAACCTAATAGCTAAAGGTTATGAAAAAAAATTTGATTAAGAGGGTGGCCATTGAAACCACAAAAAAGAGCATTTGAATGAGTGGTATTTACCAATGAAAAGTATGTACAAAATATGGTCAAAGTTGATTTAGAATTTCAATTCAAAATAAGTGTTATGAAAAGAAAGTTTGAAAATCAAAAGCATGAGGCATAGGTTTCTAATGTTTGAAACAAGTGTTAATGTTTGAACAAAAGTTTTGGCTTGGGTTAGAGTGGAGGGAAGAAGAAGAATGGCTAAGGTCCTAATCATAAAAGAGATAAGGGAAAAGAAACAAGACCACAAATGGAGTTCCTCTCTTGAGATCATATTGATGATCCAAGTAGCTCTCATCCTTTGGAATATGCAAGCAAAATGATAGTAAGCTCAAACAATCAACACAATCAAACAAGCTCCTTAGGAGATCCTCAATGTATCTTGTATCTTTCACTTTGGATGAATATGGCAATGGTTCTTCAAGTTGAGCTCTTATAGGATTCCCTAGCACAAAAGCACACACATCAAAAATTCCAATGAAGTAAGCCAAGAATGGACACGAGTGAGTTTAGAGGTTTGGTCCTTCTAGTCCATCTTCAACATTTAAGGTCCTTTTACTCCAATTTGCATAGGGAAAGTCCTAGAAACTAATTCCATTTGTCCATTTCTTTGCATTTGGTCCACAACAATCAAAACAAACACAAGCACAATGATATATACACAATTATGTGCTCAAGTGAGAAAAGGCAAATTGCATTACCATAAACATGTGCTCAAATGAGCAAAGGGGGAAAAGCAAATGAATAATATGTACAAGAATAGTAAATTGCATAAATGTAAAGAGCAAGAAGTAAATGTTAAGCAATCGTAATTGGACTTATGTAGAAGTCACAACTATCTGAGGTCGGTCAATAATAATGTAGGCAACAATACAAGTTAGAGGTCTTGATTAGTGAATCAAACTCCAACAACTTGCCATGCCAAAAAGAAGATGAGAAATGATCTTGTATTGATTTAGGTCCTTTGCATGATTTAGAAAGCAATCTATCCTTAATGCAAAGTCATTCACCTGATCATTGATCAAGATGAATTAGATTTGAATCAAGGAAGATTAAACCTCCCTAATCAATGCTAACCATCAACCTTTAACTCATTGATCAAAAAAGAAAAGAAGAAGAAGAAGATGGAGAATAGAAATGAAGAATTAAAGTGCATTAAATGAAATGGAATGTACCAATCAACACATGTTGACCAAAGATAGGGAAGATCAAGGTCAAACAATAGAAAACAGAGGCAAGATGAAGATTGGAGGTCAAGAAATAAACAAAATATTTTTGATATTTTTAATATTTAAAATAAAACTTGAATTAAAATATTAAAGGAAGGTCAAACTTCAAACTCACTTCAAATCAACTTTGAAAAGTCCAAGTGAATTATCCCAAGTTCAAAAAGGTCAAACAAAGTTTGACAAAAAAATTCAGCATTTTTAGAAATCAGAAACTATTTTAAATCAATTAAAATGCATAAAAATAACCTAATTGAATTAAATATCAAATAAATCTCAAATCAATTAATAAATTGATGAGAATATTTTTCATAGATCTATCATCATTCAAAGAGGTTGAGAAAATATTTTTGTATTTTTTGAATATCAAAAAATATTTAAAATGAATTAAAAAATAACTAGAAAAGAGAAAATTATTAAAAAATAGCAAATGATAAAATAAAAAATATTAAAAATCATTTTTAGAAACTAGAAATTAAAAGAGAAATAATGCAATTGGTCCCATAATTTTTGGACCAATAATGAAAGAGATATGGATTTTAGAAAATAAAATGGAATTAAAAAATGAAATGGAAATTAAAATCAGAAATGGAAAATATGAAAAATCCACACGCGTTGGATTATGTGTCATTAAATGACGTGGAGGATCCAATGGCATTGGCATGCGCGCGCACCATGAACCTTAGTCAATGAAAAACACAAATAATAAAAGAAAGTCATAACAATGGACTGCCTAGATCTAATCTGGAAATGAAAAGGGACGGCCATGATTGGATCTGGAGACCAGACGGTGGTCAGCGCCACCGTCTTCTCCGGCTAGCTCTGGTGAGAGCTCAAAAATTGCAGAAGAGCAAATGTGCACCAAAATGCACGATCCAGGTATCAAATGAAAGGTGAAGTGATGTACATCACTCCTATGCCACTCAATTTCACTCTAGATCCCTATTGAGAGAGAAATCAGAGATGGAACTTTGGTGGTGTTCAACTGAACTTGCTTGATTTCAACAATTAAGAACACAATAATGATGCCTCCTTGTAGAGGACTTCAGACAACACACAATCAAGGCAAATGGAGCAGTATATGAGGTGTTTCGAAGCAAAATGCAGTTGAGGAAAACCTTTGGATTGTGAAGAAATGAGTCACAATTTTTGATTCCTTTTGCAAACAGAAGCTTCTATGGATCAAATGAAGAAGGTTTAGGAACTATGGATCTAAAAATTCAATCGATGCAATTGAATTTCAGATCTGAAATTTTTGAAAGAAAGTGAAAAGTTCCTTTGGTGAGGGTTGAGTTTTGAGTTTAGCAGAGGTTTAGGCGCCTTTAGGTTGAGGAATGAGAGCTCACATGCCATGTATTTATAGCCAAAGCCATCTGAAACTGCATGAACAAAGTGTGCATGAGAGAAGAGGGCCTCCATGCATGGGCCTGTACAGGCACATGGAGGGCCCAATTCTGATTGGAATTGATTGCTATACATCACTAAATAAGAAATGGACGTGCAGATTGGATGTAGCTCATGCATGGCAATTGGAATGATTTTCATAAAATGCACTAATTCAATGAAGCCTCCGAAAATGCCATGTCCAAAATCCAAATGCAACCTTATGAGTAATGGATGGAAAGCTTATTGCATAAGGAACAAATGTCATGTTGATCAAAACTTCATTTGGGCCTTGGAAATTAATGAAATTTTAGCTTGAAGTGTAGGGTGCAAAACATGCATATGTAAAATTTCCAAATTTGGCCAATGTTCAAGCCCCTCTGTCTCAATGATGAAAGCTCCATATGATAAAATCTTTAACATGAATGTTGTAGATATTTTCAATACAATCAATTTGGACTTAAATTATTCATCATTTGGAATTTTGATGAAGAAGTTATGGGCACTTGAAGTTGGACTTTTTCACATTTCAATGCATTTGGTCCAAAGTGGCCTATAATATTTTGCATTATCACATGTATTTCTTTTGAGATTTTGCAATTTTACTAAACATAACATTTTAAGTAGACACATTAATCTTTCCAATTCATTAAGTCTCACCTTAAAATCATGAAAAGTGAATGAGTTATGTTCTTGGGAAGTTGACTCAAAATTAGGGTTTCAGTCAAAATGACCTATAATATCTTGGAATTTATGATGACCTTCCAAGCTTAAAATCAAATTTGGATGAACATGAATGTTGTTCAGATTTTCCTTAGGAACATTTGTTCTCTTGGGATCATTTCCATTTGACCAACACATAAAAAGTTAGGCCTTAGTGTATTTCAAAATAGTCAGATGAATTGACTGATCAACTTCTCAAGTCCAAATCTCATATCTTGATGAATTGATGATTGAGGACACTCAAATAAGTTCAAATATGCATGAAATGATGAATTAAAGAACTTCCCTTGATTTTTTTTGACCATGGGTTGAGGTTGCTTCATGGGCAAGGCACAGTTGATGAACAGATGAATTAGGGTTTCCTTGGGAAACAAGCCTCAAACCCTTTGCTTGCCTTGATCAAAATGATGAATTGATATACTTGTGAGGCATATTTGATGGATGAGAGCTTTGGGAGCCATTGCCATGTTCGCCTTCATCTCCTCTTGACCACATCATTGCACATAGGATCTCCTAGAAGCCTTTAGACCTTGTGATTGCTCAAGCTACAAACAAGAAATGTTAGCGACATATTTTTGTGCTTTTGAGTTAATAATAATAATGAGAAAAGCAATAATATGCAATTCAAGCATGCTTGGTGATCTCAAACCACTCACAAGATATCCCACCCAAAGGCAAAGGGAACCAA